>NC_089796.1:28611094-28666094 GCF_040412425.1 Macrobrachium rosenbergii
TAACCGTGCGAGTCATTAAGCTGAAAAGCATATTGCAATTATTTTTAACAGTATAGTATGTTATATGTATTTTATAAATATATTTTCATTTTTTTACCAATATTTATTTTCATTTATAGCACTAGATCAATCCAAAAGATAGTTTGTAACTTTTCAGAAAGGTTACCAATATTTATCAAGATTCAAACAGTGTAAACTTAAATTAGTGAGATATGTAATGTGCTTATTGTACCGTCGTGCTGAAATCTGATGCAACATGATGTTTATTTGTATCTTTCAAAATCTCAGATTTAACGTAAAGGTTGCCAAGTGGTGTTAAATTTTGTTTCCTGCTTTCCAAGATCATACATGTCGACAAGTTTGCGAATTCACATAACATTATTTTCCTAAGGGTTTTATAATTATGATCCCTTTTAATGCATTGGTCACGACACCCGTTGATATTGGTGAATAAGTTTTATCTACTGTAAAACTTTCGTATTTGTTTCTTTATTCTTTTTTTCAGCGTCGAGGGTAAAATCAATCAAACAGGACTATTTAGAATTTAATGGTTGCAATGCAAGCAGTATGAAAATAATTTGATATTTTTTTTCGATTTTTTTATTAACTTAACATTTAAGCCAAGGTCTGATGACGAATTTTCTTTGTTGAACGCATCGGCACTGGATGACCGAAAGTTTTGGAAATGTTTCGCCAATGTTTTTCCGAAATTTGGCTACGGGTAATGTTTTCTTACAGTTATTATATATACGAGAGATTTCACTCTTATGAAACATATTATGGCCTTATTTTCTGAAATAATCGTATTTTTGACCAGTTATTGAATTTTTAACGAAATCCCATGCAGGCATGCAGCATGACTTCTGAGCATAGCTGTACATAAAATATTACAAGTACTATGCAATGGTACAAGTATTTAAAATTTTCCCTCATTCTCGACGGGATTGTACTATTAGAAGAAGTAGTAGTGATAGTTGCAAATTACCTTTCGAATTTATATGTCAAGGTTCATCCATCTGATAGAAGACCTTATGTTGCTGTGATTACTGAAATCTCACAGTTCGTTTCCACTGAGCATCGGAGCATTTGCCTTGGTTCATACGAATAATGTTTACCTTGTGCGCAAGAGTGAACTGTTGATTGAGGTTACAGTGGTATGTACTGTACTTCAAAGGTCTTTCATTTATTCACACTCGGCGTCGTTACATAATTATCCTGACTGATATTGGGTTCAGTCTGCGATCAGGATGTACTGATGTATGGTTTCGTTCAAAAGATATTTTTATAGAAAGGCCTCAGTTAGAAAATGAGAAAGAGGCCGTTATTGTTACGTTTCTCAAAATATTGGTAGCAAGACTCCTAGTCTAGAACAATCAACAAAATGGTTACGGGGTTAAAACCTACTTCAGACCCCCTCTCAAAATCATCCTTGCGGATAAAGATAAAGCTCAGCAAAATACCACGGCACAAGAACAAACCTTTTGGATCTTTCCTAGATAGTGACCCCAGGGGCTTTAACCCGGTATCAGTGGAGTCGCTATGGGGGAGCCGGTGGGGCGGGGGGGAGTCAGATGCTTGGTCCCCACTAGCCTCCCATCTGCTAGTTTAAATTCCCTTTGTAGCTAAACTTTAACCTTTACAATATTTGATACATTTACATATAGTAAGAGCTGAAAATTAATTGATAATCGAGCTCTATAATTTCAAATACAGGTTTACTAATTACTAATATTATTACTTTCCTTCATTCACATGGATATATACATTCGAGAATAGCATATTTTACTAATTACAGAATTGGTACATTGGTTTTGTGTCATTTTCTTTGGCCCCGCCTAGGCTCCCCAACTGATGGAATGCCAGCTACGCTACTGCCCGGTATGTATCAACCTTTGCGGCGTTTAGTACAAGCCCGTTGGGGATTACCGTAAAAACATAAGCAAAATACTGTAAATATCATATAGATAATGACCCCCAAGAAATATTCGTCCCAGACATCGACCCCGAAAACCCTTGAGATCAATATCTAGGAAAGATCCAACATTTTTGATGAGAAGTTCGGGACATTCCAAGCCTTGCCTATCGTGAATAGCTCTTCTACTAATTCTGCTCACGTCCAGTTCAAACTGACCTCGTATTTTTTTTTTTTTTTTTTTTTAGTAAACATTCTTTATTTCTTGTATATAGATTTCTTCACTGAACGGTTTACTTGTAGCAACTGGTGTAACAGCAGCCACGTTCGTTGCCGCTTAAAATACTTTTTTAATAGGTTTATAAATTAGTGAAAAATATGTAAATATAAAATAAATTAATTAATTGATGTACGCCTTATCTGATGTCTTACAGCTGTAAGGGCTAAGTAAAATCGCAAAAGAAAGACAATCCTTTCATTAGCTTCATGAAGATCATTATGACACTCATCAAGTGATAATTCCAAGATTTCTCTCTTCCTAGCGGCTCCAGGCATCGTATGGCGCCGTCCATGATCCGGTATCACTTCTTATTATAGATTTTATTTCTTTATTTCGTTTTCTTTCTTACTTCTTTTTATTTAACATCCTTTCGTATTTCCTCCTTATCTAGATTTTCTTTCGTTTGGTATTTTATATCTACACATTTTTTTTAGGTGGTACCTTAAATTAGATAATTTTTTAGCTTTCATTTTAATGTTTAATTTTTCAGGATTATATTCTCCAAAAATTAGATTTCCATAGAAGTTTTCTTCCTTTTCATATTGCATTCTATACCTATTTTCTGACTTTTAATATTTGATAGGTTAGATTTTTTTTTCCTTTTCATACATTGATCTTAAAATGTTTTATTTCATTAGATATATTCTTCCTTAGCTAATTTGTGTATCGAGTTTTTAGAGAGATTATGTGTGAAAAAATTGCCTGATGATCTCAGACCGTTTGTATGGGTACGATATGTGGACGATATTTTTGTTGTGTACATATCCGATGAAGAATGTTCCAACAATTTTTTCGTTTTTGAATATTGCGTTCTTTCCATTAAGTTCACTGTTGAAAAAGAAGCATATCATAATTTACCTTTTCTAGATCTTGTAGTACAGAGACGAAATTAATATGTCCATTAAAATTTCTGTTTACAGAAAGAGCACACATGCTAATTCATATAATTCAAAAGTAACGTGTACCAATTTATTTTTTCAAGCATATCGTGTGTGTGATCCTTGTTTTTTAGGTAAAGAGTTAAACTTTCTAGTGTCAAGTTTTCACAAATTGTGTTACCCCAAATATTTTATAGAAAATCGTCTCTCTAGAGTTAGGAGGATGTGTTATCACCCAAGGGAAAGCCCTCAACAACCGTTATTTCAGGAATAAATTTCACTCCCTTCCAACAAGGAGGAGCTTAAAGTTATTTCTCAAAAATAGAATATAGAAAACACGGCTACATTATTGTATTCCAATACCCTAACATTTTCGGGAGAAAAATCGTAAAAAAACAACCTGCAAAATTGTCCGAAGATATTGGTGTTTATGCTGTTGGCTGCTTGGATTTGTGATTCCTGCTATGTCGGTGAGAGTGGTCTTTCGTTTGGTAAACGTAAAAATGAACATATTTCGGCATGTAAATTGGGTAATGATCATAGCTCTATAGCTCGGCACGCCTGGGAAAGGGTTCATAGAATAGATTTTAACAATGGTAAAGCTGTGTATAAAATTTAATGCTTTGAGAGAACCGCCAGATGTACTGAAAGTACCCTCACCACGTTAAATAATACCTTTGATGGAAACTTGTGTATTGTTGAAAATAATATTATAAGAGAAGAAATTTGCAAATGTGTGGGTATTTGTAATTTAAAAGATTTATATAAACACTTAAATGCTTTCCAAAATGCACGAAATAATTTGGAACAAAATCACTGTCTTGGCTCCTTAGCGGAAGACTAGAGGCCTGGTGTCTTCCGTCGAGGTCTCGAAGAATTTTAGAATTGACAAGGGCCCAACAACCCGATTGACAGGTTTGCTTTCTGTAATGATTGTTTTGTATGTATGGTTTCCTGCTTTACTTTGTCTCCTGAGTTGTCTATTATACTCCATTTTATTGATCAAGTTCATAGCAGTTGGACGAAAGTTATAATCTTTGTGCATATATATTTTTAATACACTGCTTTGTAACATATATTTCATTGCTGATCTTACCTCTCATTTCTGAGAATACGACACTGTACTTTTATATTTCACACACACACACACACACACACACACACACACACACACACACACACACACACACACACACACACACACACATATATATATATATATATATATATATATATATATATATATATATATATATATATATGTATATGTGTGTGTGTGTGTGTGTGTGTGTGTGTGTGTGTGTGTGTGTGTGTGTGTGTGTATGAGTAATTGTATTAGCCACAATGCCCTCTTAACTCTCTCGAATTCTTCTCGCTTTTTTGGATACGCTTGTCACTACAAAGCCCTACGATCCATATTTAAGAACTTAAGTTAAGTATATCTTAGTTTAACCAGACCACTGAGCTGATCAACAGCTCTCTTAGGGTTGGCCCGAAGGATTAGACTTATTTTACGTGGCTAAGAACAAATTGGTTACCTAGCAACGGGACCTACAGCTTATTGTGGAATCCAAACTACATTATACCGAGAAATGAATTTCTATCACCAGAAATAAATTCGTCTAATTCTTCATTGAACTATGAAGAAATTCTGATGTGCAGTAGCGGGAAACGAATCCGGGTTCGTTTTCCGCTACCACAAATCAGAATTTCTTCATATTTCTTAAACTTGGATCTCAGGGCTTTGTAGTGATAAGCGTATCTAAAAAAGCGCGAGGAATTGAGAAAATTAAAAGGGGATTGTTGCTATTACAATTACATATGTATCTGGTAAAAAGTGACTAGTAGATTCTACATAATATTATATATATATATATATATATATATATATATATATATATATATATATATATATATATATATATATATATATATATATATATATATATGTGTGTGTGTGTGTGTGTGTGTGTGTATATATATATACATATATATGGAATAGGTAGACCAGTACTTGAGGAAACATTCTTTATTGCGACTAGTTTCGAGGTTCTAACATACCCCATCATCAGGCATCTAAAAATAACAAATAAATACAATGAAAGAAAAAAAAACACTAAAATAAAATAAAATTAAACACAAAAGAACTAACTACCAAAAATTAAAATCGTACAGTACCGTTTAACCTATAAAAGCAAGGGTCAAGAGAGGAATACAAGGCAAATACAAAGATAGTTACAGGATATAGACACAGAATTAAAAACAAAGCAACTCAACTGACCGTTCATTATTACAGAGTGATGGTTTTTCTCTGATGGAGTATAATGTTTCAATTGTGGTTAGCCCAACATCACTAGACCGACTGGCTAATGTAGAAAAAGAATCTATACTCAAAGGATGGTCATGCTGATGGCAGTGCTCACGAATGGCACTAAATGCTTGTTTGTTAAGTGGCCTGTTTGTTCTAATTACAGCAACTTATATTGGTAAATCAAAGCGTCAGTTTCGGGTCCGTGCCTTTGAACACCTAGGCCGATCAATTAGAACAAACAGGCCACTTAACAAACAAGCATTTAGTGCCATTCGTGAGCACTGCCATCAGCATGACCATCCTCTGAGTATAGATTCTTTTTCTACATTAGCCAGTCGTTCTAGTGATGTGGAGCTAACCACAATTGAAACATTATATTCCATCAGAGAAAAACCATCACTCTGTAATATTGAACGGTCAGTTGAGTTGCTTTGTTTTTAATTCTGCGTCTATCTCCTGTAACTATCTTTGTATTTGCCTTGTACTCCTCTCTTGACTCTTGCTTTTATAGGTTAAACAGTACTGTTCAATTTTAATTCTTGGTAGTTAGTTCTGATGTGTTTTTTAGATGCCTGATGATGGGGTATGTTAGAACCTCGAAACTAGTCGCAATAGAGATTGTTTCCTCGGGTACTGGTCTACCTACTCATTATTCAACTCACCTTTCCACGGAATTCTTCTGTTGCATCTGTATATATATCGGGTGTTTCGAAATTAGAGCCCCCCCACTCCACAGAACAAATGGAAAGTTATGAAGTTTTCTGCTATAGCCTATCTCCAAGTACACTATTTAACGTTTTTATTAAGCTATTTTTCATTTTACATTTCTTGTATTTTCAGACTGAGAGACAGAGTTAGATACAGCCATGGCTAACGACTAGGAGGAAATCAGATAGATTGACCGAATCTGGGCTATAACCTTCAGAGAGGCCAGGGATGCTGGTGCATCCTTCATTTCACGTTCCTGGATAGCTAAATACATTAAAAGAAATGAATCCTTTGTTAAAAGAAACTGGAACAAAAATCCATATCACTGTCATCGCGAAAAGAGTGAGAATCTTGGAAGGCCTGAAGTCCTTTCTCAGGAGTCAAAAGACATCATAGCTGAGGCAGTGGGTAGACCAAGAAAGTCTTTACGCAAATTGACGCTTGAACTAAAAACAAAAAGAGGAAAGAAGAGAAGTTATAGTGCTGTATATTGTGAGTCGAAAAAATCTGGTATCAAGCCATTTCATGTTATCAGCAAGCCCAACATCACTCAGCAACAGAGAGAAGACTGTGCATGGTTTTGTGGTTCTTTTCTTAAAGATTGGGATGAAGCTGACTTTCTCCACGTTGCTGCATCAGATGAATTCTTGATTTACACAGTCAGGAAGCCAAATCATAAAAATGACATCATTTGGGCTGCAAAGTTGGATGATATCAACGACGACGTGCACTATCGCCAAGTTGTGAAATTTCCTGAATGTTTGGGAATTTTTCTCTGTTTCACAGCCAAACAGTTAATGTGGATCACCAAAGAAAAAGGACAGTCATGGAATGGCGAATACTTCAGAGAAACTATGCTTACTGGTGGAGTATTTCCTTTCCTCAAAGATCCTGAAAATGTGTTATCTGCTGGAGAAGTCACATTTTTGCATGATAAAGCACCATGTTTCAAACCTCTTCAGACACAGGACCTGCTTCGAAACAGTGGTATCGATTTCTTCTCATCAAGTGAATTTCCAGGTAGCTCCCCTGACCTTAATGTGTGTGAAAACATTGGTAGTATTTTAAAGGATCGTGTTGAAGTGCGCACAGTGAACTATGATGGTATACCAAGCCTCGACGACCTGTGAAGAGAGGTGATCGAAGTGCTCAGGGAAATGAAGTTTGAGTCTCAGCTTTTTTGCAATTTGCTGAAATCATACCCCTCAAGAATGCAGACTGTGGTACAGGCAGATGCAGGCCACACAAAATACTAAATACTCCGAGAGAAACTTAAATAAATACCTGTTCTGAATTAATTTTGTTTTTGTTTTATGGTGTAGGGGTGGGGCTCTAATTTCAAAACACCTATATATATATATATATATATATATATATATATATATATATATATATATATATATATATATATATATATATATATATATATATATATATATATATATATATATATATATATACTGTATGATTATTATCACTTTTGTACGTGATTCATTTATCACACATTACCACAGGTGAAAAATAAGAAACGGGTATAGGTCCTGACCGGTTTCGACTTTATTTCCAAGCCATTGACGAAGGACTGATACAGAGTGTGAGAAGTCACAAATATATATACTACAAGAACAGTACTGACGAACATACACAACCGTTAGAGACTCCATATCCCCACTCAGGCCGGTGTCGAGGTAGGAGTGGCCTTTAAAACTCATTTGGCTAAAAATCACAATAGACTCTCAGGGGACATTGCTGATAAACAGACCATACCACCTCAGATCCCACCTGACAGGTGTCATGGAGGCAGAGTTTGGAAACTCATTAACACATTACCCTCGTACTGTGTTTACAAATATGATAATCCTATTTTCATATATCTCTACTGCCTACCTTAAAGTTTAAACAATTTACAAATTTCTTTTGATATTAAAGGATCAAGTTTATACATCCCTTGACTGATATTCATATTATGGTTGTAACTTTCTTTTATGAAGCTAGATTCAATGATGTTCCTTTCAGTGCATTATTAGAATATACAATCCTTTGCCCCTTCCCAGTTGATAGCATGATTGTTCTCACTAACATGTACAAATATACCACTGTTCCTTTGTGCATATCTCACACATTTCTTATGTTGTTCAATTCTTTTTTCCAGTGCTTTCCCTGGTTTGGCCAATATAAAAGTTGTCACAAGACTTACACGGAATTTTATATACACATCCTTTAATATTGTCTGGGGAGTTCTTGATAAGTACATTTTTCATTGTTGTATTGTTCTTAAATGCGACATTAACACCAAAAATTCTTAAGAAGATGAGGGATATCTTTCATACTATTATTATAAGGCAGAACAAGCAAATTTTTGTGTTGTAAGGTTCTTTCTGGTTTTGATACATAGTCTTTTTGCCCTTCAAATGCACTGTTTAATACACTATCAGGATATTTCAATTTTTGCCTGCATTCCTAATCTTATCTATTTCATCATCAATATATTCAGGCTACATAATTGTAATGCTCTTAAAAACATAGATGAAAACACTGACTTTTTAACCTTATTGCTTTGTCCAGAATAGAAATGTACATAGGAAGAAATATTAGTGGGTTTTCTATACACACTATATTTAAACCCACTACTATTTCTTCGTATGAGGACATCCAGAAACGGTAAGCACCCATCATTTTCCATTTCCATCGTAAATTTAATTGATGGTACTAATTGATTTAACTTAGCAAAAAGTTTTTTACATCTTGGTTCCTGGCCATACACAAATTATGTCGTCAACATACCTAAACCATGTTACATTACGTGGGATTATGAAGAAGTGAACATGGTTAAGGGAGTGATTTATGGAAGTATGAAAAAATCAGACACCACAAACGTCCCCAAAAGATTTATGGTTGCTATTAATGAACTGAAAAAGATAAAGATATACACATGACAAAAGCAGATAAATCAGGCGCCCTTGTAATTTTAAATAAAAATGAATATATAGAAAAATGCAAAATCTTTTAGGTGATGATAACACATATAAAGAATTAAATAAGAACCCGATAGACAATGTGAATAGTGGTTTCAATAAGAAAGTGAAAAACCTGTTAAAAGGTAACGAAAGCCTTATAAAGAAGTTGTGTGTGACCTCTCCATCGCTACCATACATGTATGGTACAATAAAAACTCACAAAGCAAACTTTCCTGCCAGGCCAATTATCAGTTCAGTTGGTTCAGCATCATACAAGCTAGCGAAGTACTTAGTAGATATTCTCAACCCATTAGTAGGTACCATCTCAAATGCAAATATCAAGAATAATGTGGACCTGATAAATAAACTAAATAGTGTAGAGATTAATAGTGAATCCAGGCTTGTAAGTTTTGATGTTGTATCACTATTCACAAAGGTGCCAATAGATGATCTGATGGCGTTTTTATCTGAATTGTTAGAGAACACACAGCTGGATATCCCATTTTCTAAAAGTACTTTAATTGAACTGATTAAATTATGTGTAAAAGATTGTAAATTTGAATTTAATGGTAAATTTTACTCACAAAATTTTGGTATGGCAATGGGAAAACCTCTATCCCCAGTGTTAAGTAACTTATATATGGAATTTTTTGAAAAGAAGATATTAAACAACATAATCCCACGTAATGTAACATGGTTTAGGTATGTTGACGACATAATTTGTGTATGGCCAGGGAACCAAGATGTAAAAACTTTTTTGCTAAGTTAAATCAATTAGTACCATCAATTAAATTTACGATGGAAATGGAAAATGATGGGTGCTTACTGTTTCTGGATGTCCTCATACGAAGAAATAGTAGTGGGTTTAAATATAGTGTGTATAGAAAACCCACTAATATTTCTTCCTATGTGCATTTCTATTCTGGACAAAGCAATAAGGTTAAAAAGTCAGTGTTTTCATCTATGTTTTTAAGAGCATTACGGGTATGTAGCCCTGAATATATTGATGATGAAATAGATAAGATTAGGAATGCAGGCAAAAAATTGAAATATCCTGATAGTGTATTAAACAGTGCATTTGAAGCGGCAACAAAAGACTATGTATCAAAACCAGAAAGAACCTTACAACACAAAAAATTTGCTTGTTCTGCCTTATAATAATAGTATGAAAGATATCCTCATCTTCTTAAGAATTTTGGTGTTAATGTCGCATTTAAGAACAATACAACAATGAAAATGTACTTATCAAGAACTCCCCAGACAATATTAAAGGATGTGTATATAAAATTCCGTGTAAGTCTTGTGACAACTTTTATATTGGCCAAACCGGGAAAGCACTGGAAAAAGAATTGAACAACATAAGAAATGTGTGAGATATGCACAAGGGAACAGTGGTATATTTGTACATGTTAGTGAGAACAATCATGCTATCAACTGGGAAGGGGCAAAAGGATTGTATATTCTAATAATGCACTGAAAGGAACATCATTGAATCTAGCTTCATAAAAGAAAGTTACAACCATAATATGAATATCAGTCAAGGGATGTATAAACTTGATCCTTTAATATCAAAAGAAATTTGTAAATTGTTTAAACTTTAAGGTAGGCAGTAGAGATATATGAAAATAGGATTATCATATTTGTAAACACAGTACGAGGGTAGTAATGTTAATGAGTTTCCAAACCTGCCTCCATGACACCTGTCAGGTGTGGATCTGAGGTGGGGTATGGTCTGTTTATCAGCAATGTCCCCTGAGAGTCTATTGTGATTTTTAGCCAAATGAGTTTTAAAGGCCACTCCTACCTCGACACCGGCCTGAGTGGGGATATGGAGTCTCTAACGGTTGTGTATGTTCGTCAGTACTGTTCTTGTAGTATATATATTTGTGACTTCTCACACTCTGTATCAGTCCTTCGTCAATGGCTTGGAAATAAAGTCGAAACCGGTCAGGACCTATACCCTGTTTCTTATTTTTCACCTGTGGTAATGTGTGATACTGTATATATATATATATATATATATATATATATATATATATATATATATATATATATATATATATATATATATATATATATATATATATATATATATATATATATATATATATATATATATATATATATATATATATATATATATATATAGGGATGTATGTAGCCCAGTAATGAAGTAATTTCATTGCTTACCAGTTACTAGAAAGTCAAGATGTCCCATCTATCTATATATATATATATATATATATATATATATATATATATATATATATATATATATATATATATATATATATATATATATATATATATATATATATATATATATGTAGCCCAGGAATGAAGTAATTTCATTGCTTACCAGTTACTACAAAGTCAAGACATCCCATCTATTGGTAGCCTTGGTGGTGGCCATTCGAAAGCTGCTGGTATCACATCTCAGTACCCCCACTCTCTCTCTCTCTCTCTCTCTCTCTCTCTCTCTCTCTCTCTCTCTCTCTCTCAGGTCTTCAGTGAAACAAGGTTTACCCAAAAAACTTATTTGACAAAATCTAACTAAAATAGATTGCAAGAAATAATAAATGGATTAAAATGTTTGACAAAATCTAACATAACTAGATTGCAAGAAATGAGAAATGGATTAAAATGTAATATTAAAGTTTCCCAAAGACCATTTACAATATAGGCTTATACTGCAACTTGCAAAGGTCAAAAGAAGTCAAAGTCCAGTACATTTCCACTGAGTACATCTGCGTCCCCTTTCTCAGCGAAACATCTTAAGAAGTCAAATGAATTCCTCATTACTTCCCAAAGCATAGAAATAAAGATATGGGAACTCCTCCCACGTTACTCATAAAATAGGTATCAACCATAAATGCTTGAACAAAATAAATATTATAAAAATGGAGAAAAACAATCTACAGTTGGGAAATTGAATGTGGTTCCTACCTCCAAACAGCAATGTTCACAGTCTTGAATGACAAATGACGAATCACAAGTCTTCACCGAAGACTTTTAATAATGTTTAATGTTGGTCTTCCAATGATTCTCTTTTAACATACCCATTCCCTTCAAACCTTGGGACTCTGCTCAAAGACAAGCATGAATGCACTTTCCCCACCGGAACCTGGACACTTCTGGCGAACGCACATACAAATGAGGAAATGCATCAGATGATAGCTAAACATTCTCTCCAAGATTTTGGGAGAGTTTTCCTCCCCACTTGTTAATTCAACATTCACTGAGTATTGTAATTCATAACATACTTGTGACCTATTGGCTTTTCAGATGCTTGGCCATCCAAAGAAGTACTGCCCTTAGCACTAGGGAAATAGCACTTTTCAATTTCCAGATTCATGCATGAAACGGACAGCCATACCCCCAACAGGCTGATCTTCCTGTGAGGGTTTACTCACACACTGTTTTTTTGCACAACACACACCCCACTTCACGCAGAGTGTGGCGACAAAGGCCCCAATCACCGATAAAATAGCGATGAGGAGGTACTGAATCGGGATAGGGAAAAGTTCGTCTTCCAGCATTGGAGGAAGTGGTGAAATTGTAGCAATCACTTCCCTTAAAGGTGGCACCGAAACCACTTGATGGTCCCCGTGAAGATGCAGCATGAAGATACGAGTAAGCAGAGTTGAAGACACTCTTGCCCAGAACTCAGAACCTCGGCATGACCAGTCTACACACTGCATCAATGAGACGGGATCCTCATAGAAGAAATGTATCTGACAAATTATGACACCAGATGGAGACTTCACATCTCTGGCAAAACGCCGCATTGAGAGCCTTCATAGAGGCCACCTTGTACTCATGCTGGAACATTCGAAAGTCACAGTCAAAAGGAGTATATCTATCATGAACTAAAACACATCCTGTCTTATAGCTGACAGCCGAGAATTGAAGCTGGTCACCCAAAAGGTACATAGTCTCCTCACTATCACATACTATTAGCGAACCATTAAAACCACTGGGGAAAGCCCTCTTACTCCTTCTAGAGAGACCTGAGAAGTCGAAGCACCTCAATTTGGAAGCCATGTTAAAGTCTTCTTAATCCTATCCAGAACCCTAACAGCTGTAGCATTAAGTTCCCTTAACCAACCCTGTAACGGATCAGACAGATTCCATCCGATTTCCATCCCACCCAAAAAATTCCTAAGCAACTGAACTTTATTCTGGGAATGCTTCAAGCTCAAACCTTGCTGAACCTATGTCCTCAAACTATATACTCAAAGATATTGCATCAGACGACAACCACACATCATAGTCTTCTATAATAACAGCAGGTCCTAACCTCACTACGGAATTACCTCATGCCATGATCCCCAACGTCATGAGCAGACAAAACTTCAGAATCTAAAAAAAACAAAAGAAAGAACCTGCAAGTTACCAGATCTCGGATCGGGAAAGAAAAATAAACAAACAAAAGAAAGAAACCCATATATTCATAACCCTATGGTATATTCCACCTAATTTAACTAAGTATTGCAACACACCATAAACAAAAAAATGAACTTGGACAATTAAAGATTTGCATAACTCTAGGGACCAATGTCCTCCCCAGTTAAAAATAAAAAAAAACTACAAGTCACACCGTTTTAAAACCCATTAAAAAACAAAACAAAGAGAGGGAAAAAAATTATCAGAACCACAGTACATCACAGGAATTAACCCATAAGAGCCCCATTAACTTGTTTTTTTTTTTTTTAAATATATGTGTCAACAGAGACACTTTTGTATTTGCATCCTGAACAACAAATCTATTCCCCTTCTTTACTTCTATAACCCAAAAAGGACCCTCAAATTTAGGACCTAGGTTATAGCTCAACTGATTCCTAACATTTATTTTATGAAAAACCCTATCCCCACAGCCATTTTAAATCTATCTGGCTTTGAATTGCTCCTATCAACCATATCTCGAGATTTCACTTCAAGTTTCTTAGCCAGATGCGCATATGTCTCTTTAGCTGTAGAGACTAGCGACTTTACTGCATCGTCACCTGATGGAATAGGTAATAAATCAAATGCGCCCCTGCACTGGGCAACCAAACAGTGCTTCATTAGGCGACGTTCCAATGGTATCACTAACCACAGAATTGATGCTATGCTGCACCTGTCGAATATATTGGTCCCAATGTACATCATTGACCCCTACAGTCATCCTGAGAGCTTCATTTGTCTTCCTATTTGCCTGCTCACATAGACCATTAGCTTCTGGTCTATAGGGAATAATAGTGACTTTCCGAATGCCCATTACATCCGCAAGACACTATAACGTCTTGTTCACAAATTCCCTCCCATTATCTGTAATCAGTACCTCAAGAACCCCATAATGACAAATATATCCATTAAAGAATGTGACTGCCACCTCCTCCGCTGTTTTATGCTTCAAAGGAAATATCTCTATGAACCTCGTTAATTTGTCAACAACCACCAGCAGGTGCCTATGGCCATAACTAGATTCACAGAAATTGGATAACAGGTCCATATGGACCCTAGCAAAAATTCTGCTAGGAATAGGAAATGAACCCAGTTTACAAGAAACGACCCTTATGACTTACACACATTACAAACTGAAGAGCCTCTCACAAAGTTTTCCACTGATGTGAGCATATTCTTCCAAAAGAATTGTCACTGTATATTCTGATAAGTCTTCTCAATAACCAAATGTGGACTGCCAGACCTACAGTGAGCAATATCCAGAACCGTAGGCACTAAATTCCTAGGAACAACTATTTGCTTCGTATTACCCTTATCCTCACTATTTCTCAGTCTGTATGTAATCTTCCTAACTAATTAATTACCTTCTAATTCAAGCCCTGCAAAAGGCAGCTTATAACCCTTCCTAACTAATTCCTCTATAAGAAATGCTTTTGCATCTGACAAAATTTCATCCTCATTCAGTTTAGCTCCTACTAAACTAATATCCCAGTCTATGCAGTTTCCAGATACATAACATACATGAGTACCATCTGCATCAGAAAAACTTCTACTAAGGGCGTCCACTACAACATTGTGTCTACCCTTAATATACCTAAGCTTGGCATCAAAATCCCTGATTGTAAGATACCACCTAGATCTTTTAGGGGAAAGATTCAGCTTCTTGAAAAGATCCAACAATGGCTTATGATCTGTAAGAACCTCTGCTTGATTGTCCATCAAAAACATCTTAAAATGAACCAAACTAGACACTATGGCAAAGGCCTCTTTGTCCACTGCCGACCATAACCGTTCATTACTACCCCCTGTCTTAAACTTCCTGCTGTAACCCATCGAACTTCTGCATGAGGCAGACCACTCTACCATTGTAACTGGGATCTGTCACCAGCATGAAAGGATGTTCCAAATCAGGAAATTTCAACACTGTGGGATTCACTAAGTCATCCTTAATCTTCTGAAAAGCTGATTGCTGCCCATCACCCCATACAAACTACACATCATCCCTCAGGACATCTGTTAAAGGAGACGCTAGTTTAGAAAAACCTTTCACAAACCTATGGAAAAATCCAGCCATGCCTAAGGAAGACTGAATCTGTGTCTTATTCTTGGTAGTAGCAACATCCATAATTGCCCTAACTTTATCCTCATTCACTTTCACACCCTCCTTAGAAATAATGTGGCCCAAATATACTATCTGCTTCTTCAGGAAGTTACACTTAGCTAATTTTATCTTCAAACCTGCTAGCCTAGGCCTTCTAAAAACCTCCCTAAGAACTTCTAAATGTTCCTCTACTGAATTTCCCTAACAAGCCATGCAAAACAGTATTCATTAGCCTAGTAAATGTCATAGGACTACCTGATAAACCAAATGGTATCTGCGTAAACTCATAATGCCCCTTCAGCAAAGAGAAAGCTGTGTACTCTCGACTCTCTTTGCTAAGCTGTACTTGCAAGTTACCCTTGCATCAGATCAGTTGAGGAACAAATATTCTTGCCCCGAATCTTAACAAATAAATCTGGCAAACATGCCGCAGGGTAACGATCAGGAACGGTTTTCTCGTTCAACTTCCTAAAGTCCATACAAACTCGGACTGAACCATCCTTCTTAGGTACTGCTAACAACAAGAAATTAAAAGGTGAATAACTGGGCCTAACAATGCCTTCCTCCTCCCACTTATTAAATGAACTTTGTGTTCTAACACATTTGTTAACTATAACTGATCCCCTTTAAGTGTGACTACGTCCGCAAACTCAACCAGAACGTCTTCCACACCCTCAACATATTCTTTAAAATCAGCATTGACTAAACGACCCTTAAAAACCTGCCTCCTAGCCTTTAAATCTGCTTACGAAAAATTACCCAAATCCCCAACAATAGCAACTGAATTATCTTCATCAACCCAGTCAACAAAATCGACTGCATAAGTACCCTTCTGGTAATTGCAAACTGAATCATTACAGTTTAGCAATCCCACCAAAGTATCCCCTGAACTCGACACATTGTTTATAGAACCCGTATGTATTACCCCCTTCAGCTTTTCGCTATATTCATCCACACACACCTGTCAGGACTTCTGCACTCCTTTCACTCGAACTTTCATCATAGCAACCATACCAGGACCAAGAACCACATCATCCAACAAAACCCCCTTATAACACTTCCTACCCATGGAAACATGTTCAGAATCCACCTGCAAATTCTCATGTACACCCGATCCATTATCATAATCCGCTTCACTCACATCCATCCCCTCGTAAGGCACAAAAACACCATGTACTCCAACAGTTATACCACATACCCCTGTATGAACCGAGATTTTGTGTCTCCGACACACTGGATGACCTAGTAATAAAGTATCCCCAAAAGCAGCCCCTTGTATAACCAAAAATGGTTCTGTAAAAGTTCTACTCCCAAGAGATAAATCCACATCTATGTATCTCAAAACCTGTAACCTATTTGCTTGAACATCACATACTATCTCCTTAGGAGGTCTCAAAGAATGATTGGAAATCATTGATCGGAACAACTCATAATTCATCAAATTAATAGAAGCACCTGTATCTATAAAAGTACTCACTTTCATCCCATGCACAGACCCTTTTACCACTGGCTTTACCTCTGAGGGTTACCCAGAAGTCCTATATCACAAGGGATAAACGATTTTTCCTGCTCGGTCCACCAGAAATTTTGCCGGGCTCTAGAGGCTCCTGAAAAACTCCTAGGAGGAGTATTCCTACCTACCAGACCAGTGCTTTGAGGTGTGCTTCTAGATTCAGTCTGTTTAAGAAGCAGGCAAAACCACTAACCTTGATATGCAGATTTGCAAGCGCCCCAATATTTCACCCTACAAAACTTCTTAGTATGGCCCAGCCTATTACAGAAGTCTTATCATCCTCTGTCTTGGCACATAACCTCATAATTGTGGAGTCAGTATTACTCTGTGTATGGTGCTTAGGAATAACCCTGGAAGATTTCAGGATCCCATCTATAAAGGACATTTTGACAAGCGCTTACGAACCTGAGAGAACAGTCAATTCTCATCTGACCATCTTTCTATTTCTTGTCAAAACTGTTTACAATAGCACCAGGGACATCATTCAGGATCCACTCATATTGCAATAATTTCTCAAGATTCTCTATCGTAATAGAGCCTTCATTTACCCAACCAGAATTTCTCAATTTTTTTTTTTAAATCCCTCGTAGCATCAAAACATCTGGCACTAAACGTAACCAGCTAATCATGGCCTTTACAGACCTTGAAAAGAGCTCTGAGATCTCAGACTACATCGCCAGCTCCAGCTGTTCCGTATGACATTCTCAAACAATCCTTAAGATCGTCCCAGGTCCTACACTTCAAAAAGTGATGACTCCGGTAACTTTGTCTGATATCCCTTTTATCTAAACTAAGGAAGCCTTTTGCTTCATTGAAAGCTTCTACCCCATCTGTTATTTTCTTGGCGACTAAGAAATTCGTCACTCCCTCTATAAAAATTTTTGGGGGAACTGGAAGAACGCCATCAACCAGCCAGGGAAATGGGCGAACCCCAGCGTTTACAGATGTAAATTTGTGCAACGTTTTTATTTTATCCTTATATACTTTAGCCATATTATCAGAACAGATAACCCTCCAAGTTCCAAGAACTCATCCAAATGTCAACTTCACATAATTGCCAAAGATAGAAAGAGAGAGACAAAAAAGAAAGGACCAAAAGAAAGAAAACAGTAACAAATTCAGCAAACTCGCAGCACTAACGCAAATATGAACCATTAAATTAAATTCTAGAGGCCAAATGTGAACAATGAAGTAACCCTAACTGCAGATGCAAACCATAAGGAAAAAAAAAATTTAAACACCTAATGCGAATGTTGGAGCAAAAATACTTTAGACCACCCACACAAAGAAAACGGGCTCACAGAGAACGGGAAAGCAGCGGACAACTGTAACTCGCTCTCAATGATGTCACAGATCGTCACAGCCTTTAACCTGATAACCGTGCTCGACCGCTTCGGACTAAAAAAAAAAAAAAAAAAAATGTTTCCATCATCAAGGAGAACACTTATACTAACTGAAAGGACACACCCTAACTGTTAACTATCTTAATTTCCAAGTGTATACACCTGCTCAGACTAACATGTACGTACATGCAAACGTAAAAAAAAAACGCTCAATTCCCCCTTGACCCAGCCTGTTCCCCTCTAATTCCTCATCACAACCAACACAAAGAGAATACTTGCTTAATAGTATCCCTCTCTGTCTTCCAGTTCCCAATCTGAAAATAAACACTACCACCCGACCGTCATTCGACCCACAAACACACCCACTTATCACACAATGCCATTAGCAACTGCCATGCGTTGCCATGTCTCCTCCAAAGGAGTTTGAAAATACCCTAGTCAGCAATCAAAGCTACCACCCTAACTCATCCCAGATTATTGGAACGCCCTATTACGTCCTACATAACCTAAATTCCACGTCACCCGGCTCTCTCAGAGGCTTTCAGAGGTCTCTAATGAGCTGCCACCAAACTGGCGTAGCGCAGTAATGAAGTAATTTCATTGCTTGCCTGTTACTACAGAGTCGAGACGTCCCATCTATTGGTAGCCATGGTAGGGGCCATTTAAAAGCTGCTGGTATCACATCTTAGTACCCACTTACTCTGCGTTCTCTCTCACTCTTTCTCTCAGGTCATGCTCCGTCTCAGAAAATGCAAAAATTTTTCTGAATCCATATGAAAACGATTATGAAATGAAGCGCTGTCTTGCGTATTATTTTAAAGATGCAAAGTTTCTAAAAACATTAGGGATATGGAATATAGTTAAAAGAGATAAACGATTCTCGTTTTGCATTAGACAAAGGACCTATTAACTACTCAAATGAAACACTAATATAACTGAATCGGTAAATGATTATAAAGGGAACTTCCCTAAATAAACCAGTAATTATTTATTTGTCTTTGGATAGTGTCTTTAAGTCAGTATACTTTGTGGATTTTATTTTTCAATAGTAATAGTAAATTTTATTTTTCAATAGTAATAGTAACTGTACACGTGGAATTTTCATACTATAGCAAAAGTATTTACAGAACATATCCAAAAAATTGGAAAAGGCTAGTTTTTTATAACCACTTATTTTCAAAGAACAACTTCTCAAATATTTTTGTAAATAATTGTAATAACTGTAACAGAACTCTCTATTGTTTAGAGAAATCCGTATAACCAACAATTCCTACGTTAATTGACAAAAATGTCTAAAGTAACAATTCGTTAACTTCTAAACACGAAAGACATTAGGATTGTATAACGCAAGCCGTCTCTCTCTCTCTCTCTCTCTCTCTCTCTCTCTCTCTCTCCCGCCCCACCCCTCCCCCACCTTCCCTCCCTCCTCTCTCTCTCTCTCTCTCTCTCATACTCTCTCTCTCTTGTGCGCGCGCGTTCTCCCGGTATGGAGAGTAAGCCTTTCTCAGCACAAAGAATACAAAAGGTTCTTGCCGGTGTTATGCGACCTCAGTTCCGTTCTTTTCTGTATTTCCCTTCTTGCCTTTTTTTTTTCTTTTTGTATCCCCTGTCTAGCTTTTTTAACTTTGCCTTTCTTCGAATTTCTCTTCTTATAAATTATAAGAACAAATCCTTTAAGTGGCAAGATGAGGATCTGCAACTTTAATTGAAGTCCGTAGTCGCGTTAAACAACTCTGCAGAAATAATATTAAGCTCGTTCTCCTCTAACCTTGGCGGAGCGAAACAGAACAGACAAAAAAGAAGACATGAACGATGAGTGTTCTGTGAAATATACATCCTGTATTGTACCACCACCTCAATTAAGAAGTGGAGAACGTCGACGAGGTCAACTGCAGTAGTAGACAAGCATATTCACTAGAAATTCTTCATTCATTCGTTAAAAAAATTTTTACCTAAGACTTGTACATTTATGTAAATGATCTTACTAATGCAAATACAAACTTGCTTTACACCGACATGAATTGTCAGTGCCGCTGGCAGTTTCCTTCTGAATACGCGAAACAACCTGAACGTGCCAATAGCAGTGGCTAGCACAGTTCGATATAATATCAGATATCCATAATTCCTAAATATGCCTCGTTTACCTTCACCAGTCTTCCATCATTTGTTTTTCAAAACAATTTTCATATAATTTATCTATCTCCGAATAACAGAGAGAGAGAGAGAGAGAGAGAGAGAGAGAGAGAGAGAGAGAGAGAGAGAGAGAGAGAGGGGAGAGAGAGAAAGAGAGAGAGAGAGAGAGTAGCATTCAATCATTCTCTAAGAGAACTTCTTATTTGATCACAGAATTTCATATCCTCTGAATTTAATATCGGCCGGCAGTACCTGTCCTAAGTATTATACGCAAGAATCATAACTGAGATGATAGTTAATAGGGCTAACACAATCTACTACAGAGGCAACATAGCGAGTATTCTCTCCCACGTCAATAAAATAACGGTACCTTATACGGAAGGTACGTAAAAGGCCACACAAAAGATCTCGGCGTTTAAAGGCACTTCATTGTCATCGATCCAGAGATCATCAGAGCTTCCCTAACCAGCAAATAATAAAATGAACAGGATTTGACAGAGGGAGTTTACAACATCTTTTGTAAAGGTAAAAAAATCTGCTTCGGACAGACAGGCTACTCTTTTCCCCAACGTTTATTGGTAAAAAGGAGATCTGTTACGTGTGCTTAAGAAACCTCTGCAATGTTTTACCATGGACTTTGGACATGGCACTGATTGGGGCTACTCATCCTTGTTGTTTAAAGTTCCTGCCCGTACAAGAGGAATAACATAGATAGCAGTTATCAGTAAAACAAACAACGTTAAAGGGTAAGAGGATTTAGTGGATGAAATCCCCTTGCAACCCATCTAAGGATATGACACTCTAATCGGTCGACTTATGACTAACGTTAATAGGAAGCTTTCTGGCGACCGTTTTCAATTAACCATCCCTTCACTAACTTCACCACTGGAACAACTTAATATAATAATGCCTATATCTATTGCATTTAACGTCTATAGAATTCTCTCTTTGTGTTTTATAACCTCCTGTTCTTATGCATGTAGTTGGTATATTAATTTTTCTAAAGTACAAAGATCCTCTATGATGATACTTTTATTTCCTCTGACGTTTCGACACGCGAATTGGCGATTATCTACTTAGAGCTACAACAGTGAATGAATTGTAATACAAGGTAAACGGGTATGTAGAGCACATGGTTGGGTTACATTTAGCAGCGGACTGGTGTGCTGAATTTTGACTGGCAGCATGTTTCAGGGTTAATCTCAAGTGTTTTTTTGAAAGGTGCCCTCTGCATCTAATGAGCACACACATACTAGGGAACCTACTGTTTATATAGTCAATGGCATCATGAGCAAGTGCAGCAGCAATTATTGTTGCTCTTTTGAAGGTTCATGGAATTGTGCACACTTCATTTATCAAGTACGTGGTTAAAAACACATAAGACCTATAGTTTTTGGCAGAGAACAATCATGCTATCAATTGGGAAGGGGCAAAAAGGATTGTATATTCTAATAACACACTGGAAAGGAATATCACTGAATCTAGCTTTATAAAAGAAAGTTACATCCATAATATGAATATCAGTCAAGGGATGTATAAACTTGATCCTTTAATATCAAAAGAAATTTGTAAATTGTTTAAATTTTAAGGTAGGCTGTAGAGATGTATGAAAATAAGATTATCATATTTGTAAACACAGTATGGGGGCAGCAGTGCTTATGACTTTTCCAAATTCCGTCTCCCTGACACCTGTCAGGTGTGGATCTGCTGTCGCCCAAGGCCGATATGTTTATCAGTATTGTCCCTTGAGAGTATATTGTGAATTTTAGCCAAATGAGTTTTGAAGGCCACTCCCACCTTGACACTGGCCTGTGGGTGGATATGTAGTCTCTAATGGTTGTGCATGTTCGTCAGTACTGTTCCTGTAGTATATATATTTGTGACTTTTAATACTCTGTATCAGTCCTTCATCAATGGCTTGGAAATGAAGTCGAAACCAGTCAGGACCTACACCCCGTTTCTTATTTTTCACCTGTGGTAATGTGTGATAAATGAATCACATACAAAAGTGATTATAATCACATCATATATATATATATATATATATACAAATATATGATTATATATATATATATATATATATATATATATATATATATATATATATATATATATATATATATATATATATATATATATATATATATATATATATATATATATATATATATATATATTATTATAATATTAAGCCACAACTGCCTCTATTCCAAGAATCCATAGAGATGGATTCTCCTTAAGTAGGATAGCGAAGTCCAGGGGTGATAGGTAGGCCAATGGACTGACTTACAAGTGAAGAGATTTTGGGTGTATTTTTGAAAAAGGTCAAGCCAGGTAGTAGGATTTAGTAATTCATTCGTTAATAGCCATACTTGTAGTCGCTCTATATCCTTGTCCCAAGACCTATATCCCTGTGCTATGCTTTTGCTGGTTCTTAATTGTTGTTCCAGGAATGCTGGGTACTCCTTGCTTCAAAGAGGCCTTTTACGTGACCTCAGGGCTTATGGACGGAAAACATCCAAGGAGAAGGCGGCTGGCAGTAGTTAGCACTCAGACACATTGGAGGCAAGACCTCTGACCTGCTAAAATCAAATCTCTGGCTGTATCTTTTGATTACTAGCATACTATTTCTCTCACTACATCCCTCATTTCCTTTTTGCATTATTCATTTCCCAAAGTAATTCCCTCGCTGATACCAAGTCAATAATAGTGTGTGTGTTCCCAATATGAATTAAGTTTATTGATGAAATAATCCTTTGCTCAGTGACATAGAGTTAATCAAATCTCCATTGTGATAGATTATTGCAAGTGAGAGAATCTTTCATGCATGAATCATTACCTGGGAAATCTATTTCCAGAGACATGTTATCTTGTCCCCTCATGTTCTGCCACTGACCTACCCGTGAGAAGTTGTCTTGGAAGACAATTAATTCAACCTTGCTACAAGAAAGCCACCTGCCTCTGCAACTGTTTGCAAGATAGTAAACTGTGTATTCACGAGCCAAAGGATGCTGTTGTGTTATTAATGTGTGAATATTTCCCTTCTTTCTGAAAGTCAGTTAACTGCTCAGTTGTCTTAATTTTTGTGTTGCATTTGTTTTGCTGGATTGCATACCAGTCATGATTAATTTCCTGTTCTTGAACTGTGTGAAATAAAGCAACTTATTGTAATTGTGGCTTTCATGACAACCTTTCCTTTTGTTTTAGCTGTAACTCTAAGGTAAGTTATTTCGTGTGTTGCATTTTATTACATAACTGGTTCTGGGCAAGTGGCCCTTAAGGCCCTATTCACCTCAAATATTCATTTCATTTTGCCATATCCAGGCAAATATGTAATAATATATATATATATATATATATATATATATATATATATATATATATATATATATATATATATATATATATATATATATATATATGTGTGTGTGTGTGTGTGTGTGTGTGTGTGTGTGCATGAGTGTGTGTATGTATGTATGTATGTATATATGTACACACACACACACACACACACACACACACACACATATATATATATATATATATATATATATATATATATATATATATATATATATATATATATATATATATATATATATATATATATATATATATATATGTATATATATGTATATATATATATATATATATATAAATATATATATATATATATATATATATATATATATATATATATATATATATATATATATATATATATATATATATATATATATATATATATATATATATATATATATATATATATATATATATATATATATATATATATATATATATATATATATATATATATATATATATATATATATATATATATATATATATATATATATATTACACACAGGGTGTTTCAAAATTAGAGAGGCCCCCTCTACAGCATAAACTAAAATTGATATGACAAAAACATAAGTAATTCAGAACAGGTATTTATTTAAGTTTCTCTCTGAGTATTTAATATTTTGTGTGGCCTCCATCTGCCTGTACCACAGACTGCATTCATGAGGGGCATGATTTCAGCAAATCGCAAAAAAAAGCTGAGACTCAAACTCCATTTCCCTGAGCACTTCAGTCACCTCTCTTCGCAGGTCGTCGAGGCTTGGTATACCATCATAGTTCACTGTGCGTGCTTCAACACAATCCTTTAAGATACTACCAATGTTTACACACACATTAAGGTCAGGGGAGCCACCTGGAAATTCACTTGATGAGAAGAAATCGATACCACTGTTTCGTAGCAGCTTCTGTGTGTGAAGAGCCTTGAAACATGGTGCCTTATCATGCAAAAATGTTACTTCTTCAACAGATAACACATTTTCAGGATCTTTGAGGAAAGGAAATACTCCACCAGTAAGCATAGTTTCTCTGAAGTATTCGCCATTCCATGACTGTCCTTTTTCTTTGATGATCCACATTGAGCGTTTGGCTGTGAAACAGAGAAAAATTCCCAAACATTCAGGAAATTTCACAACTTGGCGATAGCGCACGTTATCGCTGATATCATCCAACTTTGCAGCCCAAATGATATCATTTTTATGATTTGGCTTCCTGACTGTGTAAATGAAGAATTCATCTGATGCGGCAACATGGAGAAAATCAGCTTCATCCCAATCTTTAAGAAATTAACCACAAAACCATGCACAGTCTTCTCTCTGTTGCTGAGTGATGTTGGGCTTGCTGATAACATGAAATGGCTTGATACCAGATTTTTTCAACTCACAATATACAGCAATATAACTTCTCTTCTTTCCCCTTTTTGTTTCTAGGTCAAGCGCCAATTTACGTAAAGACTTTCTTGGTCTACCGGCTCTACCCACTGCCGCAGCTATGATGTCTTTTGACTCCTGAGAAAGGACTTCAGGCCTTCCAAGATTCTCACTCTTTTCGTGATGACAGTCATATGGATTTTTGTCCCAGTTTCTTTTAACAAAGGATTCATTTCTTTTAATGTATTTAGCAATCCAGGAATGTGAAATGAAGGATTCGCCAGCATCCCTGGCCTCTCTGAAGGTTATAGCCTGGATTCGGTCAATCCATCTGATTTCCTTCAAGTCGTAACCCATGGCTGTATCTAACTCCGTCACTCAGTCTAAAAATATAAGAGATGTAAAATGAAAAATAGCTTAATAGAAACTTAAAATAACGTACTTGGAGATAGGCTATAGCAGAAAACTTCATAACTTTCCATTTGTTCTGGGAGGGGGCCCTCTAATTTCTGAAACACCCAGTATATATATATATATATATATATATATATATATATATATATATATATATATATATATATATATATATATATATAAACACACACACACACACACATACACATATATATATATATATATATATATATATATATATATATATATATATATATATATATATATATATATATATATATATATATATAAACATATACATATATATATATATATATATATATATATATATATATATATATATATATATATATATATATATATATATATATATATATATATATATATATATATATATATATATATATATATATATATATATATATATATATATATATATATATATATATATATATATATATGTGTGTGTGTGTGTGTGTGTGTGTGTGTGTGTGTGTGTACACACACACATACACACACACATATATATATATATATATATATATATATATATATATATATATATATATATATATATGTGTGTGTGTGTGTGTGTGTGTGTGTGTGTGTGTGTGTGTCTGTCTGTCTATGTCTGTCTGTGGTGTATGAGTGAAAAAATGAGGGGAGACGAGAAAGAGGCGTGGACTCTGCCAGTTTTACTAGGCAGGAATTTATTTACATTCATGGGGAGAGAGAATGGAGATAAATGGATTTAGGATGTCGCGCACGGTTTTCATTTTATAAACAAAACCCCTTTTTCGTTTGTAGAGATACAGACAGGCAGATAGAGGGGCAGCCCTTAGCTGCTCTCGGTTAGTCTGACTAGCAGTGATCTAAGTTGGAAGGCGACGTCAATGGCAATTACTTTTTTTAACCTGAATTTTTGCAGTGTTCATTCTCGTGTAAATTGATATTATGTTTATGAGGCTAGAGAGGAGTCTCATTACATTTGCTGACGGTGGGCAACCATCCTTTCTGTGTCCTTTAAAGAACCAGTGATGTAACTATTATTACCGAGTAATAGTAGTGGTATCAATGCTTAATCATTTTGGTATTGGCTGTAATTCTAGCACCTTTACTTTGAGTGTTATTATTATGCAAAATGCTCACACGGTCATAGACTCTAGCAAAGAGGCTGTGAATTTATTTTGAAATCTTCACAAAATCTAATCCATTGTTCTTGGGAAAAAAAACAAAGAGGACGAGAGAAAGAAAACTGTTTAGTCATCAAAAATTAAGAGTTAATTCAATGAAAGTATGCATTTATTCACAAGCGAGTGAATTCAATTGTCTGTGTACTTAGATCGGTGCACAGCTGCGTGTGTTGACAATGTATGAGAAAGAAGGAATGCTGGTTTGGTATGTGTGTGTGTGTATGTGAGAGAGAGAGAGAGAGAGAGAGAGAGAGAGAGAGAGAGAGAGAGAGCCAGCTTCTTTGCTTTCTTACTATGCTGTCGCAATTTTTTTAGATCATTATATAGCACTCTCATTCTAAAGAATGTCCGACAGAGAACATAAAACACGACTGCATCCTCTGGCAACGAAACAGAGTTAGCAGTCTCTCTGGCTAGGTATGAATGGCCCCTTCTCTTGCCTTTAAGTGTTCTCCGTGATGAACTTGAAACAAATCTTCCATTACTCTTAACTGTTTTTTGAAAATTTTAACTTGGAACAATTAATTTACCATTTTACTGCATTTAAATTCAGTCCATGTACTGCCAGTGTTGCTCGTGTTTCTAAGGAATTCATACTGAGGATGTTTATTAGCAATGTATCCCCCAATGTAAAGCAAACCTTCTCTTTCAACCTCATGTTCAAAATCCTTTATGTCTGTCTGGTTTGTCTCACTGTCTATAACTGATTCCTCGATAGAAAATATCATAGCTGACAAACACAACTCTCGATCTTTGGGACTCATTATTTTGATTGTCATTAGGCTCAATTTCTACCGTGGTAGAATATGAGCCCTGAGAAAAGTTTATTTCCCTGCACTCTGAAGTTGAACTATAATTTTCACCTACCAAAGCAATATTTCTTCTTACGAGGCACATTCGTACTCGATGTTTTACATTTAGAGGAGAGGGATGATCAAAGCCAGCTCCCACCTGTCGAAGAAAAAAAAAACGTTCCAGACCATCCTGTGATAACCTGTATGTTAGAATGTACGAAATATCATACTTCCCCTTCACTATAGCATATACTTATGGACTGACTTTAAAGACACAATGAGGCCCATTTGAAAATGATACAAATGTTTTCTATTCTTTACTCTCATTGTACCTACAGTTTTAATCATATCATCTAGTACTTTATTCGGCTCTTCCAAACGATGTCCATATGCAAAGCGAGCTGACTTACTATTCACAGGTGACTTTGAATTGAATAAGTTAAAACAAGCATCTACTAAACCTATTAAATTACTTGCATCCTCCCAGTCCTTGCTCATCAAAGGCCCCTTCTCCCCAAAATATCTGAGTGATTTTGCAGTAGTTTCAGACAGGAGTTGTGCAGCAAGCTTAACATTCATGCGTTGATATCCATGTACATTAATATGCTTATCTGATAACTTATACGTAATTTTCACGTCCTTTTTAGTCCTCATAACTAACTCTACCACATACACTGAAAATACATTTCCGATCAGCAAGTTCAAAACCAAAGTCTAGGAAGTTATTCCTCATAAGCTTAATTAAATGAGGTGCATCTGCAAATACATATACATCTTGGTCAGGAAAACATGGATTTGAAAAGAATGTTGTTTCACAAGAAATTCCAAGGCTGTTCCAAAGCTTCACATTTGTAGGCCCTAAGTCATTTGCTATAGCAACTATTGGAAATCCAACCATTTCTACTTTAAAGATTAGATCCAAAAGAATATCTTTTGTCATGCTTCAGTCAGATTCATGAAATATTAACGGTTTCCAGTTACCTACTAGTCCCCTGATCACCACACGCACTGCAATGTTTTTTGGGGGGGTCATAGATTATGTCTGTGGCTTTGTCATAGCAGCATTCTTGTGATGCACTGGTTTCGTCAAAAGATAAGGCAAACGGCGGTCACGACCAGGTATTGTCGCAGCTTTATGATGAAGCAAATTTATAACTGGCTGCAATGTGTCAGGCTCGACATTAAGTTTTGACACCCATTTATTAAGAGTTGTTATTGAAGGCAAAGGAAATTGACGAATATTTCGCACGTATCGGTATGCCTTAGGACTCATGAGTTATGTCTTCTTCTGACCACCTTGCAATGGCTTTATTACTTACAAGAAAATCAACCTGATCAGAGGAAAAGAAGCGAATTAAGTTTTCTTTAATAGCCCCAGTTGCTGCATTTGAAGCAGTATGTAATTTTTCATTGAGTCTTATCTTTTCCGTTTCCATTTCATTCTTCTCTTTTAGCAGAACATCTCTTTCTGCCGTAAGACTTTGAAGCTGACGACAGAGATTCTCAAGGTTCGAAATTTGTTCATCTTCTGTCTCAGATATCCCTTTTTTTAAATCCGGTTGTTCAATTTCTTCCACCATCCTTTTCTGCCTTCTTCTCTTGGTTCGAAGTATCCTGGAACTCTCAAACTGTGTCTCTGCAAAATAAAGAGAAATAATGGTTGAGAGAGAGAGAGAGAGAGAGAGAGAGAGAGAGAGAGAGAGAGAGAGAGAGAGAGAGAGAGAGAGAGAGAGAGAAGCGCGGGTGCTGATGGTGCATGCAAGTATGACAGCTGAAAAAAGTAAGTCTAGATTGTAGCTCTCAAGTGAGTTTTGATGGGTATAAGTAAATATATATACATATACATATATAATGTTTGTATATTTATTTTTGTATAAAATATATACATATATATAGGGCTATATACATTTAATGCATGTATATGTATCAATATATACCAAGCACCATAGCCCTCTACCGACTTTTTGTTTCTACAGCTACAAAAACACTATTAGGAATAAAATAATTAGAAACAAAAAGTCGGTAGAGGGGGAAGAGATTAACATAAGGCATTATAATCAGACGTCGGCAGTTGCCAAACACTGTTGGGAAAATGATCACAGAATAGACTGGGAAAATATGAGTTTTCTGTACAGGAACACCAACAAAACATCTAGACTGGTTGTAGAGAACGCCTTCATAACTTGCGTCAACAACACGATGGCAGGGAACACCGGAAACGGCTTTGAAGACAGCATATCTAGAAAAATCGTATATTCCACAGTAGCAAGGAAACGAAGAAAAAACGTAGGAGAACGCATGGAAAACGGTCACCTGGGAGGAGGGATCAGAGAAAGACCAAGGTCAAGAGGGGGTGGAGGTCACACAGGAAGAGCTAGGTGATTAGAGGATTAAAAGTACCCAGCATACAGATATAAATACAGCCGGACTACGCATCTGCTCATCGTACGGATACTTGATAATGTGGACTGTTTGTTCAAGAAAGCTTGTAACTTTTTGAATAAAAACTCCATTGGATACCATCCAGTTTGAATGAGGTCCTTTTAGTAATATATATATATATATATATTTTATAGAAGGAGAGAGGCACTTTTTTCAGCCAGACATATCATTATTACCTGTGTAGTATATATATATATATATATATATATATATATATATATATATATATATATATATATATATATATATATTGAAATTTTAGAAAATCCCAACTGTGACAAGGAGTTTGTAATCTAGAAGGAGAGAGGGCACTCTTTTTCAGCTAGACATATCATTATTACCTGTGTAGTACTGGTGCTTGTCTATAAAATATATATATATATATATATATATATATATATATATATATATATATATATATATATATATATATATATATATATATATATATATATATATATATATATAATATATATATGGAAACAGACTCAATATTCTCCCTTGGAAACAGACTCAATACTACGAATACTATAACGCAATTCGATTTGCGGGTCTAACTCCAGAAGGCAATGGAATTTCGACCCTGTTCTCTCTCCTGAACACTCCCCTTAGGTCCCACACACCTTTTCTCTCAGCGAGTCTTTTGCTGCTTCGTTTCATTCCTCTCTCTCTCTCTCTCTCTCTGATGTCACAAAGATCTCTTTCTTCTCTCTCATGTTCGCCTCACGCATTCTCTTTCTCTTGCATTCCACATTAAAGAAATGAAATGGATCATCTAAGGAAACGCAATCTTTCCTACAAAAAATAGATTTATTATTTAAAGCAACCCAACAAGTAATGAATAAACAAAGCAAAGATTAAAATGCATCATAAATGAAATTGTCAAGTAAGAATAATCTAATCCTGACTAAAAAGTCTCATCACGGCTAATGGCCTGTAAATCCAAAAACTCTCATATATTCCATTATAGACTTTATAAGTCTAGTCTAGTCTCAAAGTCTACCACATAGAAATAATAGACATTGCAAAGGTTTTACAATGTACTCTCTATGATCACACAACCATGATAACCTCATGTCCTCTCACTATGTTCTCACCACCGACAATGTCATTCCACCACAGACATCTGTCAAAAGAATTAAGCACAAATAATAATCTCTCAAAAATATGCAAGTGCAAAACATAATAATGAAAAGTCTAAAATGCATGAGTATATACTGGTAAAACAGAACACAATAAAATAGAATATTGAAATGGTAAAAGGTTACGTCCACTTCCCACACAAGTTAAAAAAATGTCTTGAAACATGGTAAAAAACATAAGTTCACAATTCACACAGAAAAACAAAGATTCTGAACTATACCTTATTCTGCCAATTCTAAGAGATTACAACACTCAAAGATAATGTCTTGACGATCTCGCTCTAGCTCCGCTAATGAACGATCGGACTAATTTTTGGGCAGAATTAGACACAAAATCTAGATTTTTAACGCATTTAACTCATGCTACTACATAGCGACTTGGTCATATGACAGAGCCAATATTGTGTGTTCATCAAGTTAACTGCAGATGTAACGAAGTATTTGCTGAGTACAACGATTCTGCAACCGACGGCTTGACCTACTACCATTTCACAGCTCTTTTTCTTTCATCACATCTCAAACCACAGTAATGTTAAAGCGGCCGTATTTTTTTGCAGTTAACTTGATGAACACACAATACTGGCTCTGTCATATGACCAAGTCGCTATGAGAGTACATGAGTTCGTACATTAAGAAATCTAGATTTTGTGTCTAATTCTGCCCAAAAATTAGTCCGATCGTTCATTAGCGGAGCTAGAGCGAGATCGTCAAGACATTATCTTTGAGTGTTCCACATGAATACCACATGATCACCACCAGAACTCTTACTGCCATTTACTGCAAAGAATGTCCTGTTACGACGATGTGCCGAGGTAACAAGTCGACGTTTATTCATTACTTGTTGGGTTGCTTTAAATAATAAATCTATTTTTGTAGAAAAGATTGTGTTTCCTTAGATGATCCATTTCATTTCTTTAATGTGGAATGCAAGAGAAAGAGAATGCGTGAGGCGAACGCCGAGAGAGAGAGAAAGAGATCTTTGTGACATCAGAGAGAGAGAGAGAGAGAGAGGAATGCGTGAAACGAAGCAGCAAAAGACTCGCTGAGAGAAAAAGGTGTGTGGGACCTAAGGGGGAGTGTTCAGGGAGAGAGAGAACAGGGTCGAAATTACATTGCGTTCTGCAGTTAGACCGCAAATCGGTACGTTACGTAGTATTCCTACACGGAATATTGAGTCTGTTTCCAAGGGGGGGTTACAGATTAATATGGTGGCAGCTGTAAAGTTAAGTTGATAGCAGCAGTAGAAGTTTAATTTAGTGGCAGGGTGAAGCTTTAGTTTGGATATAGGGAGTTAATAATAGACTAATTGACAACATTGATGCCCAAAGCACGGACTAGCCTGGGGCGACTGGGCGAGATGAATGATTAGTCTTAAGACGGTTGTGAAGGGAAGGGGGATATCAGATTACGTGTTTAACACGGTAATTTTTTTTTTTTTTTGTTTCTATTCGAGTATTCGGGAGTGGGGAATTGTGAAAATAGATCTGGGTGTGATGTAGAGCAATTTTGGGTTAAGGAAATACCCAAAGAAGTGTGATTAGTGGCGATTGTGAGTTAATTAAAAGGATGATGATTCTACAAAAATCACTCCCATTTTTTTTTTTCTGCTTCTTCGTCCGAGATGGTGACGTCACAAGTTGCACAGAGCTCCGTTTTCTGTTAGCAGAGTGATAAGTAATATGTTTTCTGTTCTTCTTTTAGGAGAGGGCTAACTTTCACCTTTCTCTCGTTTTCTTTCGTTTCATTTTATGTTGTTAAGATCGGGAAGAGTGATATTTCGCAAAATGGCAGACTCAGACGCAGGGACGTCGCAGTCAATTGTGAGTCACAGGCTCACGAACTTTAATGCAGGCATTACAAATTTTAAGGGCCTAGTTGATGGGAAATTAACACAGAATGTAGAGACATTTATTGAATCAGCAGATAATTATCTGAATTGTAGGAAGATTACAAGTGGCGCTGATGCTTTAAGAGAAGCAAAGGCTTTCCTGGATCTAGACAAAGGAGACATTGGGAACGAGCACGAGGTTTGGGTTCAGAAAGTGTAAAACTTGGAAAGAACTTCAGGAATTTTTTACGACGTCGTATAGAGGGATTGACTGCTTGCGCTGTCCGGAATTTACGAGCGCTTATCAGAACTAAGAAAGGTAATGATTCATTAATAGCGCATACAGTGCTCGTTTATTCTGATGCAGTAGGTGAGTTAAAGAAATCTATGATAAACTCTCCATGGGTAAATGGAAATAATATCTCTCCTTAGATAGTTTTGAAAAACTGATACACTTTGCCTGCCTTTTAACGTCAGTCCCAGATATAATTACAGATAGTTTTGATAAAAGAATTGATCAGGATACAGATGAATCCTTTTTGTTTGCACAGATTAACAAAAATCTATCAAAATGCCCGACGCTGGACAGTAGTTTTGTGAAGGGAGGTGCTAAAATCTCATCACAGCTCAAACCACAGTAATGTTAAAGCATTGTATTTTTCTGAAATATATATATATATATATATATATATATATATATATATATATATATATATATATATATATATATATATATATATATATATATATATATATATATATAATATAATATATATATATATATATATATATATATATATATATATATATATATATATATATATATATATATATATATATATATATATATATATATATATATATATATATATATATATATATATATATATATATATATATATATATATATATATATATATATAATATAATATATATATAATATATATATAACATATATATATATATATATATATATAATATATATATATATATATATATATATATATATATATATATATATATATATATATATATATATATATATATATATATATATATATATATATATATATATATATATATGGGTGTGTGTGTTATGCCCTGGAACAAGGTCAAGTAGGGTCATAACCTCTTCCCACATCTGTTTTAAGAACAGCGTCATATCATCTTACATTCTTAAGGTTCTCATGGTAGCAATGGCCAGCGTTGGGTCAGCACATTCTGTTTCTCTTGTTGATTCCTCTCACTTTGCCTATACTCAAACAAAGGCCTACTGGAATTAAACACCGAGACACAAAACCAGGCTTTATTTTGCAGATTTAATAAAAGTATTTCAGCAAAGCTATGGTCATAAAATGGAGTGACTCACACGCCATAAAAATGGAAATAATAACTAGAGGAAATTCAGACTCATAATCCATTGAATCAATGATTCTAGACCAACCAATACTAGTGACTAACACCTTGGTCACCAAACAAAATAAAAAGCTCATAACTATACTAAACCACAAGAAATATCATAGAGTATGTTAAAAGAACACCACTTCCAAAATATTCGTCCTTATAGGACGAACCCACAATTCCTGTTAAAAGAAACAATCTGAAATGGTGTATAAGAAAATTAACATTTAAAATAAAAAAAAATGCACAATGGAGAACAGAGGAGTTTCACTGCAACACAAAAATGGGTATTCCTCATAATATCTGAAAAGACAAGTGTTGATGAGTTATGTTACTCACTTCTATGGCTCCATGTAACCGTTTTCTCACAGTGGGTGTTCTTATCCACTAACACTGCACAAAGAGTGAATCACACCCAGCAGCAAATCGAAGAGAATAGCTCTGTATGGTTCCTTGATAATATACACATTAGAGAGTGCACATATGCACGCACTCACTTAATAACCCCTCCCTGGAAGCGTGACGACACCATCAGGTTCACAACGCTTCCATCAATCTGTCACATTGTCTCCACGCATCTTGGCCATGATCAGAAGGCACAAATGAACGCATCAGATACCTGCTGCACCTAACTGCGGAAATCTCCAATGTCAACATAAATGCCACCTGCACTTGATATACTTTTCACAGGCCAGCAAACAGTTTGCTAAATGACTTAATAGGAGTTCGGCCCACTTACCCTTGGGCACCCCCGCCCATGTACGACAAATATCCATAACAAAGGTTCAGTAGGGACAGCTCCAAAAATCATAGCAAACCATATGCACTAGATACGAAAGTTACTTGTCTCATATGCATGACTGTTATTTCAATAAACCGGTCATTGCAGAATGCTTCACTTAACATCTTTACATTCTTGATGATTTAAATATTCTGGGCGGCTTGTGACTGTACAAGCCCATGTTTCTCTTCACATCTTGAATTCGCGACGATCCAACTATCCTGAGCAGCTTGCGACTGCACAGGCCATGTTGAATGTGGCGCCCACGAATCCCTTTTCGCCAAACAGATGTCTCCCAGCAACAACGGCGACTTGCAGACGTCCTGCCCGACATCTCTCCATAAAACCATGAATCCTCTCATGAAGGCGCAGGCGTAGAAACCTGCAGGCGTAATGTAGATGGCTCCCATATCTAACTTGTATCAGTTGAAGCTCATAGAGGCGCTGCTGCAAGGAAGTGGTGTATAACGTAAGTCGGTCATGTCGACAGTCAACCCAAAAGGTCTCCTCACTATCCCATACTATTACTGAGCCATTAAAACCACTAAGAAAAGGTCGCATGATAAAACTGTGAAACAATTCAATGTTTCCAACTGGAATTTCCAAAATCAACCCCCTATCAGGTACACTAATTTTAAGATCCTGCCCATACAAATTCTTCTCAGTAAAAATTACCTGAGAACCATACAGATATACTGAATTCATTAAAGTCAATTCTAAATACCCGGGAGGTAAAATACCTCCAAAACTCCCCCTTAGAAGCAGCAACCACTGCCTTAACCTGAGTTTGAAATTCCGATGACACGGATTCCGCTCTTTACTCAATATTCAAGAAGGTAGTTTGACAGGAAGACAAAGCTACCGTAACATCTAAAACCTTCCCCCATCCTATCAACTTGTGACCAATAACCCACTTAGAGAAGTCCTTAAAGTCCCAAAACCTTACTGTAATTACTCATAACTATCTCGTAAAGTCATCAAAGTTTTACCCTGGCTAGCAAATACTGCCAATACCTGCTCAGTTCTCAGCAAATTAGTAATTGACATAAGATCAATCGCTCCTATGATCATAATAACTACACTTAACAATGGCGCAGCCCTCTTACTCCTTCTAGAAGAGAACTGAAAATTCAGAACACCTAAATTTGGAAGCCATATTAAAGTCTTCTTAATCTTATCCTGAACCGTAACTGCTGTAGCATTAAGTTCAGTTAGCCAACCCTGTAACAGATCAGACAGATTCCGTCCAATACTCTACTCACCCCCCCAAAAAAAAATCCTAAGCAACAGAACTTTATTCTGAAACTCCATACTCAAAGATATTACGTCAGACGACAACTACACCTCATAATATTCTTGTATAGTAACACCTGGCCCTAACCTCACTACGAAATAAGCCCATGCCACGACTCCCAAAGTCATGGGAATACAAAACTTCAGCATAAAAAACAAAAGAAAGAATCTGAAAGTTACCAGATCTTGAAACGGGAAAGAATAAAAACACACAAAAAAGAAACCCCTATATCTATAAAACCCTATGGTACTGTGTACTTAATTTTAACTATCGTAACACATAAGAGCAAAAAACTGAACTCAGACAGTTAAAGATTTGTATAACTATAAAGACCTACGTCCTCCCCAGTTAAAAGAAACTATAAGTCACGCCCCTTTAAAACGCCTTTAAAACTCTTATTCTCACTATTCCTCAGTCTGTATCTAGTCTTCCTAACTAACAAATTACCCTCTAATTCAAGCACTGCAAAAGGAAGCTTATAACCCTTCCTAACTCATTCCCCTATAAGAAATGCTTTTGTTTCTGCCAAAATCTCATCCTCATCCTGTTTAGCTTCTACTAAACTAATATTCCAATCTATGCAGTCTCCAGATACATAACATACTTGGGTACCATCTGCATCAGAAAAACTTCTACTAAGGGTGTCCACTACAACATTATGTCTACCCTCTATATACATAATCTTGGCATCAAAATCCCTGATTGTCAGATACCATTTAGCCCTTTTAGGGGAAAGATCCAGCTTATTGAAAAGATCCAACAATGGCTTGTTATCCGTAAGAACCTTTATGTGATTGCCCATTAATAATATTTTGAAATGAACTAAACTAGACACTACGGCAAAGGCCTCTTTGTCCGCTACCGACCACAACCGTTCATTACTACCCCGTGTCTTAAACTTTCTACTGTAAAATGCAATCAGATGGAGTCTTCCATTTAACTTTTGCATAAGGCAGGCCCCTATACTATCATAACTTGCGTACGTTACCAATGTGAAAGGACGTTCCAAATCAGGCAACTTCAACACTGGGGGATTCACTAAGGCATCCTTAATCTTCTGAAAAACTAATTGCTGTCCTCCTCCCCACAAACTGCACATCATCCCTCAGGACATCTGTCAGTGGAGACGCTAAATAGAAAAACCCTTCACAAATCTATGGAAAAATCCAGTCATGTCTAAGAATGACCGAATCTGTTTCTTATTCTTGGGAGTAGGAAAATCCACCATTTCCCTCACTTTATCATTATCCACTTTAACACCCTCCTTAGAAATGACATGACCCAAATATACTATCTGCCTCTTTAGAAAATTACACTTAGCTAACTTTATCTTCAAACCTGCTAACCTAAGCCTCCTAAAACCTCCCTAAGTCTTCCATGTATAGGAATACACATTTCCCTAACAAGCCATGCAAAACTGTATCCATTAGCCTAGTAAATGTCATAGGACTACCTGATGAACCAACCGGCATCCGCGTGAACTCATAATGCCCCCATCGGCAAAGAGAAAGCTATGTTCTCTCAACTCTCTTCGCTAAGCGGTACTTGCAAGTACTCTTGCATCAGATCAGTTGAAGAATAAATATTCTTGCCCCCCCAATCTCAACAAATAAATCTGGTAAACACGCCACAGGGTAGCAATCAGGAATGGTTTTCTCGCTCAACTTCCTAAAGTCCATACAAACTCAGACTGAATCATCCATCTTAGGCACTGCCAACAGCGGGAAATTAAAAGGCGAGGAACTGGGCCTAACAATGCCTTCTTCCTCCCACTTATTAACCTCTTACTCTGCCTGTTCTCTAATCTTAAAAGGAATCCTATATGAAGGAACAAAAATAGGCTTAGTCTCGTCCTCCAACTGAACCTTGTGTTCTAACACATTTGTTAATCCTAATTTATATATATATATATTATTTTATATATATATATATATATATTATATATATATATACATATATATGTTAATATATATATATATATATATAATATATATATATATATAATATATATATATATATATATATATATATATATATATATATATATATATATATATATATATATATATATATATATATATATATATATATATATATATTCATATAACAATATATATATATAATATATTCACTCATACAGTAAAAACTCACCTGAGTGTTACAATCTAGGATTACTTTTTCAGCTACGGATGTTGAAGGAAGTCCATTTATACATAATACCCAGCTCATGATTGCACAAAGCAATATATTGCAGCAAAGACACAAAATTAGCCTATTCTGATAAAAGGGAAAAGAGACAAGTGGGAATTCCTCAACAAACGTACAGTAGATTTATTCTAATTACTATTAGCCATAAGTTTTAACACTGTCATAATTGAGTTTTCCTTATTAGTGCAGCAGATAATTGCATATTTCATAAGAATCGTTCAGATAGTGAAACAAGCATGAAATTTGCACAAGTGCTCTTTAAAGTTCCCTCTATCAGAAAGGGCGCTGGCGCAAAAAATTTAATATGGCGGCCAAATTCCAAGATGGCGGCCAGTATCGACAGATTTTGGCTAATTTTTCACTAGAATGGCATGTATTTGCTTCTAGCAATATGGTAAAGCTCTTCCATACTATTTCTTGTGAATATTATGTTTCTGTAGCTTCCCAGTACAGTTTACCTTTAAATATGGGGGCTATATGGCTGCCAAGAAAAGGTAGAAACAATAATTATAATGAGAAATAATGCCCGTTCAACAATTATCGTTTTAAGCATGGATCTTGGTTTCTGTGGTTTTAGATCCTAATGAGGCCATCTCTTTCGAATAACTCATCAATTTTGAAGGAAAATTAATAAATGTAAAAGAGTGTATGTCTGCACACAACCAGGGCACACTGGTGACATCACTGCTGTGTAACTCAGCATGGGGTTCAGTGCCAGCTAATCCAGCTTTACTAATCCTGTAGTCTTAGACTAGTAGTTGTAGTATAGTTTAGTTTAGTGTCCCAAATGCTTTCTAACAGCCCCAGACCAGCTATAGTTAGATAGCCGCACCTGAATAGACAGGATGTGCCAGCGGGAGAGCCGAGCCAAGGGTATGGGGCTGTACATGATGGTTCATGTACTTACCCGGATGGTGTACAGATCACACGGGACTTAAATGGCACTGGATGAATGATCGGGCTAGGTGTAGGAGACCAACCTAGTTGAATCCCATACAGGAATGTGTGCTTTGTTTAAGGTGGTAAAGGATAACCCCTCGGCCTTAATCAAAAGTGAAATCATGGCAGAATGTGATGCCAATCCAATATTGAGCAGTAGAAAAACAAACTGGAGTTTGTGTTGTCTTTGTCAGAAGGACAAAAGAGGTGAGCACTTGACATCACCTCCAAGTCATCATGTCCTAGACCATGATGGGTACACAATGCTGGCAAGGAACATTCCCATGTTCAGTGAAATTAATGAAATGCCACTGATAATGGATCCAGCAAGGCTGGATGAAGGTGATGGCATAGAGGCCACTCTCAGGAAAAATGCAGCAAAATACCATGTGAACTGTCGCTTGTTGTTTAACAACACTAAACTGGACCGTGCAAGAAAGCGACAATCCAATGACCAGACCAGCAACACTGAGACTAGTCGTGCAAAACTGCGCCAAACCAGTCATGACAATGAAGTTTGCATTTTCTGTGAGAAAGTGGCACCTGCATCTGATCTCAGACAGGCTAGTACTAAGGGCCTTGACTTGAAATTGCGTGAATGTGCAGAGATACTTTAGTGATGGCAAGCTCCTTGCTAAGTTGACTGGTGGGGATGTCATTGCACAGGAGTTTAAGTATCACCATGCCTGTCTTTGTGCCTCTACAGCAGAAAAGGTCCTACCTGAGGAGCCTTGAGAAAGACCAAGGTAGCACTGAGTCAGAATCAGATGTATCCACTAGTTCTGTCAGAACTGATGACATATATTGTTGAAAACAACCTTTGTTCAGATGATCCAGTCACATTTCGGCTGGCAGATATTTGCCACCTCTACCAACAACGTCTGGAACAATTAGGTGTAGAGTCACCAAGTGTAAATTCCACGAGACTCAAAGACAAACTTCTGGCAGAAATTCCAGAACTTGAGGCTCATAAATCTGGCAGAGATGTATTACTTGCATTTCAAAAGGATGTGGGAAAAGCACTTGCTCAATCATCTGATCTTTCAGAGGCAGTTATCATTGCTAAAGCAGCAAATATTCTCAGAAAGTCTATACTTGATCATCAGTCACGGTTTGATGGCACATTTTCTGAGGCTTGTGTACGAAATTCTGTGCCTCCTCTCCTGCTCCAGTTTGTAGGGATGGTTGAGCATGGGGCTGACATCAAGTCACAGTTACGATTTGGAGCATCAAAGTCAGACCAGGCCATTGCACAGCTCATGCAGTTCAACTGCTACTCCCCCGATACAAAGAGGGAGCAACAACTCATAGACACTCCAAAGACAGAGAAACACCATTCCCAGTCTACATGGGACTCTCAGTCTATGCCAAAACCAGGAAGAGAAACCTGGTTGAAATGCTACATCAGTATGGCCTCAGTATCTCTTATGACAGAGTACTGGAGGTCTCTGCACAGTTAGGAGATGCCACAGTTAGCAAATATGTGGAGGAGGGTGTGGTCTGTCCCCCAGTACTGCGAAAAGGGTTGTTCACCACTGCAGTGATGGACAACATCGACCACAACCCATCTGCAACTACTGCCACTACCTCCTTCCATGGAACTAGCATCTCCATATTTCCAGCACCCCACCAAGGAGAACACTGGACAGGAAAGACAGCAACTAAAGTTTGCACCTGAGAAAGTGAGGTCGGTGCCTGAATTGCCGGACACATTCACAAACATCTCACCAGCTTCCTTTCAAACAAAGAACCCTGTGCCACCAAACACTGCAATACCAAAGCCACCCACAGATATCTTGGGGCCACAGCTTGCACTGGAGTATCAGTGGCTAGACAAGGTCATAGTCACCCAGGAAATAGATGATGCAGTGAATCTGACGTGGTCAGCTCATCACGCTTCAATGAAGAGAAGCCCAGAATTTGAAGTAACCATAACTTCATTGCTTCCTCTCCTGCGTGATCAGGCTCATTCTGTTGCTACGATCAAACACGTGATGCAGAAAGTGCAGGATGTCACTGATTTTCTGAACCCTGGCCAGATACCCATAATCACAGCTGATCAGCCAATCTATGCCGTAGCAAAGCAGGTGCAGTGGCAGTGGCCTGATCAGTATGGCGAAGACAAGTATCTGGTAATGTTTGGTGGTCTGCACATTGAGATGGCAGCAATGACATCTCTTGGTACTCTTCTTCATGGCAGTGGTTGGACAGGAGCTCTGGTGGAGGCAGGAGTTGCTTCATCTGGAACTGCAGAATCCTTCCTGTCAGCTGCAAGTGTAACCAGGACACGGCAGATGCACCAGGTTACAGCCTCTAGTTTGTACAAACTCCTGAGGACAGCATACACTGACTACTGTGCTGAGAAAGCAAACAACAATGAGCAGGCATTAGAGTTTGAGGAGTGGTGTGACCTTCGAAGACAGCAGAGTCCACAGTTCCACTTCTGGCACATGGTGTTGTCTATGGAACTTGTGATATTCCTACTGATCAGGTCCTTCCGTGAGGCCAATTTTGTCCTCTACTGCCAGGCATTGCATGAGCTGATACCCTACTTCTTTTCCAACAATAATACAAACTATGCTCGTTGGCTGCCTATTCACCTCAGGGACATGCTTACCCTAGAGAGTTCACACCCAGAGTTGCACAAGGAGTTCAAGGCTGGCAACTTTGTTGTGCACAAGACCAGTCGCCAGTTCTCAGCAATGGCTCTTGACCAAGCTCATGAGCAGACCAATGCCTTTATAAAGGCTGATGGCGAGCCATTGGGCTGACTGAAGATCCGTCAGCACTCAGAAGATGGATGGTGGCTGGCCCAGAGATCATCCGCTTGGTGTCTGCATACGAAACAGAGGTTCAAAGTAAGGAGTCTAATGAGCAGACAACACACCATGAACAAACACCTCATGCGCAAGAAGACATTCTTGGAGAGAGTCAACAAGCTGTCATTAGCTTTGCAACACTTGGGAAGTCCTTTTCAGGAAGAGAGCCAGGATCTGTATTCCATTGACAACAAAGACATTGCCCACCCCAGCTCAGCAGAACTTCTACGGACACACCTTGACAGAGGCCGCACTAAATTTCAGAAGTTTTCAGACTCTTTGGCAAACAATGCAGTCTCCTTCTATGAGCCGATAAAGAAGAACAGAACTGACTTCTTCAGGCAAGAAGCTGCTCCTGTAGAACAGTCAAAGCAGAAACTTCTGAAGGAGGATTGCCAGCTTTTCTCAAAGCTATTTATATCCTGTCAGAGCCGTGAATGTGATCTGCAGGAATTCTTCCAGCACGAGAATCAAACATTCCCAGCTTCCCTTAGTGAGGGTGGTAGGCTGTACACATGTCAGAAGTCTCAGCTGACCTCGGTCCTGGAGAGTCATGTTACACTAGAAGACAAAGAACCAAAGACTGATGTCCTCATTGTAGATGGATCAGCTTTGGTCCATGCTCCTGCCACCAAAGAAAGGAAAGACCTTTGAGGGCTATGCACTTTGCGACTTCTTGCCTGTGATACAATCCTGGCAGCAGCAAGTACATATCATCACATCTTGTATTTGATGTATACAATACATCCAGCCTCAAAGCTGAGACCAGGCTCCAACGTGGTCAGGAGGAAGGCGCAAGGTGACAGACAAGAACACAATTCCATCCAACTGGCGCAATTTCCAAGACACGATGCCAACAAGACAGAGTTGTTCCAGTTCCTGGCAGACAAAGTTGCCCAGATGTCTGCCACAAAATGTTGTCATTGCCACGAAAGGGTCTGCTGTCCTCAGCACTCATGAGGCTAGTCTTCAGGGACTGGAAAAGTGCTCTCATGAGGAAGCTGACACCCGCATCTTTCTCCATGCCAAATATGCCACAGAACATGGAGCCAAGACCATCACGGTTAAAGCAAATGACACAGATGTTCTTGTCGTTGCAGTCAGTGCTTTCTCCACTCTCCACAATCTAGGGCTAGAGAAGCTATGGGTGGCATTTGGCCAAGGCCAGAGCCTGCGCTGGATTGCTGTGCATGACCTGTGCAACTCTCTGGGCCAGGAGAAGGTGAATGGCATGCTCTTCTTCCATGCGTTCACAGGCTGTGATACAGTGTCAGCCTTCGAGCAAGGGCAAGAAGACCGCCTGGCAGACATGGAACATCTTTCCAGAGGCCTCCACTGTGTTCTCCAAACTGAGTCACTACCCTCTCAGAGTGGAAGAGAGTGACCTGAAGGTCCTGGAGAGGTTTGTCATACTTATGTATGACAACAAGAAGCATGCAGTCAAGGAGCATGCTAAGATGACATGTCCTTAGAATGAAGAATAAAAGGAGTTAGAGGTAAAGTAAACATCTATACAGTAAATAAAAAGTTCACAAATAAGCAATATAATACAGTTTCACACCTAAAGAACTATGAAAATATACATGGGTGAGAATAAGAGCGAATGACAGCAGGAACCAACCAAAATCATCCAGCCTTCCATCAGTCTTCCTTCAAAGTCGAGCGGATATAATATCACATTGCTTTTAAATACCAGCATAAAGTTATTCTAATCATCCAGCAACCCGATTCTACTGACAACTCAGCTCTCCTTCCCTTCCTTTCCTTTCTGCACTTTCCCTCTATCTGTCACTTTGCCTGTCAGCTACAGCGACGGACACACTCCTTCCTAGGGAGCTACTAAGAACGGGCAAAAATAATGGATATCACCCAAGGATGGTTGCTCCACAGTTGCATGTTTTTTTTTAGTTATATTTTGTTCTCTTCTTTAAATAAAAGTCTCCACATGAATAAAAGAGAGAGAGAGAGAGAGAAGAGAGAGAGAGAGAGAGAGAGAGAGAGAGAGAGAGAGAGAGAGAAATGAAAGGTCCACTTTATCTCAGTGTTCAAAGATTTTGGGTATCCGAAATATTCAACTTACGAGAAAGTTATATGGTGACACCGGACAAAAGTGAGAGAAATACTCGTGCAGAATTTGTGAGAATTTGTAAGAGCAAATTTTTGTAAATCGAGAACACAGGTAACATTAACCTAAAAAAGATGAAAATAGTTGACGAAGGATGTCAAATCTCGAGAGATAAAACTGACTTCAATCACTGTGATCATGTCGAGAATATGACAGACATAATAGCGGAAGTAAGAAAAGTCGATAGAAAATTAAAATCATGTAAAATAAAAAAAAAAAAAATTAAATGTAAGATCATACAGGCGGAGGAAAGGAAAATTAGGAGAAACAAAAACAGAAAACGAAATGCAATAGGCCTACGGCTCATAAAACGGCGACCTTCCTCCCTTCCCTTGTAACCTTACTGAATCTATTCACAATAATTTTCTGGAAATTGCAGATGGCCGATACCGTCGTCTCCGAAGAGGCAGTAGCTGTTAATGTCTTCAGACACAATGACCAGCCGTGAATAGCTAGGATGACCATTCGGCGAGGTCGATCGATGGGGAATAATGCGAGAGGGAAAATAAGGTCGACGGGCGCGTTCTTACAGAGGCAATATCCGCTCCCAATAGATGTTAACGAAGGACGAGGATTGAAATGAAGCAGCTGCCAAAAGGGTTCAAGAGGGGAATCGATTCCTAAGGTCACTTGCTTCTGTTCCTACGCCCCTCCAGCAGCTGCAGGAGCGAGGTTGCGATTGCCGGTTAGTTCTCCGTAAGTCATGAGGGTTCGGTTCTTGTTAGGTTTGTCTTTCTCTTTTTTATGAATTTGATATATATAATGATCGCACACTGGCAACATTTTAAATTTAATGTGTAAGGTCACTAGAGGACGAGTGCAGGACGTTTCAAGTTTGTCGAATGAAACATTGATTAATATGTTTTTATTTTAATCATTTTGTTAAGCCGACAAATTGCTGATGGAAAAAGAATGTTTTTCCTCTTTCTTTAAAAAAAAAAATGCAGATTCTGCCATGGCACTAATTTGCTGCCATGACGATCAAAGTGGATGTTGTCATGAAACGATTGAAGTCAGATTACAATTAAGAGAAAAAGCAAAATCAAGGAAGAACAATTTTGTACTTCTTTGAACTGTAAAGTCTACTTAGAAAATAATTCCCCAAAACAAAGGTTTGGCGGAAAAGGGTAACATGGCGTCCATTTGATAGCAGCTATCAAATCTGCCTTGTAAATTTTAGTCCGGGTGGAAGATGAAAGTCCAGATTCATCCATCAGGTCGACTCGAATTGTGGGAATATCATGAAGCTTGCTTTAATTTTATCAGCCTAGCCAATCATTTTAACAAGCCAAATTTTTATCAGATTAAATTGAATGGAATTGTAAGTGGAGGATGCTGCGCGATCAAGCGAATGCAAATTATGAGGTTACTGTTTCTATTTCAAATACACACACACAAACACACACCACACACACACACGCATATATATATATATATATATATATATATATATATATATATATATATATATATATATATATATATATATATATATATATATATATATATATATATATATATATATATATATATATATATATATATATATATATATATATATATATATATATATATATATATATATATATATATATATATATATATATATATATATATATATATATATATATATATATATATATATATATATATATATATATATATATATATATATATATATATATATATATATATATATATATATATATATATATATATATATATATATATATATATATATATATATATATATATATATATATATATATATATATATATATATATATATATATATATATATACTTTTTTGTAGGTTTCGCTAAACAATTGTTTTATATGAATTGTTAGTAACATTGTGTATTTGCATGACCATGTCCAAAGTGATGTACAGGTAATCAAATAGATATATTTCAATAAAATTAATGGAAAAGACTCGTTATTATTATTATTATTATTATTATTATTATTATTATTATTATTATTATTATTATTATTATTTATTATTATTATTTTTTATTTTTTTTTTTTTTTTTTGCAGCACAAAACTTTTTCTCGTTAAAAGCTATAGATTACGTAATACTCTTTTTAGTTTTATGACCAGCCGAAAGTTAGAGCAAGGCAGAAAACCGCTCATTGAGAGATGAAAGACTAATTGTCTGCTCTGGAAATTGTTAACGGAGGGCCATCAGGATCATGGCGGATTATTGAATGCCCCGCGTCTGTTTACATTTCCGAATGGCCCTGTCATCCCAAAAATGATCGACCGGCTGCCAGGTCGGTCGTTATTTCCATTCAACTTACCAGTTCGTTTCCGGGCCATGCCGGTAACTGCTCTATTTTGTCTCGGACCAGTTAGTACATGAATGGAATTAAATTTACATCATGATACATTAAGAATATATTAATTCATTATCTCTTTTCTATATTCCTTTATTTTATGTAGCAGTAACCAATTTCCGTAAGTTCGATACAATGATCCTAAAAGATACTGAAAGAAGGAATTTTAAGAAGTAGGAAATTCAAATCTGAATGTATTCACATATGTTCAGAAAAATATTAGTTTGCTGAGGCCATATAAAACTTGAGAACTGGAAGGAGATTTTGTGGAAATATTTTTTCATTTCATCACGAATTTTAATAATTACGATTTTTCGATAAAAAAACTGAATATTGTTTCCCTGCACTAATGTGGAGTGGGAATTTAGTCTTGAAATTCGACTTCGTCTAATTGTCGACGGTCTTAAATCGTAATGTGAATGTCTAACAGTGTTCAGTAATTCATCAAACACTCGTTGCATATCCACACGCAAAAAAAATTATTCAATCAGAGTACATCAATCATAAAAAAAAAAAAAAAAATTTATATTGTACCAAAATTAAAACAATTTGTCAAATTGTCACAAAAAAAAAATAAATTCTCTATTGAGTTCAAGTGCACAATTAAACCTTTTTCAGTACTGAAAGAAATTCTTATATGAAATTGGGCATCATATCATCAAACTTCATCACAATGAGTACACAATTTTAATTATAACTTCTCAAATAATCATCACCAACCGAGTGAAGAAAAAAAATAACTAATTCCTTATATAAATTATTTACTAAATAATTAATTATCATAGAGAGAGTAATGCTGGTATTATACAAAAGGAATTTTATTCACTAGAGAGAGTTTTCGAAATTTTCAATCTTATAGCAAGATGTTAGAAAAAATATATCTTCTTATATTATTTATATATATATATATATATATATATATATATATATATATATATATATATATATATATATATATATATATATATATATATATATATATATATATATATATATATATATATATATGTATATATATATATATATATATATATATATATATATATGTATATATATATATATGAAAATATGGAATGTGATAAATATAAATAGGCAAATGAAAGTGTGGTGTGTGTGTTTAGCCTTTGTGTGTGTGTTTAGCATCCATTGTTTCACTTATTCAGTGTTATTTATATGAATGTTGTTACATAGTATTACAGTGTTGTGCCAGTCGTGTTTGGGTTTAGTGCCAGTTCACAACTGTTTTAGTGAATTTAAACCATGGAGGGTATCTATCTGGAAGTGCTATTTGTATTCCAGCATTACGTAGTTTAGGTGTCTTTTAGAGCCTTGCAGCCATCTTTAAAGGTCTGGTAACTGCAAATTGAACAGGGGCTTAGAGGGATTGTGAATTTTTTTTTTCCTGAATGTTTAGTGAGCAAGTGTTTAGTGAATGTTTAATGAGTAAGTGTTTAGTGAATATGTAGTGTTTAGGGTTTTTGAATGTTTTCTGAAAGTTAGTGAATGTTTAGTGTGTATTCAGTGAATGTTTAGAGTTTAGTGAATGTTTAGTTTTAAAGTGTTAGTGAGTGTTTAGGGTTTATTGAATGTTTAGTGAATTTTAGTGTTTAGTGAATGTTTAGTCAGTTTTTAGTGAAATGTTTTTTAGTGAATGTTTTGTCAATGTCTGTGTTTAGTTTGTATTTAGTGAATGATTAGTAAGTGTTTAGGGTTTAGTGTGTAAGTGTTTAGAGTGTATAGGGCTTTGAATTTTAGTGTTTAGGTGAATGTTTAGTGTGTAAGTATTCAGAAGATGTTTAGTGAGTGTTTAGGGTTTAGTTTTTAGGTGTTTAGTGAGTGTTTAAGGTTTAGTGAATGTTTGGTGAATTTTAGTGTTTAGGGAATGTTTAGTGTTAGTGAATAAGTATTTAGTAGTTTATTTAGTGAGTGTTTAAGGTTTAGTGAATGTTTGGTGAATGCTAGTGTTTATTGAAATATTTAGTTTCTAAGTATTCAGTGAATGTTTAGTGTGTAAGTATTCAGTGTATGTTTAGTGAGTGTTTAGGGTTTAGTGAATGGTTAGTGTGTAGATGTTTAGTGAGTGTTTAGGGTTTAGTGAATTTTAGTGTTTAGTGAATGTTTAGTGTGTAAGTATTCAGAGAATATTTATTGAGTGTTTAGGGTTTAGTGAATGTTTAGTTTGTAAGTGTTTAATGAATGCTTAGGGTTTAGTGAATATTTGGTGAATGTTAATGCTTAGGGAATGTTTAATGTTTAAGTATTCATTGAATGTTTAGTGAGTGTTTAGGGTTAAGTGAATGCTTAGTTTGCAAGTGTTTAGTGAGTGTTTAGGGTTTAGTGAATGCTTAGTTTGTAAGTGTTTAGTGAGTGTTCAGGGTTTAGTGAATGTTAGTGTTAGTGAATGTTTACTGTGTAAGTATTCAGTGAATGTTTAGTATGCAAGTATTCAGTGAATGTTTATTGAGTGTTTAGGGTTTAGTGAATATTTAGTGTGTTTAAGTGTTTAGTGAGTTTAGGGTTTAGTGACTGTTTAGAGTTTAGTGAAAGTTTTTGAGAGTATTCAGTGAATGTTTAGTGAGAGTTTAGGGGTTAGTGAATGTTTAGTTTGTAATGTTTAGTGAGTGTTTAATGTTTAGTGAATGTTTGGTGAGTGTTAGTGCTTAGGGAATGTTTAGTGTGTAAGTATTCAGTGAATGTTTAGTGACTGTTTAGTTTGTAAATGTTTGTTGTGTGTTTAGGGTTCAGTGAATGTTTTGTGAATGTTCGTGTTTAGTGAATGTTTACTGTGTAAATGTTCAGTGAATGCTTAGTGTGCAAGTATTCAGTGAATGTTTTAGTGAGTGTTTAGGGTTTAGTGAATGTTTGTGAAGTGTTTAGTGAGTGTTTATGATTTAGTGAATGTTAGTGTTTAGTGAATATTTAGTGTGTAAGTATTTAGTGAATGTTTAGTGACTGTTTAGTTTTCGTTTATTCTGTTTTTAGGATTTAGTGAATGTCTTCTGAATGTTCATGTTTAGTGAATGTTTACTGTGTAAGTATTCAGTGAATGCTTAGTGTGCAAAAATTCAGTCAATGTTTAGTGAGTATTTAGGGTTTAGTGAATATTTAGTGTGTAAGTGTTTAGTGAGTGTTTATGGTTTAGTGAATGTTAGGGTTTAGTGAATGTTTATTATGTAAGTATTCAGTGAATATTTAGTGTTTGTTTAAGGTTTAGTGAATTTTAGTGTTTAATGAATGTTTATTGTGTAAGTGTTTAGTTAGTGATTAATGAATGTTCAGTGACAGTTTAGTGTTTAAGGGTTTAATGAGCATTTAGTGTTTAGTGAGTATTTAGTGTTTAATGAGTGTTAGGCTTTAGTGAGTGTATAGTTTCTAGTGAATGTTTAGTGAATATTTGAGTGTATAGTGAGTGCAGAGTTGAAGTTTAGTGTTTAATGAATGTTTATGGTTAAATGTGTGTTTAGTGAATGTTTACAGAGTGTTTAGGGTAGAGTGTGTATTTAGTGAGTGTTTAGTGTTTTATGAGTTTTTAGTGAGTATTTAGTGTTTAGTGAGTGCATAGTGAGTGTTTAATGTTAATGAGTGTGCGTGTATAGTAAGTGTGAGTGTTTAGTGAGTCTGAGTGTATAGTGTGCGTGTTTAGTGAGTGTGAGAGTATAATGAGTGTAAGTGTTTAGTGATTGTAAATTACTGTTTAGTTAGTGTTTAGTGAATGCATGCAAAGAAACTTCTGTAATGTGCAGGAACCATTTATGCAAGATTGCTTAAATCCAAGAGCAGATGCTTAGTCCTTGGCCACAATGGTTGGATGCTTAGGCCAACCTATTTTTGTAAGGTAATTTCTCTTTATGAAAATGGGTCAATAATAATAATAATAATAATAATAATAATAATAATAATAATAATAATAATAATAATAATAATAATAATAATAATAACAACAATAATAATAATAATAATAACAATAGTAAAAATAATAATATTGAAATAGTAATAGTAATATTAACAAGATGATAATACTAGTAAAAAGATAAAAATAATAATAGTAAAATTAATGATCGTAGTAAAGTACAGTACTATGAGCTGGACCGAAACCTTTCAGTATGGCTGCCGGAGGTCACAAGTCAGCAGGGAGATCGCCAAACATAAAATACATATATATATATATATATATATATGTATATATATATATATATATATATATATATATATATATATATATATATATATATATATATATATATATATACATATATATATATATATATATATGTAATATATAATTATATATATTCCTATTTGACTGCTAGAATGTGACCTGTGTGCATTATATTGAAATGTCTGGGTCCAGCTCAAATATTCATGAATTTTATTCTAGATTATTAATTTTACTATAATTTTATCAGAATGTTTTTTAATTATCATATCGTCAATACAGTATTTCATTTTTTTTTAAACATTGTTACTATTATTAATTTTTTTAATCTTCTTATTATTCATGAATATTTATTAGAGGTCATAGGGTTTGACCCATGTTTTCATGAATGTTAGTGAAAATTTACAAAAATCACTATCGTTCCAACCATTTGTTTATATGAATGACTAAGCATCTGCTCTGGGATCATTATGTTATTTTGAATGTTTAGTATTTCCTTAAATTACAGAATGTTTCGCATGCTTTTGTAAAGTATATATTTTTGTGCATATATATTATATGAATATATATATATATATATATATATATATATATATATATTATGATATGTATATATATACTTATATATAATATATAGTGAAGAGTAGTGTTTAGTGTATTTTTTTAGTGAATAATAATTATAATGTCCATAATATGCATAAATATTCATAATCTTTTATTTAGTATTACTTGTTTCATATATATTATCTTTGAATATGAAGAATGTTTATGAATATATATATATATATATATTTATATGTTTAATATATATTCGGATCTTAGATTTTATATATATATATATATATATTTAATATATAGAGAATGTTATATATATAGTGAATATATATATATATATATATATAAATATATATATATATATATATATTTATATATATATATATATATATAATATATATATATATATATATATATATATATATATATATATATATTCGTATACACACATGTATATACACATATTTATCGCCGTTCTTTATGTCGAAATCTAAATCATTCTTTATTACTTATTCATTTTTTTATCGAAAAATCGTAATTATTAAAATTCGTGATGAAATGAAAAATATTTTCACAAAATCTCCTTCCAGAAAAAGGAGAAACTAGAAATGAACCATTATATAAATACACACATTCACACATAACACACAGGTAAAAACAGCTTGAGTGACGAAACATATCTCGTCGACCTCCTGCGAACTTTCGGAAGATTGGCTCCAGCGTCTTCAGGAGTCTTTGAGAATTTCCAGGTCTTCCAAAGGATCTTTATCTATTTACGTATAATTATGCATTTACATGCATACATATATCACGATAATTAGAAAAGGAGAAGAAGAAGTATTCCAAATCTCTACCATCTGCTGGACGACATTGAAAGTCGAAGAAATCCCAAAGAATTCCCGAAGGCAGAAGCAGCTCCAGTGGAGACGGAAACGCCTCCAGAATCCAGACGGGCCATACGTGGCAGATTACAAAACCTGGCATAACTCAAGAGACAGTTAAGCTAACTCGGAGGAGGTGGAGGACTACAGCTGAGAGAACGATGGCCCGAATGACCCTCCAGAGGAGAACTCTGATTTTGCGAATACATGATGGTGAATTTGCAGAAGAACTAACCAGGACAACGCAGACGTAGGAGACACAAGAAGGACGAAATCTTTTTGCAACCAATCCTGATTATGGAGGTGTCAAAAAGCTTCCCCGTGTGACGGAGGTGCAGCGATTGGCGGAGCTGGTTGGGGGACCTACGGATGTCGAGTGATACCTATTTCACACAGCCTATCTTCAGTGGCAACGCTGGCGTGGCGTAAAAACTCCCAAGTTCAGTGCCTACAGAAAATGTGAAATGGCTTTTCCCATTCAGAACCCAGGCTTTGAGGAACACCGTCAGGATTCGCTGTATTTCTCCTGAATGCGATGTGGAAAGCTTTCCACCTACAGCAAGAAGAAAGGACCAAGCAGTGTCGTGTTTCCTACAGTGAACTGCGAAATAACTGGTTTTGGGACTCTGCAAAGGATTCATCTGTTTTCTACATAAAAGAAGATGCAAATCTTGCTCTTGGCTATTTTTGACAGAGAAGAGAATTGGGGAAGGGCCCATCCCTGGTTAAAATAAACCCCCATTTTGATTTTTGCTCTGTTGGCTATGATGCCCCAGGGTGAGATCATTTATGATCGGCAAAGGCCACAAATCTATTCTATCTATCTATCTATCTATCTATCTAGTCTATCTATCTATCTATCTATCTATCTATCTATCTATTTATCATATCTATATATATATATATATATATATATATATATATATATATATATATATATATATATATATATATATATATATATATATATATATATATATATATATATATATATATATATATATATATATATATATATATATATATATATATATATATATATATATATATATATATATATATATATATATAATATATATATATATATATATATATATATATATATATATTATAATCCATATATATATATATGAAATATATATGTATATGAATATTTACATATATATATGAATATATATATATATATATTTCTTGAATATTTTATGAATATATGATATATATATAATAATCAGTATATGTTTATTATATTTATGAATGAATATATATATGAATATATATATATATATATATATATGTAATATATATATGTATATAACTGAATCATGTGAAAATAGTTTATGTTTAATATATAAGTATTCATAATATTTTGATAAAAGTGTTATAGGCAATATGTGAACAATTTAAAGTGGATACAGTGAATGTTTAGTGAGTTCAATGTTTTAGTGAATGTTTAGGCCTTTCGACTCCAAGAGAAAGACCTATCACCACTCCATTGTTTCACTTCCTTTGTGTTGTGCCTATACATGTTAAACACACACACACATATATATATAAGGGCCATTGAATGCCAGTAGTGAATGAACTGGGTCCTTCATCGCCAGTTCACGACTGGCAGGTTTAGTGAATGTTAAACCATGGAGGGTATCTAATCTGGAAATGCTATTTGTATTCCAGCATTAAGTAGTTCTGTGGTCTTCCACCAGGGCAGTGCTGCAGAGCCTTGCAGTATTCTTTAAAGGTCTGGTAACTGGAAGCAAATTGAACAGGGGCTTAGAGGATTTAAATTGTTTTTTTCCTGAATGTTTAGTGAGCAAGTGTTTAGTGAATGTTTAATGAGAAGTGTTTAGTGTTGTAGTGAATATTTTAGTGAATATTTAGTGTTTAGGGTTTCTGAATGTTTTCTGAAAGTTAGTGAATGTTTAGTGTGTATTCAGTGAATGTTTAGAGTTTAGTGAATGTTTAGTTTGTAAGTGTTAGTGAGCATTTAGGGTTTATTGAATGTTTAGTGAATTTTAGTGTTTAGTGAATGTTTAGTCAGTTTTTAGTGATTAGTGAATGTTTTGTCAATGTCTGTGTTTTTTTTGTTTATCTAGTGAATGATTAGTAAGTGTTTAGGGTTTAGTGTGTAAGTGTTTATAATGTATAGGGTTTTGAATTTTAGTGTTTGGTGAATGTTTAGTGTGTAGGTATTCAGAAGATGTTTAGTGAGTGTTTAGGGTTTAGTTTTTAGGTGTTTAGTGAGTGTTTAAGGTTTAGTGAATGTTTGGTGAATTTTAGTGTTTAGGGAATGTTTAGTGTGTAAGTATTTAGTTCATGTTTAGTGATGTTTAGGGTTTAGTGAATGTTAGTGTTTAGTGGATATTTAGTTTCTAAGAATTC
>NC_089796.1:28671094-28673594 GCF_040412425.1 Macrobrachium rosenbergii
TGTTATACACACAACACACACACACACCTATATATATATAAGGCCATTTTGCCAGTCGTGAACTGGGTCCTTCATCGCCAGTTCACGACTGGCAGTGAATGTTTAAACCATGGAGGGTATCTAATCTGGAAGTGCTATTTGTATTCCAGCATTAAGTAGTTCTGTGGTCTTCCACCTGGGCAGTGCTGCAGAGCCTTGCAGCCATCTTTAAAGGTCTGGTAACTGGGCAAATTGAACAGGGGCTTAGAGGGGATTGTGAATTGTTTTTTTCCTGAATGTTTTTTGTTTAGTGAATGTTTAGTGAGTAAGTGTTTAGTGAATGTTTAGTGTTTAATGTTTTTAATGAGTAAGTGTTAAGTGAATATGTAATGTTTAGGGTTTTTGAATGTTTTCTGAAAGTTAGTGAATGTTTAATGTGTATTCAGTGAATGTTTAGAGTTTAGTGAATGTTTAGTTTGTAAGTGTTAGTGAGTATTTAGGGTTTATTGAATGTTTAGTGATTTTTAGTGTTTAGTGAATGTTTAGTCAGTTTTTAGTGTTTAGTGAATGTTTTGTCAATGTCTGTGTTTTTGTTTATCTAGTGAATGATTAGTAAGTGTTTAGGGTTTAGTGTGTAAGTGTTTATAATGTATAGGGTTTTGAATTTTAGTGTTTGGGTGAATGTTTAGTGTGTAAGTATTCAGAAGATGTTTAGTGAGTGTTTAGGGTTTAGTTTTTAGGTGTTTAGTGAGTGTTTAAGGTTTAGTGAATGTTTGGTGAATTTTAGTGTTTAGGGAATGTTTAGTGTGTAAGTATTTAGTTCATGTTTAGTGATGTTTAGGGTTTAGTGAATGTTAGTGTTTAGTGGATATTTAGTTTCTAAGTATTCAGTGAATGTTTAGTGTGTAAGTATTCAGTGAATGTTTAGTGAGTGTTTAGGGTTTAGTGAATGGTTAGTGTGTAGGTGTTTAGTAGGTGTTTAGGGTTCAGTGAATTTTAGTGTTTAGTGAATGTTTAGTGTGTAAGTATTCAGAGAATATTTAGTGAGTGTTTAGGGTTTAATGAATGTTTAGTTTGTAAGTGTTTAATGAGTAATTAGGGTTCAGTGAATGCTTGGTGAATGTTAATGCTTAGGGAATGTTTAGTGTGTAAGTATTCATTGAATGTTTAGTGAGTGTTTTGGGTTAAGTGAATGCTTAGTTTGCAAGTGTTTAGTGAGTGTTTAGGGTTTAGTGAATGCTTAGTTTGTAAGTGTTTAGTGAGTGTTCAGGGTTTAGTGAATGTTAGTGTTAGTGAATGTTTACTGTATAAGTATTCAGTGAATGTTTAGTATGCAAGTATTCAGTGACTGTTTACTGAGTGTTTAGGGTTTATTGAATATTTAATGTGTAAGTGTTTAGTGAGTGCTTAGGGTTTTGTGACTGTTAGTGTTTAGTGAAAGTTTAGTGTGAAAGTATTCAGAGAATGTTTAGTGAGAGTTTAGGGGTTAGTGAATGTTTAGTTTGTAAGCGTTTAGTGAGTGTTTAAGGTTTAGTGAATGTTTGGTGAATGTTAGTGCTTAGGGAATGTTTAGTGTGTAAGTATTCAGTGAATGTTTAGTGACTGTTTAGTTTATAAGTGTTTGTTGTGTGTTTAGGGTTTAGTGAAAGTTTTGTGAATGTTCGTGTTATTGAATGTTTACTGTGTAAGTTTTCAATGAATGTTTAGTGTGCAAGTATTCAGTGAATGTTTAGTGAGTATTTAGGGTTTAGTAAGTGTTTAGTAAGTGTTTTAGAAAGTGTTTATGTTTTTAGTGATTATGTTAGTGTTTAGTGAATGTTGTGTTTAGTGAATATTTGTGTGAATATTTAGTGAATGTTTAGTGACTGTTTAGTTTGTGTTTGTTTTTGTGTTTAGGGTTTAGTGAATGTTTTGTGAATGTTCATGTTTAGTGAGTGTTTACTGTGTAAGTATTCAGTGAATGCTTAGTGTGCAAATATTCAGTCAATGTTTAGTGAGTATTTAGGGTTTAGTGAATGTTTAGTGAATGTTTAGTGTGTAAGTGTTTAGTGAGTGTTTATGGTTTAGTGAATGTTAGTGTTTAGTGAATGTTTAGTATGTTAGTATTGATTGAATGTTTAGTGTTTGTTTAGGGTTTAGTGAATTTTAGTGTTTAATGAATGTTTATTGTGTAAGTGTTTAGTTAGTGATTAATGAATGTTCAGTGACAGTTCAGTGTTTAAGGGTTTAATGAGCATTTAGTGTTTAGTGAGTATTTAGTGTTTAATGAGTGTTAGGCTTTAGTGAGTGTATAGTTTATACTGAATGTTTAGTGTGTAGTGAGTGCAGAGTGTAAGTTTAGTGTTTAATGAATGTTTATGGTTAAATGAGTGTTTAGTGAATGTTTACTGAGTGTTTAGGGTACAGTGAGTATTTAGCGAGTGTTTAGTGTTTTATGAGTTTTTAGTGAGCATTTAGTGTTTAGTGAGTGTATAGTGAGTATTTAATGTTAATGAGTGTGTGTGTATAGTAAGTGCAGAAT
>NC_089796.1:28676094-28678594 GCF_040412425.1 Macrobrachium rosenbergii
GTTTTGGGACTCTGCAAAGGATTCATCTGTTTTCTACATAAAAGAAGAGGTAACTTTTGCTCTTGGCTAAGCTGACAGAGAAGAGAATTGGGGAAGGGCCCATCCCTGGTTAAAATAAACCCCCATTTTGATGACGCTCTGTTGGCTATGATGCCCCAGGGGTGAGATCATTTATGATCGGCAAAGGCCACAAATATTATATGTCTATCTATTTACCTATCTATCTATCTATCTATCTATCTATCTATCTATCTATCTATCTATCTATCTATCTATCTATCTATCTATCTATCTATATATATATATATATATATATATATATATATAATATATATATATATATATATATATATATATGAATATATATATATATATATATATATATATATATATATATATATATATATATATATATATATATATATATATATATATATATATATATATATATATATATATATATATATATATATATATATATATATATATATATATATATATATATATATATATATATATATATATATATATATATATATATATATATATAATATATATATATATATATATATATATATATTATATATATATATATAATATATATATATATATATATATATATATATATATATATATATATGATATATTATATATATTTATATAGTTTATGAATATTTATAACTGAATATGCATAATGAAAATGAAAATAAATGTGATGAAAATAAAGGAGTTTACCACAAAGGAATGTTAGTGAAAGTGGAACAATTCAGTGATGGTGCTAGGCCTTTCGACTGTCGAAAGACCTATCACCACTCCATTGTTTCACTTCCCTTTGTGTTATTGCCTATACACACAAACACACACACACACCTATATATATATAAGGCCATTGTGCCAGTCGTGAACTGGGTCCTTCATCGCCAGTTCACGACTGGCAGCTGCGTTTAAACCATGGAGGGTATCTAATCTGGAAGCGCTATTTGTATTCCAGCATTAAGTAGTTCTGTGGTCTTCCACCAGGGCAGTGCTGCAGAGCCTTGCAGCCCTCTTTAAAGGTCTGGTAACTGGACAAATTGAACAGGGGCTTAGAGGGGATTGTGAATTGTTTTTTTCCTGAATGTTTAGTGAGCAAGTGTTTAGTGAATGTTTAATGAGTAAGTGTTAAGTGAATATGTAGTGTTTAGGGTTTTTGAATGTTTTCTGAAAGTTAGTGAATGTTTAGTGTGTATTCAGTGAATGTTTAGAGTTTAGTGAATGTTTAGTTTGTAAGTGTTAGTGAGCATTTAGGGTTTATTGAATGTTTAGTGAATTTTAGTGTTTAGTGAATGTTTAGTCAGTTTTTAGTGTTTAGTGAATGTTTTGTCAATGTCTGTGTTTTTGTTTATCTAGTGAATGATTAGTAAGTGTTTAGGGTTTAGTGTGTAAGTGTTTAGAGTGTATAGGGTTTTGAATTTTAGTGTTTAGGTGAATGTTTAGTGTGTAAGTATTCAGAAGATGTTTAGTGAGTGTTTAGGGTTTAGTTTTTAGGTGTTTAGTGAGTGTTTAAGGTTTAGTGAATGTTTGGTGAATTTTAGTGTTTAGGGAATGTTTAGTGTGTAAGTATTTAGTTCATGTTTAGTGATGTTTAGGGTTTAGTGAATGTTAGTGTTTAGTGGATATTTAGTTTCTAAGTATTCAGTGAATGTTTAGTGTGTAAGTATTCAGTGAATGTTTAGTGAGTGTTTAGGGTTTAGTGAATGGTTAGTGTGTAGGTGTTTAGTAGGTGTTTAGGGTTCAGTGAATTTTAGTGTTTAGTGAATGTTTAGTGTGTAAGTATCCAGAGAATATTTAGTGAGTGTTTAGGGTTTAATGAATGTTTAGTTTGTAAGTATTTAATGAGTAATTAGGGTTCAGTGAATGCTTGGTGAATGTTGATGCTTAGGGAATGTTTAGTGTGTAAGTATTCATTGAATGTTTAGTGAGTGTTTTGGGTTAAGTGAATGCTTAGTTTGCAAGTGTTTAGTGAGTGTTTAGGGTTTAGTGAATGCTTAGTTTGTAAGTGTTTAGTGAGCGTTCAGGGTTTAGTGAATGTTTAGTGAATGTTTACTGTATAAGTATTCAGTGAATGTTTAGTATGCAAGTATTCAGTGAATGTTTACTGAGTGTTTAGGGTTTAGTGAATATTTAGTGTGTAAGTGTTTAGTGAGTGCTTAGGCTTTTGTGACTGTTAGTGTTTAGTGAAAGTTTAGTGTGAAAGTATTCAGAGAATGTTTAGTGAGAGTTTAGTGGTTAGTGAATGTTTAGTTTGTAAGCGTTTAGTGAGTGTTTAAGGTTTAGTGAATGTTTGGTGAATGTTAGTGCTTAGGGAATGTTTAGTGTGTAAGTATTCAGTGAATGTTTAGTGACTGTTTAGTTTATAAGTGTTTGTTGTGTGTTTAGGGTTTAGTGAAAGTTTTGTGAATGTTCGTGTTATTGAATGTTTACTGTGTAAGTTTTCAATGAATGCTTAGTGTGCAAGTAT
>NC_089796.1:28683594-28701094 GCF_040412425.1 Macrobrachium rosenbergii
ATATATATATATGATATATAGTGCCATTGTGCCAGTCGTGAACTGGGCCCTTCATCACCAGTTCACGACTGGCAGCCACGTTTAAACCATGGAGGCTATCTAATCTGGAAGTGCTATCTGTATTCCAGCATTATGTAGTTCGGTGGTCTTCCACCAGGGCAGCGTTGCAGAGCCTTGCAGCCATCTTTAAAGGTCTCGTAACTGGGCAAATTGAACAGGGGCTTAGAGGGATTGTTAATGGTTTTTATCCTGAATGTTTAGTGAGCAAGTGTTTAGTGAATGTTTAATGATAAGTGTTTAGTGAATATATAGTGTTTAGGGTTTTTGAATGTTTTCTGAAAGTTAGTGAATGTTTAATGTGTATTCACTGAATGTTTAGAGTTTAGTGAATGTTTAGTTTTTAAGCCTTAGTGAGCTTTTAGGGTTTATTGGATGTTTAGTGAATTTTAGTGTTTGGTGAATGTTTAGTCAGTTTATAGGGTTTAGTGAATGTTTTGTCAATGTCTGTGTTTAGTGTGTATGTATTTAGTGAATGTGTTGTGGTGTAGAATAGATAGGGAAATTAGATAGAAGAGAGAGAGAGAGAGAGAGAGAGAGAGAGAGAGAGAGAGAGATAGAGAGAGAGATATGGAAAAGAGAAAAAGTTAGGAGAGAGAAGGAGAGAGAATTTAGAATAAAGAGAGAGGCAAAGAACACAGTGATGACGCCCAAAAGCTGTTGTTTTATCATGATTCAATACGCTGATCGAGGCAGGATGTTTGCATGAACCATAAGCAGTATATCATGTTGAAGCCATAAAAACAGTTGTAAAAGTGAGAAATAATGGCCTTGCGATTAAGCTAACCAATTCATGAGTCAGCACAGCCTAAATGCTTACAGCAGCTGGTTCTATAACCCCGCCTTCTCAGGGAGGTGTTTTCATGGAAATTCCAGGAATTTGGGGGCTGGCCAAAGTGATGTACTTCTACAACCTCCAATCAAACATACTAGGGAGGGGTCTTTCACACACCCTCCTAAGATCACCTCCAATCAAGTCCTCTAAGGAGAGATTTGAATCACACCCACTACAGTCCTTCCAATCAGCTACTTGAAGGGGAGGCCTTGCTGGTTAATCCTTCCAATAAGGCTAGAAGGAGGTGGAGATTGCAGATAACAAGATTTCTAGTGGTTCAAGAAGCTAGAGAATGCCAGGGAGATGAGAGATCAGAACTGTGTCCTTCAAGGGAGAGTATGCCTCCCCTCGCTTCAGTGTTCCCCATAGAGACTGAGTCACGTTAATAACAGAAGAGTGATTTCATTTTCTATCATTGTAACTTGTTAATTTTGTACTGATCCTTATAATACTAAATACTAATTAAAGCGAAGAAATTACCGATCTCGTCTCTATACGCCTTTCTGAGAGATATCAATACTTAAAATAATTAATAATAAGAAGATAGCACATCATCGGTGAAGCGATGCTAGAGGGACACATCGAGAAGAAACCAAGGTAAGAAGTGACAGACTAAAAATGATACAAAACAGAAAGAGGAGAAGAAGAAATCCTTACAAAAATGGTGGCAGCCGTACTTGGATCCAGAAGGCGAGACGAAACAAACGAACATTAATGAAATTATCAGTGCAATTATTTAAGTTACAGTGAAACGAAATTCTACAAACTGAACTTAGATTTTTTTTACGACGACGAGTGAAATATATCCGAAGGAATAAAAACACTCCAGCGAACAAAAGTTATGTGAAGAAATAGCAGCTTACAAGAAAAGGTTGAGTGTGAATAAAAACAGTTTTAGTGCTTCCCAAAGCAAAAACATTTAGAACTGTTACCGTCAACAAATTGAGCAAGATGCCGACAGTGATAATAAGCCCAGTGTTTGCGACATTTCATCGGAGTGATTGTAGAAAAACAACGCACAGAACTTGCAACAAGATTCCGAAGGCGAAAAAATACAGCGAAAAACATCGCCGACGCAGTGAAATTTTTTACGAGGATACGGCGACGAAGAATCGCAGTGAAGAACATTTAGAGATATCACGATATCAGCAAAACAATACAGTAAGTTGGCGAGAAATGAAAATACGGTTTGCCCTCTCTCTTAATAAATAAATAAGTGAAGATATATTTATTTTTGCATCTTGCTATAAGATTGAAAATCAAGAAAACTCTCTCTAGTGAATAAAATTCCTTTTGCAAAATACCAGCATTACTCTCTCTTTGATAATTAATTATTTAGTAAATAATTTATATACGCAATTAGTCATTTTTTTTCACTCGGTTGGTGATGATTACTTGAGAAGTTATATATATAATTTTGTGTACTTATTATGATGAATTTTTATGATATAATGCCCAATTTCATATAAGAATTTATTTTGTTTATTGAAAAAGGTTTTAATTGTGCACTTGAACTCAATAGAGAATTTAATTTTTTTATGACAATTTGACAAATTGTTTTAATTTTGGTACAATATAACAATTTTTTTTATTGATATACTCTGATTGAATAATTTTTGTGTGTGTGTGTGTGTGGACATGCAACGAGTGTTTGATGAATTACTGAACACTTAGACATTCACATTACGATTTAAGACCGTCGACAATTAGACGAAGTCGAATTTCAAGACTAAATTCCCACTCCACTGTAGTGCAAGGAAACAATAACAATAATAACACAAATAACCAGAACCAAAATAGTGTTAATCATTCTAATACTACTAACAATAATAATAATAGTAACAATACTAATGATACTATTAATACTTGCACCTTACAATTTTATAACATGAATCAGGCAGCCGTCATAACAACCGCCACACGCTTCTGCGGACAGGTGGATGATTCCAATCCTGACAAAAGTAGACTTGAATCCTATACTGTAAATCATTGGCTAGCAGATGCAGACAGTCGTATAATTTCAGGGGGAATAACAGATGAAAGAGCTAAAATAAATGAAGCCTTGTTGCTCGTCAGCTCAGAACATGGAGACGCACATAAAACTTTGAATTCCACAAGTTTTAGCAAACTTAATAACTATGTAGAATTTAAAGAAATTTGTTTATCACTCTGGGAACCAGTAAATCAGACTGACGGTTTATATAACCTAACTAGATTTCTTAACCCACAATATAAAACAATTGCTAATTTGTACGCAAGCGTGGAGAATGCAATAGAGCAAATAAGCGAAGATTTAGAGAAGACAGGTATTACTATAGGAGACAAGGATCAGTTTGGGGCTAGTGCCCATAACTTAGTTGAGCTACGACATTTATTAAATTACGTGTCATTTGGAACCATATATAATATTCTTGGAGAAGAGGAAAAGAAGGCTTTTAGAAAAATAAAACTTGATCCCAGAAAAACAAGCCTTCAAACATTGAAGACAATGAGAGAAGAAATCCAAAGGAAAGAGATAAATCTATCCAAGGAATTCGTGGGAACAACAGAAGCACAAAATGAAAGGAAAGTAAAAAATAATAATCCTAATTTTAAAATGAATAATAAATTCTATGATAATTCCAGACAAGTAGGAAATAGACCACATACCTTCCAAGGGAAATATGCCCAAAATACTAAAAGAAAATGGAACCCAGATCAAAGGGGAAGAAACAATCTAACAAAGAGTGGACAACACAAACCTTATAGATATGGTCACAACTCAAACACAAACACTTCAACCCAAGTGAACTATTCCGCTCAAGGGGCGAGACCAAAGACAGCCTGTGAAAACTGCGGGTATACAAATCATTTTACCAATGAGTGTAGAAAACCTAGAATCTGCACGGTTTGTAAGAAAGTAGGACATTTAACAAAGAGTTGCTGGTTTAAAACACAAGAAGGAAATAAAGAAATAGTTGAATTAAGTAGTAACCGCTCAACATCAAATAAGTCTTCAAATCAATGACAATTTATCCCTACACAGAATACCACAAGAAAGTCCCTTCAAGAAGATAAATTAAGAGTAGAAGAATTAGCAAAAAGGAGAAGTGAAGGTTCATCCGCACTATCCATATTGCAGAGTAAAGAAGTTTTATTTTCCATGGATGAAGAAGAAATAATCAGAAAGGATTTACCTATCATTAAAATTCCAATACAGAATAAATTATGCACTGTCCTTATGGATTCAGGTAGTACTGTAAGCATAATTGATAAACACACATTAACAAATTACTTAGGCGTTAAAGAAACGCTAATTCAGGGTCAAAGCAAAATAATAAAAGGAGTAGCGGGTAAACAGATTAAAAGTTTAGGCAATGTGAACTTAGAAATAGACCTTTCGTCACATAAAACTGTTGAAAGTTTTATAGTTCTAGAAGACAGGTTCCTTCCTGCACAGGTGTTGTTCTCATATAAATTAATGAAGAAATGTGGAATTATACTGAATTGCCGAGAAGGAAGAATTAACCGTACACAAGATAATAGAGCGTATGCTTTACGCTTGAAGAAGAAAAGTTTCACCCAAATCTGATCAATTTGTCTGAGACGACTTCAACAAGCGAGAAAGACATACAGAAAATAACTTATCATCAAGAGAACAATCAAATTAAATTGAATGGTAATGGAAAGGAGGAATTTCCACAATTACAGACTAGAAATTTAGGATGTGCACATCCAGAAATTATACCTTCCAACAAAAGAAGTGACCCAGAAATAAATAAAGGTGATCCCCAATGTTCTGAATATGACGAGGAACAAGACATTTATGATGATAATTATGCAGAGATAAATACAGAACATTATAGCAATGTAGTAATCAGCTATGATAATGAAGGGAAATTAGTAAATGAGGTAATGTTGTTAAACAAAATAAATAAAGTAGATATAAATGATATAATAGCAGTAACTGAAGAAACTAGTATAGATGCAGAACATTGTTACTTTGCAGAAACAAAAGATGAGGAAGTATGTTGTGTAAGCACTGCCGATGATAATAAAGCACAATTTATACTAAACAGACAGGTAATTTTGCATCCAAAGTGTTTAACAAAAATACATCTAAGGGGAAAAGAAGAGATAGGAGTTATAAGTTTTATCTTGCACATCACATGCACTATAAAATAATGGAACTTACCTCTTTTACCTGGTAGTTTTAATGTCTCATACTTCAAGTGACTGGAAGGTTCACCAATTCTTATTTCAGCATTTTTTTCAAAGAACTTGTCTCAAAATGTAGACTGCACACTCGAGCTTCCTTAGTATTTATTGGGTCTTCTCTCTTGCACGGGTAAACTCATTTTTTATTATCTTCCTCATTTTGGGAAAATGTAAGGAACCTACTGCTTTCTTCACTCCTCACGTAAAGCCAATCAAGAACGGCACAATTATATGGGCACTGTATCGAAAGCTCGCCACCGTGACGTTTCCCATTGATGTTTCCTTCAGTGACTGACGTCATGCGCACAACGGAACGTTTTTTTCTACATGGGATTCTTTGGATATTGGTTTTTGTTGGTAGCCTTGGCAGTCATGCGATATTGATATATGAAACCTCCTTAGTCCCATACTTTTACACCGTTAATCCTGGAGGATTTATCGCCTCTGGGGTAAGAGCGATGGAATGTCTCTCCATACGAAAATGAATTACTTCGCTTCTCATCTTTTTACATTGGTCAGTAATGTTTTGTTATTATTTTTGTATGATTCTGGATACTGTAAGTCCCAGTAGCACCTGCGTTTATTATAAAAACTTTACAAATTACTGTTTATTATATATATATATATATATATATATATATATATATATATATATATATATATATATATATATATATATATATATATATATATATATATATATATAATAAAAAGTATTGGGCAAATATATCAATCATTTATCTCTGAGGAAAAGTGAAATTGAAACGAATACTGATGGTAAAAATGAAATACAAAATAAATCTTTATTTAATTGAGACCAATGATTGGTAGCGCCAAGGACAAAAGGAAAAGTTGCACAAATTCGGGAAATAGGTTTACGGTGTGAGGATCAAAAACTTTTGTTATATGAAGACGATAAGAAAAGGGAAAACAAGGGAATTTCCAGGCAACGCGTCTGTTTGGTAATACAGACGAGTTTCCTTTCTAAGAATATCGGTAAGGAAATGGATATCATTTGGACAAGATAGTCAACAAGGTAATTTGGCCAAGAGCTTTCAGTTTGCAGAACTTTGATTGATATATATAATTTTTCTTACATTTTGTAGGACTTTTTTCAGAATATTTGTATCAATAAATTCAAGCTTTTCTTAGAGATGTAAGTTTGTTTCAGAATACTGATGTTAAATTGAGCATAAAATTCATAATTTTTCCCTAAGACATTTAAACCTTTCCTCAAAATTTATACAGATAGGCCTTAATATATAAAGTCAGTTTCCTATTATATACTATATTGTTGCCAAGAGCATTTGCTTGCATTAAATCTGACTAAGAGTGTATACACTTTTCTTCAGAATATATGCACATTACCTATCCAGAGACTATACATGATTTGCCCAAGAACATACTCTTGGCTTTAGAAAATATTTCAATTACTTTAAATATCTTAGATTATGTCATTGTTCCTCAAAAATATTTAATACATAGCCTTGCCGCAAGCTTATTTTTTGCCATGAGATATGCACACTTTTACTACAGAATATATATTCTTTTAGTTATGAGACATAAACGAATAGTTGACACTGCACACTCGTGACGAGATTGATAGACGTGATCTGAAAATGGAATCTTGATGTCACAAATTGGAACTGACCATGGAAAAACTGAAAATATCATATTGCCCTCGTGCAAAATTTAATTATTTCCTATACCTATACCTTTAATGAAAAATGGAAAACACAAAAAATGTCGCTTATTGGGTAAATGGAAAAAGATTTTTCTTTGTTCAAGCCTCCAGGTTAGGGAAATTGGAAAACGAATGACGCTTATTCGGTTCAAAATTGGACAAACATTTTTTCCATCCGTTTAGGAACGGAACATGAAAGTTAAAAAATCATGGGTGAAAAAAATTTAAGTGTTTAATAAAACACAAACATTAATAAGATAAAAGGTGCACTATGCTGTCACTGGAAATACAACAAAATTCTAATGGTAAAAGGGGAGAGGTTTCAGTACAGTCGGTAAAGAAACAAATTTGGCTTATCAGTATGAAAAGATAGAATCGTTCGAACAGTAGTAAGTGAGGTAAAATTCATTCGAAAAGAAAAAGAAACTCTGGAGCTCAATTAAAAACGAAAATGTTTAAAAGACAAATAAAACGTGATCTCATTTATGTTAGAAGAGATGAAAACAGGTTTATATCGTCATTTAGGGAAATATTTAAGCAGAATTTAAAAAAAAATAAAATTTGTGCGTTTATAATGTATAATGATGATAGAAAACAAATAAAACCTAATTCTCATATATAACTGATCTCCGTAAACACTGTCCACAAAACATCTTTAGGAGAAAACGTTGACAGCCCAGTGCTCGCACATACAAAGAAAGAGACAAACTTCATGGAAGAGGTATTAATTGCATGCAAACAATCCCTTGATGGGAGCGAAAAGACCCTATTCAGTTATTCAAGGGTCGAAAGAAGACCAATAAATGAAAACTTGGTATGAATTGAACAAAAAAAATTGAGTAAATAAGAGCCATGAACAAAATGAAAAAAAAGCTTGAAATGTTGAAATTATATATATTTATATATATATATATATATATATATATATATATATATATATATATATATATATATATATATATATATATATATATATATATATATATAGATATATTTCTGCTCCTGTAACACCCCCTCTTTTCTCTCTTCTTCTCCTCTCACTCTCTTTCTCACTCTCTCCTAACACACCCATTCACTATAATAGAATTAAACAACCTAAGACCGTGTATTCGCGATCAACTTTACCTGTCATTTCTTCTGTCAGTTCTTTGAAACTGCTCTTAAAACTTGCGTGTAGACAACAGTTTGTGGGCGGAGATAGTCCACTCACCAGAACGGGTGAACTGATGGTATTACCTAAATATCTTCCTACTGACAGGTTAGCAAGAATTCCGTGACAGTTTGCCACTGTATTTCATCTGGGAAGCATCTTAGATGCTCTGATCAGAATTTGAATAAATTATGTATTTCCATGTGACACAGACAATTTGTTATAGGCCTAGGCCAATGATGTCTTTTTATGAGATGTATTACTATAATGAAAGTAAACTTCACTCTCCAATTCATAAAAAAAAACTGAACCAATCCTTCAGTTCTAATTTAAACATATTCCTTCATATTGCATGAGAATAGATGTCTTTTTTAATAAGATATATTTAGTCTATACCCTGTTACACCTTTTTTACTTCTTTCCTATTATTAAGTGAATTGCTACAAGAGTTAGCTTTACATCTCCTCCTCATCATATTAAGAAAAAAAAAGTGGCAGAACACTTTCCTATACGGTTAGCTTCAACTCGTGATATATATTTCTTTATATTGGTTTTAGGGACTTTTTAACATAACATAATAAATTACAACTGTCTTTACAATGACATCAAATTCCTTAACGTAGAATTATATATAAAGTTATATGTATGGCATCTATAAACTTGGTCAATTTGTACAATAATGTAATAATGAATCAAACAAAATCTTTCCCTTCATGGAGAAAGGTTAAGCAACTGGATATTATTGTTTTGAATAAATACATGTTGATAAAAGATAGAAATTAATATATATCATTCTAATATATAACCATAAACAATAATTTTATTTTCCTAAATGATGGGAATACAATTCCTTGCTGTGAATGATTACATCAGCAAAATGTATGAATTGACGTGTTGTATAAGGTGTGAGCACTTCAAGTTAGTTGAAGTGCAGTAGTTGCCATTTCTTAATGTAATCCACTTTTGCATCTAATACATTTTCCCTCCAAGTACCTTCCAGAAAAGATTTCTTAATGTAATGATCTACATTCCTGAAAAGTTTTAATCTAGATTTTTCAGTCATTATCTTTCAGATAATCTGCACCAAGGAACATGAAAAGAAAATCATAAATTGTTGTTCTTCTCTCTAGGTAATAATTTAGTAATAAACCTCATAGATAGAGATAGATTTCGTTCCAAAGTGTTTAAGTGATGCCTTGAGAGAGAGAGAGAGAGAGAGAGAGAGAGAGAGAGAGAGAGAGAGAGAGAGAGAGAGAGAGAGAATTTGGTAGTGGTTTCTGCTGGATAACGGAGTAGCATCTGTTGAAAAATGAGAATAAATCCAGAAAACTGAAGGAAAAAGTGACATAAAACTGAAAATTTCTTTTGCTTTGTCTGCATTTGTATGTCTGTCACGGGGTAGGGGCTTGATTTTGAGTTATAAACCTTTCTTAGGTGATGTAGAGACAGTGCGCAAAATTTTTGTGGGGTCTGCCAGGTGGTTCGAATTTCTATAGTGGACAAACAAATATACAAACATTCATATATATATATATATATATATATATATATATATATATATATATATATATATATACAGTATATATATAAATATATATATGTAAATATATATATATATATATATATATATATATATATATATATATATATATATATATATATATATATATATATATATATATATATATATATATATATATATATATATATATATATATATATATATATATATATATATATATATATATATATATATATATATATATATATATAATATATATATAAATATATATATGTATATATATATATATATATATATATATATATATATATATATATATATATATATATATATATATATATATATATATATATATATATATATATATATATATATATATATATATATATATATATATATATATATATATATATATATATATATATATATATATATATATATATATATTTATATATATATATTTAAATGTACATGTATATATATATATATATATATATATATATATATATATAATATATATATATATATATATATATATATATATATATATTATATATATATATTTAAATGTAACATGTATATATATATATATATATATATATATATATATATATATATATATATATCTATATATATATATATATATATATATATATATATAAAATATATGCAAGCAGGCATATATATAGGTGACAAGAAGATATCATATATTTATATTATATATATATATATATATATATATATATATATATATATATATATTTTATATATATATATATATATATATATAAACGCGTCGGCGATAAATACCACCTACATAATATATATATATATATATATATATATATATATATATATATATATTTAAAGGAGCTAGTAAAGGAGACACAAGTAGATTCCATGTACAGTAGTTGAATTCTACGTTTCGTGACCTTTTGTCACATCATCAGGGACATCTATAAATGAAATATCAGACATGAGAGTGCTTTCAAAACATTAAGCTGAGTACATGAAAATATATGCACTAAATTACGCTTAAAAGTTATATATAAAAAAACACGGAATTAAAATTATATAAAAATGAATTAGGCACTAAGTAAAATCACAGACACACTAAAAGCTATGCAATAAATTACACATCCAACATTAAACATTAAAAAGAACAAAGAATTTAGAACTTACACAATGAAAAAGGAAGAACAAAACCAATAAGGAAAAATCACAGACACACTTGCTTAATGTAATTTAAAATTTTAGGACACATAAATATTTTAAATATAAATTTTTAACCAATTCTATTTGTTTCAAAGCAAGAGCAATTTTAGTGAAAGGCACGCTAAAATTCATATAAATGTACAGACCAGAGAACCGAAAGTATAAACAATCAAATTAGGCAATAAACAGTGGAACAGTCGTAGTTTGGTGATTAAGAGAAGGGACTTTCCATTTGATATTGAGGCTCTCAAGTATAAGCAATGCTGATGTTTCCTTTGCTTGGTGTAGAATATCAAATTGAAAGTCCCTTCTCTCAATCACCAAACTACGGCTGTTCCACTGTTTTTTTGCCTAATTTGATTGCTTATACTTTCGGTTCTCTAATCTGTACGTTTATATGAATTTTAGTGTGCCTTTTACTCTTGCTTTGAAAGGTTGGTGTTTGTTCCGCAAGTGTGTCTGTGATTTTACTTATTGTTTTTTGTTATTCCCTTTTTTATAGTGTAATCTTAAATTCTCTTCTTTCATGTTTGTGTATGTGTAATTTATTGCATAACTTTTAGTGTGTCTGTGATTTTACTTAGTGCCTAATTCATTTTTAATTAGACATACTAATTTCTGTTCATTATGAACCATTGAGTCCTTCAGACACCCTGAAGTTGAACCTTACTCAGACACATTAACTCTCGTTCTTTACAAACTGTAGAATCTTCCAGACACCTTGAAATCCGGGTCTTATCCACACATATTGATTTACATTCATAAGAATAAATGAGTCATTTCAGACACCCTGAAATTTGTCTCTTTCAGACATATTAATTTTCTTTCATTTCGAACAACTGTGTTTCAGACACCATGAAGTTTGTCTTCTTCAGACATACTAATTTCCGTTCATTTCGAACAATTGAGCCTTTTCAGACACCCTGAAATTTGTCTTATTCAGATGTCTTATTCAGACATACTAATTTTTTTTCAATTTGAACAATTGGGTCTTTTCAGGCACCCTGAAATTTGTCTTATTCAGACATACTAATTTTCATTCATTTCAAACAATTGAGTCTTTTCAGACATCCTGAAATTTGCATCTTATTAAGACATTAATTTTCGTTCATTATGAACGACTGAGTCTTTTCCGACAACTTCAGTAGGCACCCTGAATTTGTTCATTTTGAACAATATTAAGTCTCTTCAGACATACTGAACCTGTTCACTCGAACAGCCCTGAGTCTTTCCAGACATATTGATTTTCTAAAGGGTCACGCCCATATAAGCATTATCTCAAGATGTCTACGACATCCAGAGCCCAGCAAAATGAGGACTTCAGGTTCTACATGTCTGCTGGAAAGGACGTGGGACTGTCAGGACAAGCCTTGCTGGATTGAGTCCAAGAGAGAGTAGACGATGCCAAGGCGGAAAGAGATGCAGAAAGGCAAGGAGAAGGAGAAAGAAAGAATAGCCCAGGAGAAACGAGAAGAAGCAAAAACAGGCAGGAGAAGGAGAAAGAAAGGCAGGAGAGGGAGAAAGAAAGAGCTCATCAGCTTGCAATGGTAACTCATGACATGCGCAACACACCAACATCCTCTCCTCACTCAACCCTCAGCAGTGTAGGCACCCTCATAAGAAAAATGGGAGAAAGCCGAGCCTGAAGCCTGGCTCGACCATATTGAAAAGGTCCTGACGACCTACCAGCCCTCTACTGAAGAAGTATCTCTGATCCTGGGAAATCACCTTGAAGGGAAGGGTGCCATTGTATACAATGCTCTCCCCCCTTGGGATCAAGGAAATCTTCAAAAAGTCCCAGGCCCTAAAACAATGACTAGAATCTCTCAAAGCCACTTATGTGGAGCATGTCCTTGAACTCTTCCAGCTCGAGGACTTCTTATTTTATGCCCCTCCAGCTCTCGCCACTCATCTATGCGATAAGGCACCTGAGAAAGTGGTCAAGTGCTGTCATTGGGCCGACATTTAGGATACGCATCATCCGCATCTTAGTTCCCATGGATGAAAATTGTATCCCTCCTTGCCTGCCTCAACCAACTCCCAGCACCCTCCCAAGAATGGGCACCCCATAAGAAACCTGTGTGTAGGTACTGTAAGAGAATAGGGCACCCCCCTAAACAGTGCCTCTTGAAGGCTGAGAATCAGCCAGACGACCCCTCTACGTCCTCAAACAGGACAACGCCCCAATGCGTCACACCTGGGTCATAGACAAGGGGTTAAGGCCCTGCTTCCTCCAGTGGGACAGTGCCAGGTAAAGATTATAGCCGGACTTACTGCCCCACTTAAAAAGTCTATGGGCACTCTGCCCAATGAACAAAATTCCCTAGTAATAATAAGTCAAGTATGCCTGCCCTTGGCTTGGCAGTCACCGACCCAATGTCCTTAGGTCCTCCAGCCCGTGGTCCCATATTTATGGTCCCGCCACCCCCGAGGTAGGTGCCCCGCCAGCCAGGTCAAGGCATTTGATGATTCTGGTGCACAAATGTCCTGCATAAGGGAAGACAAACTTTCCCGTGGAGCTGCCATTAACAGACGTAAATTCGTCACGATTGTAGGTATCAATCACTTTAAGATGACACTTCATACTGTCAAGTTGAGGATCATGAGACCTTATAGATCTGAAATCTGCGACCTCACCATAACTAGATATATTCCTGGAGGTTATGACATCCTCCTGGGACAGAACTTCCTGCCCCCATTTAATCACAGCAATCCAGGGGTCCAAATCCCCCAGATCATTCATTAGGCACGAGTAAGCCTCAAACACCTGCATTCATTCCACTGCCAGTGCCACCTGAGTACGATGTGCAGTGGCCCCCTCCATCAAGATTGATTCCAGATCCCATTCCGGTGCCCAGCCCTGCCCCAGTGCCAGTGCCAGGGCCCAAAATAGATCCCAACCTCGATTCACAATTTCTGCCAGTGCCACTTGGGTGCACTGAGTAGTGCCAAGCTCCATCCATCCCGAACAACGAGCAAATTTCAAATCAAATATTAGTGCCTGACCCTGTCTTAGTGCCTTAGTGCCATTCCAGAGATCTTAGTCCAGGTCCCCTCTCTTCTCCCAGCTTGGCTCTGCTACCAGTGCCGGTAAGAGACACAGATTCTTCTGACCACAGAGTAAGCTCACCCAAAGGTGCAACCTCACAACCCATGCCTGAGCTAGTCACTCTTACCTGCGAGCCTCTCACACCCCCCACGACTGCTTCCGCTCTGTCTCAGTCTTCTGCAGACACAACAGTGAGTAAGGATTCCGCCATGTCTCAGTTGGCCGATGAACTCAAGGAATTGTAACGGATTGTGGTAGAGCTTGCAAAGAAGGCCCCGGAGTCAGACGTCAAAGAATCCAACACAGGTGGCATTCAAATACGCTCCTTGAGCTCGTTTCCACCGATTCTCCAGCCAAGACACTGTCCCCCTATGGAAGGTCTACGAAGAAAATACCACGGGCACGGATAATCCCAGGTAGCTTAAGGAAAACCACCGAGCTCTCCTTGCACCTATGCCAACTTGGCACAGTGCCATCTCTTTATCCTACAAAGACTTTGGCACCTCTATCCAGAGAGGATGTTAGGGTCCTTCACCTATTTACTTTCCTTATAACTCTATCCTTTATTCTTTTCCTTTAACATTTCCCTGCCTTACTTTTGATTATCACTCACATTTATTTTATGCCTTACCAAGGCCCCATTTTACTTTAATCGCCTCTGCCAATACAGAGTGCCATTGACAGATATTCCAATTGTATGAGCCCTATGACTTCCCTTTCATGCCTACCACAGCATGATACATTTAAAATAGGATATGCCATCGCTATTAGTTATTATTATATGATTACCAACTTGGCACAGTGCCATTATCATAGATGTTGGAAAATGATCTTGCTGGAGGAGTCACTGCCTCTGGCAACCTTTGTGGCCTTTTTGGGCTAAGAATGAAACTAGCTGTTTTCCATAGGATAAGGAATGTAATTTCGGCATAATTAATCATTATCTTTTATTAACAATCATTGATTACTCTGAATCTGTCATCTATTCTCTTTGTGAATCTCTGTAATAAATCTTGAGTCTCAGACCCACACCCTTGTGCTTATAGTGCCCGAATGGCACTGAGCCGTTGCTCAAGTATCGTGGAAACACCTAACCAAGCCCACATTTACCTTATTTTAATGCCTCTTCAAGGCAGACTAACTGCATGTATGCAACATTCGTAATTGATTATTATTAATAAGAGTGCATGAAGTATCTCTAGAATTAACCTATTATCGATTCCTTGTTTTAACTATGCCATTACATTGTGAAAATATTCTGATTAACATGCTGCCTTAACGTAATAGGAACTTAATGATAAGAATATGTCATTTCTAGCGGCAAGTATTTATTCTGTGTTAACATAAATGTCACAATGTTGTTTTGCCTCTTAAAATTAATTGCTATGCAGAAGTTTAAGTAAATTATAAGGCAGCAAGGGGAAGTGAGAGAGAAGTAAAGTAAAGTCTTTAAGTGAGTTTGCTTTCTGGTAATCATTCTCATCCAATCTAGGGTGTGAATGCTAACTTGGTTAGGGAGGTGTGATGAATGAAACTTCTTTCCAAACAACCTCACCTGTTTTTACATCAGCAACATAACAGAGAAAGAAATAAAATTCATTTATTTTTTTTTAATTACTATAACTGTGGTTTCATTCATCCCTTCATAACTCTCCCTCATTCCCAAAATGGTTAAGCTTTTAATCCCACACTGTGTTCAAAATGACTGCTTAAGGCCTTGTTTCCAGGTGACCTTCTAAGGTGCCTTCTCAACGGTGCCAGACAACGGGCAAGGAAGGAGCCAAAAAAGAGAAAGTTAGTGCCTCTCCACAAGGTCTAACTGGATGCCATCTATCTGGATGCCCAAGCATAATCCCTGGTGCTATTAACAGACAATGCAACTGCAGTCATGAGAGAGAAGAGCTCAGAACTCCAGCGAGGACAGATATCCTTACCTTTGCCTGCCCCCTGAACCCTGCACGTGTTCGACGCTGAGGTTTGAACCGGTATACTTTTGTAGTGGCATCCCCTTAATTCCCTCCTCCTGTGTCGGCGCCCTATTGAACGAGGACATCGTCATCTTGACTAAGGCAATGTACCGGAATAAGGTTTCCCAGTCAGTCACAATTCCTGTTATTTCTCAGTCTGATTTATTTTCTATTTTCATTGTGCGATCACCTTCAGTAATTTTTGTTGGAGCATCAAGTGTTAACATAAATATGCATTTAGTGTTGAACTGAGTTATTTGGCACCATTGATGCAGTCCCTCAGTTCCCTTTGAGTGCCTTATTGTTCTTGAAAATAACCATCTTGCATATATTGCAGATAGGCCTTGGCTGTGGAACCACTCGGTTCTATCCCATGTGCAGTGGACGTATGCCACCCTGCTTCTACCCCTCTGGGATGTTTCTGGTTATGAAGACATCATCGGCGTAGAATATTTCTCCTGTGTAGGAGTCAATTCATTTAGCAGTCCTTTATTATTACCTGCCCAATAATTCGTCATTCTTCTGATCTGTGTTTGTTAAGTAAATACAGTTAGTTAAGAGAACTCTTTAGTTTACGTAATCTTCCCTCACATGAAGAAAGATTTAATCCACAGTATTCCCCTTGCTTTATTTGACTATGAGGTTGCCCTAGTATTGAGTCAGCTGTGTAATCAATATAGTAGATTTCTTGATAATGTAAAGAAGTCCCTGTGTTCATCAGTTGCAGCCCAGAATCAAGAATATCCTAGAATATTATATATATATATATAGAAATATATATATATATATATATATATATATATATATATATATATATATATATATATATATATATATATATATATATATATATATATATATATATATATATATATATATATATATATATATACGACGATGATGAAGGCGGAAGCCTAATATACAGAGACCAAGGGCAGATGGAGAGGCACACGGACAATCAACAGATTTTTATTGTTGCCGACGGCGTTTCGCAATAATCAATTGCATTTTCAAGGCTGCAATGACACAATTTTGTTTAATTAAAAATGGACGTCATTTTATAAAATTATAAAGATAAAAAACAATACATACATTTCTTAAAATATCTTAAAACAAACCTACCCAGTACATGGCTAAAAAGTGACTAAACAGAAAAAGGTAAAACTACTCGAAAACAAACAGAACAGCAGAGAAATTACAAAATAAACAAAGGTGTGGAAGACGTCTGGGCATTTAACGAGGGAACGAGTGCTTTAATGAAAACTGACTCTAAAGTCGTAAGCTCGTCTGAAAAGAGACCCGAGCGTCAAAGGGTTTTTCGGAATATAAGTTTAATATTTACAAACCGGAATTCTTTGCTAATGATCTTCATAACTTTTTTGCGAAAATCATCGTTGAACAGGAAGGGAAATTTAGCGTAGATATCAAGTTTGGGAACATCATAAATGACACGTGGCTCACTAAAATTCGTATCTAAGAACTTTCTAAAAATTCTGTAAAAGTGTTTTAGAGGGAAACAGTTATTTCTTAAAAAAAAACTGTCAGGAACTCAATTTCGCTGTGGAAGCCTTGCCAAGACGATGTCAGAGTAAGGGCCCTGTGGAGGGGTGTAAAAATATCATTTAATTTAAAATTAAAATGACAAGCACTGTAAAAATTAGTATCCAACCCAGTAAAGGTGCTCTTTCTGTATATACTGGTATGGAAACCCTCCGAGTCCCTTGAAATACGTAAGTCCAGGAAAGGGAGCGATTTGCATATTTCCTTCTCCATTGTAAACTTAATATTGGGGTGCTGGGCATTAATAAAATCTAAAAACAGATG
>NC_089796.1:28706094-28713594 GCF_040412425.1 Macrobrachium rosenbergii
TGCTATTTTTAATGTGCTCTTGTGTAACCATATGTGTCCGTGTGTAACGTGATTTTAAGCTTTGTGTGTATGTATTTAAGTGTGCTCTTGTGTATGTAATTTTTAACAGCCTTTATAGATTTTTAGTGACTAATGTTTTAACGTAATTCAGTTTTAGCTGTTCAGTACTTTTATTAATTTATTTAATTTTCCATAGAATTCCCTGATGATGTGATTATGAATCACGAAACGTAGGAAACAATAAAGGAAGTGTGAATCTCCAGAGTATTCCTGTGTGCTTGACTACAATTTGTGTGTGTGCATCGAATATATAGATTTGTGTGATATATATATATATATATATATATATATATATATATATATATATATATATATATATATATATATATATATATATATATATATATATATATATATATATATATATATATATATATATATATATATATATATATATATATATATATATATATATATATATATATATATATATATATATATATATATATATATATATATATATATATATATATATATATATATATATATATATATATATATATATATATATATATATATATATATATATATATATATATCTATATGTATCTTTCTTTTTCTTCTTGTCTCCAAGCCTTTACAAGATCTCTCTCTCTCTCTCTCTCTCTCTCTCTCTCAGCAAGCTGCCACACGATTGGGGATTAAATACCTTGAACCTTCCCTCGAATTCAAAGGACCTTTTAACTCGTGACCTTTCGATGATGAATAGCTAAATGCTCCCGCTTATTCTTATCCCTCTTCATCCTCTTCTTTGTATCATTCTTCGTTTTCTTCTTGTTCAGCTTTCTGCCATAAGTGCGGTGGCGCATTTTGTACCGCCTTTTTCTTATAGGAGAGCGACGACGGTAAAAAACGAATCATTTATTATTACTATTGTTGATCTTCCTTGCTATAAAATAGTACATCGGAGTAATCAGTTCTTTCATTCTTCCATCTTTCGTTCCTCCATCTGTTCCTTTTGCTTATTCCCGACGCTTTTTCCTCTGCTATTCTCCTTTTGTTTATAGTTTTCTTAAAGCCAGCCTGGGCTAGACTATATGCTACAGTCACATTGACCTTTTAGAAATATATCGCTTGTCCTTTTTCAGTTCTTTTTATTTTGTACTTTAATGATGTTTGGTGTATTTTCCAGTGGAATTTGTATGGCTTTTTGTGAATTTTGGTTACCAGTAAAGATTAACATACACTTGTTTATATTTGTTCACTTCTACACTTGAGTAGAATAATAAACATTCCGAGCCAGTTTTGGACATTAAGAAAGCTGAGAATGTGTAAGTTAGTGATCTGGTACTACTTAGTTATAACAGTAATAATAATTGCCCTTAACCAATAGCTATTTCAGTAATAACTAGATTTGAACAATATTTGCTTTATCCTAAATCGACTCTGTTTAGTATAATTGAACCAAAATGTAGTCATTGTTTAATGTAAAGACATAGATAATATATATTTTGTTTGTCGAAGGAAAAATGAAAGTTGATACATAGGGTTTAAAGAATAATAGTGTTTTGGAGGAGGTACCAAGGAAATTTATATCCCATGCCCAAAAACTACTTATTTATTACATGTCCCGACAAAGATTCTGGAGACCAGATAATTCTGACTATCATAGTTCCTAAGATATAAGTTAAATTTTGACTTTTGACATTGAAAAATTAACGAAGAGTACAAATATAAGATGCTGAGAAATAATTTCTAACCACCTAATTAGATTCTTACTTAGTTTAAGTGTATTCAGTGTAAAATAATGATTTTAATGGTTGTTAAATTATCATGTTGCCTTGAAAAATAGATTAAGGTAACAAATAATTGAAGCGATTAATCACCAACCCAATCATATATAATTCTCAAGTTTCATGAAAATGAGAGAAAATAAAATATCAACGTTGAAGACGTTCTAATGAAAGTAATCAAGAAGCCCAAAAGTGCCCAACTACAAAGTAACATAAATTAGAAGAAAATGCGATGTCGAAAAATAAAACTATACTTTGTATTGACTGAGAGCTTGAAAACTAGGTCAATGTTAGAGAAAAATAAATAAGAACTTGCAAGATATCTGCTTTCAAAGTTTTATCTATTTCAGATGAAAATGAAAAATTTACCCTCTAATAGATTTGTAACCCTGAAACATCAGTCAAGGTAGGAAAATATATTAGAAAAAAATAGTCACCAAGCCCTGAGGTATCTACCATAATATCTAGAATTTACAATTGACGTCTCATCTTCCAAAGCTATTGAAGATAAAAGCTATTTGAGGAAAATGCTTATCAATCCCAAACATGTTTTATCAGCATCAGAAAAAATAAAATAGTAAGGTCTAAATGCCTAAAAGAGTACCTTTGATCCCGTGTAGAATTCTAAAATCCAGAGACTTCTAATATGATAACTTTCGAGATATAGAGGAGTGAATGATAACATTTTAACGCTTTAAAATGACCCGGAATCTTCTGGAAAAATCAATGCAAAATAGACTGGAAGAAAATAATGACTAATCTCCACAATAAGCTGTAGGTCTCGTTGCTAGGTAACCAGTTGGTTTTTAGCCACGTAAAATAAGTCTAATCCTTCGGGCCAGCCCCAGAAGAGCTGTTAATCAGCTCAGTGGTCTCGTAAAACTAAGGTATACTTAACTTATTTGTCTGTCTGTGCCTCTTTGTGTCCACATGTCAGTCATACTTTTCCCCATCCAGTAACTTATGTTATAATGGTTGGCATTCATTGATAATTTGGAAAGTAACTGTCACCTAAAATTGTCTAGGGTTGGTGCTCGACCTTTTACAATAATTACGTGCACAGTTATCAAAACTGTGTACATAATCATGAAGTGCTTCAGTGATGTTTGCACATTCTTGAACCTAGCAGAACTTGGTTGTTCTAATATAAAATGACAATAATCAATGGTCGCCTACTTCCCTAAATGGATCTTGTTCATTGCCATAAAAGGAAAGATGAGCTTAACAACGAAATAACAGATAGACCAGAGCCTACAAGGATGAATGTGTTTTTATTGAATTATCTAGTTTGATTGCATCTCGCATTTTTTTAGCAGCTAATAGCCAACTTTAGGGATTAGAATCTTGAAATAAGGCTTCTCCATAGCTTAATCGAAATATTTTCTTTAATATTTACGTATTCCAGCTAGGGAAGGGGTATCGCCTACTACCTTATACTCTACATCACACATTTCTTTGCCAGCAATACGAAAAGACCTCTGCAAAATAAAACAATTAAAATTTGCGCCGAAGGAATCGCGTTTTCTGTATAGCTTATAATCAAGGACACCGAAAATAGATCTATCTTTTGGTGGTCTCGGTATAATGCTGTATGAGCCGCGGCCCGTGAAACTTTCAGCCATGGCCTTGTGGTGGCCTGTCCTATAGCGTTGCCAGACGTACGATCATGGCTAATTTTAACTTTAAAAACAATAAAAACACTGAGGCTAGAGAGCTGCAATTTGGTATGTTTGATGATTGGAGGGTGGATGATCAACATACAAATTTGCACCCCTCTAGCCTCAGTATGAGGGCGGACAGAAAAGTGCGGACGGACAGACAAAGCCATGTCAATAGTTTTCTTTTACAAAAAACTAAAAAGCCTGGCAGTCGGCTCTAACTACCAGGCTTTTTTCATTTTGCTTTTCATTTGTGTCACTGTTCCCTTCCCATGTAGTTGTCCAACTTCTTGGATATTTAAGTTTCCACTGGTCCAGTTTTCATTTCTCATTTAAAAGCAGACCACTCAAGCAAGTCTGATGAGACTAGAGCTATTTATATCTGATCTGTATGATACAGTTTAGTAAAAAAAGGGGGTGGGGAGGTGTGTGTTTTGGGAAAGGATATTGATGACAACTTTACCAACAAGTTCCCGGTATAAAGGTTGGACGTAAAATATTTCTTGAATGAACGTTTCCTGGGGAAGATGCTCACATGTGTAACGGAAATTGCTGTATTAAAGGTTAATTGGATGAACCCGATAGCATGTTAAGAGAGGCTGGAGAATCCTAGAGTGGTAACACAGAGAGAGAGAGAGAGAGAGAGAGAGAGAGAGAGAGAGAGAGAGAGAGAGAGAACACGGGGCGCTGCGTGTTAAAATTCTGTAATAACCAATCACTCGAGATTTTCTCTGATGAGAGAGTGCGTAAAAATTCCTCTCTAGCTCTCTCCTTCTATCAAAGAGAATATCTGGTTCTTCTACGGACAAATTTGAATTTCCCTTCAGGAGGTCTGTAATTTTTATTCTGTGCCAATCAACCTTCGATGACTTAATACTAATTTCTTGTTGCTTCAAGGACGAAGAAGAAGGAAAAGAATATTTTTGAATATATATATATATATATATATATATATATATATATATATATATATATATATATATATATATATATATATATATATATATGTACACATACGTATGTATAACTGAATCACGAAAATATGGAACGTGATGAATATGTAAATAAAGATAAAATCCACGAAGGAAACGGAAACACTGGAGTGCTGCGAGGCCTTTCGACACTACGTCCTTTACTTAGCAGACTGAAGAAATATTAAAGTAAGTTTACAAAGAAAGCATATAAATGACAGATGGGGATTATAAAGGAAACATATGTACCTGGAATCCAACACAAATGAAGAATTAGTAGAACTGCCAAAACAGGGTTAAATATTTAAGAGGTTTTACAAAGGATTAGGATCAACCGTTCAGACGCAGGGACGGGACAATTAAAAGATTTTACAGGGTCGTGACTGAACACCTAAAAAATTTTAGTACAACAAAATGATTCTCTTTTTTGTAAACAATTATAACTTTTTGCAAGATTAACATTTTTACAAGTAAAAAATTATATTAAACATACGGATACATAGAAAATATATGTCAAGTAACTAACTTGTAATTAAGTCAGTGATTTTATCTTTTAGGTCATTCTTGAACATTTTTCCAATACAGGGGTCCAAATAATACATGCCAGGGCTAAGATTAAAATTACAACTGGAAGTAAGCTGGATAATAGCAGACTCCAATAGATTTCTTGAAGAGAAATCTTTCGATCTGGCAATCACTGAACTTTCAATCCAGTTTACCCTGTGAGAGTTTTCTCTTAAATGAATGAATATAGCATTGGATGCTTGTCCAGTTTTGACTGCATACTTATGTTGCTTAATACTTACACCTAAATGTTTGCTAGATTGGCCAATATAAAAAGAGGAGCAGTCCAAACATGGAATTTTATATACTATGTTGTTGTTTTCTTTTGGGCTATTTTTTTATTAACATTCTTTTGAGTGTGTTATTATAAGAAAAACGAGGTTTACATTAAAGGTTTTAACAATGATTTTATGTTTTCAAAACCACTAAAATAAGGCAAGCTAAGAATGTTTTTAGGGGTTTCTTTCTTCATGTTACTTTCACTATAAAACTTTTTGTGGGCTTTGTTATAACAAATATCTAGTATGTGTAAAGGATAACATAAATCTGTCCCTATTTTTCTTATGTATTCAGTTTCTTGATCCAAATACTGGGGACTGACACTGCGCAAGGCTCGTAAAATCATAGAGGATAAAATTGATATTTTGATGTTAAGGTGATGGCCTGAATAAAAATGGACATAAGTTAAGTTGTTGGTTGGTTTCCTATAAATAATGAATTTACATTGAAATGGTTCTCTATGTATTAAAACATCTAAGAAAGGGAGGCAATTGTCTTTTTCTAATCCTAACGTAAACTTAATGGATGGTACCTGGTTATTCAAATTACAGAGTAAATCATATACATCAATACCAGCAGGCAAAACAACTAAAATATCGTCAACATAACTATACCACTCTAAAGGAGTATAAATGATATTTGGTATATATAGTTTTTCAAAGAATTCCATGTACAAGTTTGAGAAGGGTGGGGATAAAGGGTTGCCCATTGCCATACCAAATATTTGTTGGTAAAATGCACCATTGAATATAAACTTACAATCACAAATGCACAACCTCGTGAGAGAAATGATATGACTTACAGGTAAAAGTAATTCGTGATGGATTAATTCATTACTAAGATACTCTAAAATAGAATCTATAGGGACTTTAGTTAAAGAGAACATACATCAAAACTAACGAATCTATCAGTGGGACAAAAAGTGATTTTGTTCAATTTATGAACTAAATCTAGACAATTATATACGTGAGAATCTGAAATAATTCCAAGTAACGGAGACAAGAGCTTGGTAATATATTTCGAAAGTTTATATGATATTGAGCCAACAATACTGATAATAGGCCGCATAGGATTGTTTTCTTTGTGTGTTTTTACTAATCCCGTACAAGTAAAGGTAACTAGGAAATTTTACCGACAACTGACCTATTAGTTCTTTTTTTATCTTTAAGGATTTTTTCACTGTGCTGTTAAAACTTTTTATGACTTGATCAAGGGGATTTTTTGTTAGTTTTTTGTATGTCGTATCATCAACCAGGAGGGCTTGCATACGTGATATGTAGTTTCAACAGCACAGTGAAAAAAACCTTAAAAATAAAAAAGAACTAATAGGTCAGTTGTCGGTAAAATTTCCATACCAAATATGGCAATGGGCAACCCTTTATCCCCACCCCTCTCAAACTTGTACATGGAATTCTTTGAAAAACTATATATGCCTAATATCATTTATACTCCTTTAAAGTGGTATAGGTATGTTGACGTTATTTTAGTTGTTTTACCTGCTGGTATTGATGTAAATAATTTACTATGTAATTTGAAAAACCAGGTACCATCCATTAAGTTTACGTTAGAATTAGAAAAAGACAATTGCCTCCCTTTCTTAGATTTTTAGTACATAGAGAACCATTTCAATGTAAATCAAGTATTTATAGGAAACCAACCAACAAATTAACTTATGTCCATTTTTATTCAGGCCATCACCTTAACATCAAAATATCAATTTTGTCCTCTATGTTTTTACGAGCCTTACGCATTGTCAGTCCCCAGTATTTGGATCAAGAAATTGATTACATAAGAAAAATAGGGACAGATTTATGTTATCCTTTACATATACTAGATACTTGTTATAATAAAGCCCACAAAAAGTTTTATAGTGAAAGTGACATGAAGAAAGAAACCCCTAAAAACATTCTTAGCTTGCCTTATTTTAGTGGCTTTGAAAACATAAAATCATTGTTAAAACTTTTTAATGTAAACCTCGTTTTTTCTTATAATAACACACTCAAAAGAATGTTAATAAAAAATTGCCTAAAAGAAAACAACATCATAGTATATAAAAATTCCATGTTTGACTGCTCCTCTTTTTATATTGGCCAATCTAGCAAAAGATTTAGATGTACGTATTAAGCAACATAAGTATTCAGTCAAAACTGGACAAGCATCCAATGCTATATTCATTCATTTAAGTGAAAACTCTCACAGGATAAATTGGACTGAAAGTTCAGTGATTGCCAGATC
>NC_089796.1:28716094-28718594 GCF_040412425.1 Macrobrachium rosenbergii
CCTCATCTACCTCCCAGCAGCCGAGCCTCGTCTTGAGTCTGAAGTGCAAGGTGAGTGTGTGTTTTTTTTGTGTGTGTGTGTTTTTTTGGTTTTTGTGTAAGTCCTCCACAATTTCAAATTGAGTAACGGGTGGGTGCGGTTACAAATTTTTTTCTCCACTTTTTCTTGTAATTACCAATGTTTTTATATGATTGTAAAGCTAAAGATTTGGGCTTTACAACAAAAATATTTTTTCAAATGTGTTTGTGCAAATGCGTCTTACTTACTATAGTCAATTATTTTATGTTTATTCTCTTTTTTTCTTTTTTATCGTCTTCTCCAATGATGGTAGTACATTTAGACATCTCATTGTAATGTCCCTGAAAGGACATTTTTATGCTCACCTAGTAACGACAATGGCAGTTTTACCTTCACAATGACAGCAAAATCATCCGTTTATTACTGGAAAAGTAACCATGTGGTAAGGATTTGAAAAAAATTTCAAAAATTTCTACATGGCAGCGTGTTTTCAATATTCAGCCACGCCAGAATCGGCAAGTAAAAAAAATATTAAACTTGACTTTTCATATATGTGTTTGTACGCTTGACAATATTTTTCTCCACTTTATTTTCTCGTAGACATTCACAACTTTTATGCTATTGTAAAGCTAATGACTTACTGGCTTTACAACAAAATTATATTCAGATGTGTTTGTGCAATATCTTACTTACTACAGCTTTCAATTATTTTACGTTTATTCGCTTTTTTTCTTTTTTTTTATCTTCCGTCTCAATGCAAGGGCATTTAGACATCTCATAGTCCATTTCTGATGTTCACCCAGTAATTTATAATCATTTACCTTCACAATGACAGCAAAATCACCCAAATTACTCGTAAAATAACCGTATGGTAAGGATTTGAAAAAAAATTTCTACATTGCGTGTTTTCGGCCAAGCCAGCGGCTAAACTTGACTTTTCATATATGTGCGCTTGACAATTTTTTTCTCCACTTTATTTTCTCGTAATTACCAAAGTTTTTATACTATTGTAAAGCTAAAGACTTGAGCTTTACAACAAAATTATATTAAAATGTGTTTGTGCAACATCTTACTTACTACAGTCAATTAATTTGTTTATTTGCTTTTTTTTTTTTTAATCTTCCCTCTCAATGCAAGGGCATTTAGACATCTCATAGTCCATTTTTTATGCCCACCCAGTAATTTATAATCATTTACCTTCACAATGACAGCAAAATCACCCAAATTACTCGTAAAATAACCGTATGGTAAGGATTTGAAAAAAAATTCTACATTGCGTGTTTTCGGCCAAACCAGCGGCTAAACATGACTTTTCATATCCGTGCTCTTGACAATTTTTTTCTCCACTTTATTTTCTCTTAATTACCAAAGTTTTTATACTATTGTAAAGCTAAAGACTTGAGCTTTACAGCAAAACTATTTTCAAATGTGTTTGTGCAACATCTTACTTACTACAGTCAATTATTTTACGTTTATTCGCTTTTTTTTTTTTTTTATCTTCCCTCTTAATGCAAGGGCATTTAAACATCTCATAGGCCATTTTTTATGCTTAATCAGTCATTTATAATCATTTAGCTTCCCAATGACAGCAAAGTCACCCAAATTACTCGAACAAATAACCGGATGGTGAGGATTTGAAAAAAACTTTTGCGATCGCTGGTTTCACTACTCCCGCTAAAGAAAATTTTGCTTTCGATAATTTTACTTATCCCATTTTTTCTGTTTCATTTCATCTAAATACAAAGTTACTTATACCGTTTTGTAGCTAAATAATTGCTCTATACAATGGTAAAATATGAAATTCATGTGTTGTGTAGCTTTGGTGCTATATCTCAATATATACAATAAAAGAAAAAAAATTTTGTTATCAGCAAAGTTCACCAAATGATAAAGGCTATTTACACAGATTTTTTTGTTTTTGTTTTTTATTCCTGCATCGTAAAACTCAGTAATTTTTCAAAAGAACGTGATCAACCTGACCTCTTTCTGACGAAAATTAAGTCCGCCACCACGATTTGAAAAAAAATATTACAAAATGCATTTGCAATCCAAAATAGTCCCATGGGTAAGGCTTCCCAAATTGCCATATACGGCGGGGGTGAGAGGGTTAAGAAATGAACCACAAAACCATGCACGGTCTTCTCTCTGTTGCTGAGTGATGTTGGACTTGCTGATAACATGAAATGGCTTGATACCAGATTTTCTCAACTCACGATATACAGCGTTATAACTTCTATTCTTTCCCCTTTTTGTTTCTAGTTCAAGCGCCAATTTACGTAAAGACTTTCTTGGTCTACCCACTGCCTCAGCTATGATGTCTTTTGACTCCTGAGAAAGGACTTCAGGCCATCCAAGATTCTCACTCTTTTCGTGATGACAGTCATATGGATTTTTGTTCCAGTTTCTTTTAACAAAGAATTCATCTCTTTTATTGTATTTAGCTATCCAGGAACGTGAAAAGAAGGATGCGCCAGCATCACTG
>NC_089796.1:28733594-28748594 GCF_040412425.1 Macrobrachium rosenbergii
GAGGAAGAGTAATGCTAATGGCGGAAGAAGAAGAAGAAGAAATGAGAAAGGCCAGAGAGGATCGAACCCGAGACTCATCCCTGCAGGAGAGAATACTACTCTCAGCTCAGGTAATAATAATAATAATAATAATAATAATAATAATAATAATAATAATAATAATAATAATAATAATAATAATAATAATAATAATAATAAAATAATTTAATTTTTCATATATATGTTTTAACCTACTCTCGTGAATGTGCCACTCTTTTACATATAAAACTTTCCATTTCATAATTAAAAATTCACCACAGCCATTCCTATTTTGCAGCCTCTTCTAACACCTGCACTACTCCTCTGACGAGCGAAGCAAGGTTAACCTCTGTAGGAGAGAACATAGCTACTCCGCATCTACAGTAAGAATAATTCGGCTGACCAGTCTCCATAAAATAAGACATAGTCACCTTTTACATATAAAAAACTCATTTATTTAAAATTCACCACAGCCACCCTATTTCCCAACCTCCTCCTCACTTGAATGCGCCGTCAGCACCCTCCACACATGACAATCGCACACTCCACCGGTGAAGCAAATGCAATGGAAACATCTGCAGCGAATGTTGGAAGACATTGTTGGTGGGCGATTGCCAGAGCAGTGAAGTGTTGGCAGCAGGAAGCACCGTTGCTTGACAGGGAAGGAGAGGTAGGCAACCGGATTATGAGTGCCATCACATATTCGACTGAGGTGGGAGCGCACATCGATGTGACAACGGCACTCAGACTTAACCGAATGCAACTCCCCGAGGAGGTTATATGTGCTCTTAACAATCTGAATGTAAATAGCGCCATGCTATAGTTATTGTGTCATCAGCAGAGAGAATGGCCAGTTGCCAGTGCCACTCGTGAAACTGGTACTTTTGCATTAATATCTACCAGTGTTAACATTGGTGGACACTGCGCTTCGGTGTGATGAAGCGGGCTATCGGCGAATATGTGGCGAGCAATCTGGAAGATAGACTAAACTTGAGTGAAGGTTCAGGTTGGCGCATCACAACGTTGCTCAGTCTTATAGATCAAGATCTCCCGGCGAGAATTGGTGAACATGGCCAATTTTAGTATCCTGCAGGAGTTAAGGGCGATTGGACCGTCGTTAACATCAATTCGGGGTACAACTGCGTCATTATAGCATTAGAAGCGTACAGCATACTCGAGGGAAATGATGGTCCTAACTGCAACCTCACTCGAGATGTGAAAAGACGAATAAACTTGAAACGCTTCACCATTAAACACACGCCCGACATACCTGTGAACAGTAATACCTTCAAAATGTTAGAGAAGGATACAACCTTAATATTTATGCATATAGATTGAGTGAAGTGGTCTTGAGAGGGACAGAAAAATGCTGGACTGCCCATCTTGCCAGAAAGGGGGCATCAATCCTCGTGTCCCTGACTAGTTCCTCTACTGTTGATCACTGATGACCATGTCACCTCATCAAGGATTTATAACATTAGTATATGCTTTCCACCGTTTGAATCAGGTAGGCATGACCAGGCAGCGGGCATGTGTTACAATTGCCTCACTCTCTTCAAAACTCCAGCCATTCGTGATGCTAACACCCAAAGATGTACAACCCAAACCACTGTTCTATACCCTGAACCTGGCCAGTTTAAACAGTTCACTAAAGTGAAAGTGCTGAATAAAAGCTCACACATCTTAGATTTTGAGGCATACAGCAGACAGCCAGAAGAAGATGAAAACCCGAGAATCGTTTCGAAGCAGAAAGCGTATGCCTATTGCTACGTCATCGTCGATGAGTAGAGCGGCGAATACTGGAAGTACACAGAGTATGTGTGGGTGAACAGTGTATGCGACGATTTTCTGCGATAAAATGGTGAGAGGTGGGCCAGGTCATGTGGTAATTAAATGTGAAACAAGTTGAAGATCTGCCCGTTTTAGTGCATAATTTATCATATGATGCCGCCCTCATCTTGAAAGAAGCGTCCGCCATTCACAACCTCAAAATTCTAGAAAGCGCGCAATGGGGTACACATTTTATGCACACTGAAAATGGGTAACATCCGATTCGATGGATGGTTGAACATGATCAGGATCGCTATCGGTCTCGCCCCGAGCCATATTAAACAGAAGGGTGCGGAAATCACACTTCGGATGTTATCAAATATCTGGCGAGTGCACGAACTGGTTTTAAATGCAATTAAACAATTATTACCCCTATGATTATGTCACAGGTTTCAACATGTTGAAAAAAACAGGTGTCCCTCTTGAAGTGCATTTCAATTCCTCACTGATGGGGGAAAGCATACATGACGAAGGATACGAGCACGTCTGCAGAATGTGGAAGGCTGCGAAGTGTGCTAACCTGCTTGATTATACCATTTTATATTTGGTTAGGGATGTGGGATTATTGAGCGATGTTTACTGAGCTTGGAGGAATGCCGCTTACGCGCAATTTGGATTAGACGATCTATTATTTAACCTCTACGCTCTCTCTCTGATACCTTTCTTCACTCTTTGCGAATGCGCCTCCCTAATTTCTGACAGGGAAACTTACCAGTTGATTTCAACAACATTAGAGAGCGGTTTTCTGCAGTCTAATCCAAAGACACGCCATAGCCAACAATCCCGAGTTAAATCCTAATTTTAAAACGGGTGACAAACAATCATATATATTATATGTTGATTTCACTAGTCTTTATCACACAGTCATGAGCAGATATAAAATGCCTCTGGATGAAGTAACGGAGCTCTCCCCCGCCGAACTTAAGAGTTTTGTCGCCAGCGATATCATGAGCATCAATTCGCGGGGACAATACGGTTATTTCATCCTCCTCGATACCAAGAAGGTTAGAGACGATGTCGCCCTCCGGACTGATGACTTCCCTCTGGCCCTGCACCATATGAAGGTGACTTTCCAACACCTCCCCCCATACACTAAAAGTCTATTGGAAAAATTCAATGTGAAACTGCCAAAGAATAATGTCAAACTGGTGGGTATACATTTGCCAATGTGCCATCTGATCTGTCTTCCTCTTTTACAGACGCTGATAAGACTCGGGTTGGAAGTGGAGAGGATACGGAAAGTTTGCAAGTTCAAGCAAGGATATTATTAGAGGGAATACATCACTGAGAATGCAGAGAGGAGAGCAAAAGAAAAGGACCCCGACAAGAGGAACACCATCAAAATCATGATGAATGGTCTTTTTGGTGTAACCATTAAAAACCCTTTAAACTATTCCACCAGGACTGTTGTTACAAAACCAACGAAACCTCGCTGCTTAGAAATGTGTCTAAGCACACGTACAAACCTTTTGAGAGGTTGGAGGAATATCGGTACATTGTGAATCACTGCAAGGAGACTGTCACAGCTGAATCCCCTATCTATATCGATTTCAGCATACTGGATCTGGCAAAGGACATGATGTACAAGTTCCGCTCTGACACGTTCTTCAAAAAACTGTATAGTGAAGAGTTAAACTGTACACTGACACGACAGTTTGATCTTCTCCCTGGAAACGGACGATCTCACGCGCGAATTGAAGGATGTGTTCAAACCCCATTTGGATTTCAGTAACTTCCCTAAAACTCACATAGAGTATGACAGTTCGTGCCAGGGAAAACTCGGACTCGTTAAAGTTGGAACAGGAGCTGAACTCATCAGAGAATTCATCGATGTTAAACCTAAAGTTTATTCTTACAAAACACAAAACAGTCAGTGCAGTACTTTAAGAGATTTAAAGTTGCAGGCAAAAAACCATTTTTCATAGTCAATACCTGGATGTAATAAAAAATAATGAGATTACGCACAATACTGTGCACAATTTGCAGATGATGCAGGGAACAAATATATGTCACACCAGAGAAAGGTAGCCTATGTCCTTAGAGGACAAAAGATATTACCACCTCTCTCCATTTAAATCTTTCGCTTACGGACATCCACAGATTGCAGCGAGCTAGGTAGAGGAAGCCGTTGGCAAAGATAATCAAGGCAGTACCTCAGAATCGCCATTACCTTCCCTCCTATACCGTGCATCCAGAATTCCCGATGTACAACCTTTTACCCTGGCGATTCAGTACCCCGGATAAAGGTTGTTCTAAAACCCAGTGGACAGCAAATTGGTGGATGAGCAACAGCAGCAACAGCAGGAACAGCGGCAGCAGCAGCAACTGTTGCAACCTGCATGGGCTAAGCTGATGCCCTTCCCACCTGCCAAGAAAAGATGGCTGAGCTTGAGTAGACGCATGTGAGAAGAATGTTCAGTTTTCAATTAGTAGTAAATATGTGCCATAGTAAGAGTATACGTCATTCACTCCCAAGCCTAAATGCCTTGTTTGACATATATATATATATATATATATATATATATATATATATATATATATATATATATATATATATATATATATATATATATACTACTATATATATATATATATATATATATATATATATATATATATATATATATATTAATACAGTTCGGTCAAATTGGATATATTATTTTTGCTATCATATATTTTTGTCATGATTCATACGAAATACTTACTCGCATCTTCCGCAAATTAAGAGTTACGGAGATATTTGCCGATGAATATTGTGCCTTGTTGTTATCGCAAGGATGCGTTTATGCTGCCATGTCAGTTTTTCTGCTGATGCGTTTTTGGTTTTGTCAATGTATTGTGGGTAAGTAATGTCTTTGTTTTTTTAGATTTATGAATTATAAATGCGGTACAAATGCTGAAACCTGATTGGTTGCTTTGTTTCAGATATCAATTAACTTTGATTTTGCGGAATAAAGCCGGCTTTCTACAGAAGTGCGCTTCGAGTTATTTGCCATGGATTCCGTCGTGCACGTCTGCAGTGGGTGTTCTCTGTCTCCCTTTGAGGCTGATGGTCGTTTTCCATGGACATTACAATGGAACTCCACAGGTTGTGAATACCTTTCTTCGTGAACATTTAGTACTACCATCTGTTTAAAGGTAGTAGTGGTTAACGAAAAGGGTAACGTGAAGTTTCGGCCATTGAATTTCACGAGAGCTTTGTAACTAGGCGATTAGGGAGTAAAATTTACCGTTCCTGTAACCCCTGTAACAGCGGCAGCATAACGCAGTAATACCGCTTGCCAGAACATACGAGCTTGCAACAATCATTTGAAATGTGCATAAGCCGCGTGGCGTTTTCCTGCAAACAGGCGGTACCCATGGCGGCCATGTATCTCTAAATCTAATCATTTGCGGTAGAAATAAAGGTCGGATTCGTTGAAAGTACACTATTTAAGAAACTAGGGAAAATGTAATATTATATCGGAAATGTGAATTTGACCAGAGAGCTGTAAAATTACCATATATATATATATATATATATATATATATATATATATATATATATATATATATATATATATATATATATATACTTTATATATATATATATATATATATATATATATATATATATATATATATATATATATATATATATATATATATATATATTGTCAGTATGTGTTTAATTTAACATAAATTAATTTGTTTTGAATAAGTCATGGCAGTAATTATTTTTTTGGAGACATGACAGCCCTGTTTCCTCCTCCCCGTCATTTCTGACTTATTGTAGTTTTAGTACAATGAGCTTCTTTTATTTTCACGTGTGGTGTTGGCTTCTCATCCAGAGCCGTATTCGGCGCTGTCTCTCCAGGACTGAGTCAGTCGTTTCTGGACCATTAACATTGTGAGGGCTTGACATATTTTGGGATTACGAGATCTGCCTTTCTTCAGTTGCTGCTGTTGTCCTCCTTTGAGAGATTGTTTATTCTACAGTCTGCGCCCTTGGTTCAGTTATTTTGCCAAGGGGACCTCTCTGCCAACTGGTAAGGTGTGATTACCTGTCGGACGGCCGTGTCCATTGATTGTCTTCCTACGTTAAAGTTATTTACTCTTCAGTCTGCACCCTTGGCCCAGTTATTTTGCCCAGGGGACCTGTCTTATGTTTGGTAAGGTCTTAGGAATATATATTATTCCCCTCGACCCGTGAATTGAAGGCTGTGTTAGCCACTACCACCGTTTAGAGCTCACTTAAGGGAAGCAGTTTATTTTTTTGATAAATACTTAGTGTGTAATAAGTTAGGGTTTTCTGACTTTTCGACATTCTATTACTTTCAGGGCCCTCTCTTTAAAGTGCAATTGCATAGTCTGTCTTAATTTGGTGTAAGTGTGTTTGTTATTCGATATTTTCAGTGTGTGGATGATTTTTGTGTTTATTTATTGTATTTTGTAAGAGGCTCAGTGGTAATTTCTTTCTAAAAGTTTGTATTAAATATTAAAGTTTTATTTTAAGTTTTTCTTTATTCTCCTTGATTCCATCTCTGTACACTCTGTTGCGACCATTCCACCCATTGTGGACTTGGTCGTTAGTGACTTTATTTGTATTTTAAGAGACTTGTGTATGTTTGATGGGCGTGGGCCCATAACATTGGCGACCTTAGGCTAGGATTTATCGGATCCTGTAGTCACTAGAGTGTATAAATTAGTTTAAGTGTTGGCATAGTATTACTTCTCTCTATTTTTGTGTTGATTGGTGTTTATAATTTTTTTTTACCATGGTAGGATATTTGTGTGGTTATTGGTGTACAGTGTATTGGTTTGTTTTGAGTATATTTTGTAGAGACATTTATATATTTACTTGTGTGCAATTAATTTACTATGGCTGAAGTTGAATATCCCAGAGCTCTTGAGTGGAGGGGTGGCAGGACAGGTTGGCAGACTTGAATAATTCTGATTTAGAGTGTGTAGCAAGTTGTTGAAATTGAAAATCCTGGGTCTGTTAGGAAGGACTTCATTGCTTAAAGTTTATGAAAAGGTTAAGATGAAGGCAGAATGTAAAACCAGAGACTAGGCAGGTGGAGGAAGCAGTGTCAGTAGAACTTTAGATAGGCAGATCCAGTTGAAAGAATGAAATGATCTCCAAGGTTGAAGGCTGAGGAGAGAGAGAGAGAGAGACAGCACGAACTTGCTATGCAAGCATTGAGTAATAGAGTTCTTCTTCTTCCCAATATAATGTGTCTGCAATGCCTTGTATTAATCTAACTGAAGCTCTAAATTAGTCCCAAATTTTCAGAAGTCAACGTGGCAGGGGATTTTTGTTTCTTTTGAGGAAGGATAGCCTCCAAGGTTGGAGTGGCCAAAGGAGTATTGGACCACTCTTGTTAGGAAAATAAATTGTTAGGTAAGGCCCAGAAAGTTTACGTTACCTTGGACAGATCTGTCCTCAGATTATGATTCTGTGGAGAGCCATGGTTTGAAGGCTTACAAGTTGGTACGGAGCTTACCGACAAGCGCTTCCGTAATTTCAGAGAAGGAAAGAGGGCAGACTTTGTAGAGTTCGCCAGCTGAAACAGTTTGCTGGCGACTGGTTAAAGTCTAAGGAGGTGACGGACTTTGAGAAATTAAAAGAATTGATTTTGGTTGAGGAGTTTAAAAGGTCCGTGCCTAATGAGGTGAAGGTACACCTCGAAGAGTTAAAATTAGAAACTTTACAGGAGGTGGCTATTGCAAGTGATGAGTACCTCCTCTCTCATAAAAATGTGATAGGGAAGGTACCCAGAAATGAGAAAATTGGTTGGGTGAGAGTTATGGGAGTAGTAGCAGAACAGGTATAACAGGCTAATGATAATTATGGTTCGTTAACAGCTGTTAACAGCTATGAAAGGTAGACCACAGATAACCGGAAGTTGAGAACTATGACTTGTTTTTCTTCTGTCATAACGAGGATGCGTCAAGAGCATGTGTTATGCATTTAAAGGTCACGAAAAGGACCGAAAGACGACCGGTAATGGCCATTCCAGAGGGGCTGAGAACGAGTCAGTGGTTGAGAACTCTAATAATCAATGACCCCTGAGCAATAATAAGTCACTGGCTCCTTTTCAGAAATTTTTGTCTAATGGTTTTGTCCGCTCTGGGAATTCGACTGAGCAAAGAAAGTTTAAAATTTTGCGTGACACTGGGGTTGCTCAGTCTTTAATTCTCAGAGAATCTTTACCTATTGATTTAGAATGTTCAAACAAGGAAGATGTTTTGTTGAAATTGGTTTTCCAGATCACGGTCAGGTCTTACCGGTTGAGAGTTTTTATTTATCATGCCCGTCTTTTTCATGTTATTTAAAACTGGCCATTATTGATAAATTTCCTATTAAAGATGTGGATTTGGTGTTAGGGAATGATGTCGCCCTAATAAATTTTACTTTCCCTATTGTATTAAATTCCAGTAATGAAATATCTGTAATCACTCGATCGAAGGCAAGTAGTGTTGACTCGGCAGAGTTCTTTAGTTGATGTTGATTTCAGTAGTTTAGATCGTAGTGATAGCTTAGTTGTAGATAGTGGTGTGTTGGATAATAAACTTGGGTGGACTACTAAGAACTTATTACAGCTCAGAAAGCAGATTTAAAGACCTGCCAGTTGAGTCTGGCAAGTGCTGATTTGACTGTCCTCGATTTAAGATAATTAATAATATTTTTGTATAGAATAAGTAGATCTTTTGATGCCATTAACACAGGTTGTGAAATTGTAAAACAGATTATGGTTCCTTTTGTTTTATCAGAAAGGAGAGTTAATGACTTGATAGCTCATGAAAATGGTTTTGGCTGGTCATTTTGGTGTTTTAAAACCACTCGTAAATTGTGTGAAAATAATTTTTGGCTAAGATGAAGATGATGTTAAAAATTTGTAAATAGTTGTGATGCTTGTCAAAAGTCAGGAAGCCTAATCAACCAATTCAAAGCACATTACATCCTGTCTGTTTCTGAACCTTTCCAGAAGAAGGTAATTATTGACGTGGTTGGTCCTCTGCTGAAAAACTCGTAGTAGCTTAATCAGTATATTTTAAAATTATGGATGAGATGTCTCGATATCCTGAGGCAATACTACGAAATGTAAAAAATGTTAGATTGTTGAAGTATTAATTGAATTTTTCTGGGTTCGGAATGCCCAAAGTAATTCAGTCCGATTGTGGGTCTAATTTCTGGAAGTAAATTATTTAGGGAGAAGATGGCTGAATAAAAAATTAAACATGTGACTTCTTCTCCGTACCATCCTGAAAGTCAAGGTGTTTTGGAACGATTTCATCAAAGCATAGGGTCTATGATAAAAAAATATTGTTTGTTTAATGGTTCCGAATGGGATAAGGAACTACCTTATTATTATTTGCATTTCGGTCAGTGCCAGAGGAGCCAATCCTTTTAGGATTTCACCTTTCAGCCTTATTTTTGGTCATTGGTATTGTGGTCCATTGGATTATTGGTTCGTGAATCTTGGAGGATGCCTGATGCTCGTTGCTAGATTATGTTAGTAATTTGGGTGATAAATTAACGAAGGCTTGGAAATTTGCTGGTGAAGTTTGTTATTGTGGCAGAAAATGAAATACTTTTTGACAGAAAGACTAAGGGCGTAATTTTGTAGTGATTGATAATGTTTTAGTGTGCTTTCCATTCCAGAAACCCTTTAAAGCTTCATTTTCAGGATAAATCTGGAAATTTTAAGAAATTAAGTGATGTTAATTGTTTAGTTGGAAACTCCTAAAAGGAGGAGACCCTACCAGCTATCCTAAACATGTTAAAAGCTTATAAAGGTCTTGACAAAAGTTATTCCGTGGCACTAGTTGGTGATACTACAAAGTGTAATAGTATTAATTCTTTTTCTTTTCCAGACGTGAGTAATTTTGATGATGATTGTTTTGATGGTGCAGAATAGCTAATGATAATGAACACATTCTTTAGAAATTTTTCAGAAATGGTTTCACATTTTGAATTTAGTAGAACAGGGATCTTTGAAAAAGTTAGTTTTTAGTTATAAGGATTTATTTTCGGATGTTCAGGACAGACCACTGTCCTTGAACATGATAATGATCATGGGTAACGCAACTCCAGTAAAACAATCCCCTGCAGGTTAAATCCATTTTAAAAAATGATGTTGTGGATAAAAGGAGTTGATTATATGTTTACGACACGAGCTGATCGAACCCAGCAACAGTCCGTGGTCTTCACTGTTGTTTTTAATTGAAGGAAGAAACAGGATGGTCAATTCAGGCTTTGTTTTGATTACCACCAAAGTCAACGAGGTCTAAAGCCTGATAGTTATCCTTTACCCAGGATAGAGGACTGTATTGACAGGATAGGAAATTCAAAATATATAACTAGAATTTGATTTGTTAAGAGTGTGGCAGAGTCGCTGACCAAACAGGCACGGGATTTGTCGCGTTGTATCACAGCGAGGACTCTACCAATGTAAAAAGTAATGCCTTTTGGGATGAAGAATGCAACCTTTCAAGGTTAATGAATACTTTGGTCCAAGGTTAGAGGGTTTGTTGTTTATATTGATATTGTGATTTATAGTGATGACACAGGACACCCATCTTAAGTATATTAAAGGCCTTATTTCAGGTATGGAAAGCTGGTTTTGGTTATAAACCTCAAAAGTGAGTTTGCCAAAGCAAAGGAGGTTGTGTTGGGTCTGAAGAAGTAGGATTTGGGAAAGTGGCTCCCAAAACGGGCAAACGTAGACTCTATTAGGCATATTGAAATACTGTGAAGTGTCTGGGGATGTCAGAAAATTCCTTGGTTTAGTAGGGTATTATCGTAGATTTGTTAAGAGAATTTTCTGATATCGCTGAGCTGACTAATTTATTACGTAAGAATGTGACCTGTATGGTCTAATGATGCCCAAAATGCCTTTGAAAATTTAAAGCAGGTCCTAATGAATTTCCTATATTGAAAGCCCCTGATTTTTGACATTCCTTTTAAACGCTACTGATCACGAGTGATGTTGGGGTTAGACAGTTTATTTGCAGGAAGATTACTCATGGGTATCTCATCCTGTGCCTATTTCTCCAAAAAAGTTATCCCGGCACAAGCGGAAATACTCGACTGTGAAAAGAGACTTTGGGATTAATTTTAGCTGTTAATCATTTTTCCAGGTGCATTTATCCTCTGTAGAGACTCGATTAAAATATTAACGGATCATAATCCGTTGATTTTCTTGAACAGATTTAGGAATAAAATCAACGGCTGATGCGTTGGAGCCTCTTGCTCAGGAATGGAATTTTAGCTTTTCACATTCAGGCAAAAGTAATGTTATGCGCTGATGCGCTGTCGCGCATCAGTGACTGATCGACTCGGTTGATTTAGAAAAACCTTTTGTTCTTAATTAATTATTATTTGTAAGAAGTTATTTTTGTATATATTTATATTAATTGAAACCGTTATTGAAATCGTACTGAAATTGAACCGTTAAATGTACCACAGAATTGGAACCGTTATTAAAATCATTACTGAAATTGAACCCGTTATTGAAATCGTGCTGAAATTGAACCCGTTGGGAAATCGTACTGAGAATTGAACCGTTGAAATCGTACTGGAAATAACGCTGAAAGGTCGACCGAGGATGTCAGTGATTGGCCATATGATTTAGTAGGTTTAAACTGTATTAAATTTAGTTTTGTATATATAAATGTGGATGGAATAAGGTGACCATTGCCAGCGTTATGTAAGCGTCATTTCTCGATTTTGAATTGTACGTTATTTAAATTGTGTTTAGGTTTTAAGTTGCTGCCTAACTGTTGCTTTTGCCTGGGTGGTCATTTTGATGGTATAAAGCATAGCAGGCCTATATAGGAAACTAGGGTAGGCTACCTTTGTTTTAAGAAATAGCTTTATTTAAGTTTCTTAGTTTACAATTCCCTTTCGTTAGCCAAATGGGGTTTGTTAAAGGATATTGTGTGGAACTTCTGGGGAAAAATTTTTGTTCAGTGACCTTAGGTTTTGTGACGCCAGAGCATTTTTCGGCCAAAAATGGCCATTTTCAAAAATGCATCTCCTCCTTTGCTTTTTGGTTTTAAGGGATGAGATTTGAACCACGTATAAAACACATATTGACCTTCGATACAAAGCCGGGGATTTTTGATTTTCAATTATTTTTTCGAGATATGAATTTTTTTATGAAATTTTCCCGGAAAAATTACAGAAAAAAAAATTGCCAAAAATCAGAAACTCAAAATATTAAAAATCCCCGGCTTTGTTTTAATCTACCATGTTTCCCTATGTTATATTTAAAATTTCATTTAGATTGGTCCAATACTAAGGAGAGATGCATTTTAAAGGCGAAAAACTTATGTTTTGAGAAACGGGCCTTCAAAGTTTTAGTTACATAAAAAAAGTAAAAGGGACTTCAAAGACTGTGTTACAATTAATTCTATGGTTTTAATTTTTATTTTTGGTATTAATTAATGCAAAATGATTATAAATAAGAATATTAATTGATTATTTATGTGCCTAAGACACATTCTTATAAATTTTAGGTTCCTGGTCCCCCCCCTGTCTGATCTTGCTGCAAGGTATTACTCTAGGGTATCATAGTTGCCTATATTTTTTTATTAGTGTCTCGAATCAATCCCTTGCCAAATGGATCCTGGGAATTACTTTACATTCACAATTAGGGATTTGTGATTCAAGTAATTCATCAAGTCTTGCTTCACTTATTATGATCATTTTATTTTCAGGATCGTCTATAATATCAGCCTCCGAGCTACTGCTTTTTTTTCAAAAATATCTTTGCCCTTTGGTAGTGACGAACAAATAAAGAGGCGTTTAGGGGTGGATGTGGTTGGTCTCTGGTCAGCAGAGATCGCTGCCTGCGCCGTTTGATGGGCGACAGCTCTCTCTCTCTCCGTCGCTCCATTCCCCCTCTATGGCACTAATTTCTTGAACTCTTTCTTCTACTTCTCGCCTGGACTTTTCCACTTGGCTTTTCCGCATTCTAGAAGCATGAAGTGAACTCTTGGACCTTTTAGGCACGGTGAAAAAACAAAAAACACCGCAGAAAATACAGAGTTCAGTCAAGGCTAGCGAGCATAAAAAACGTGTCCTTCTAACTTGGAAGTTTATAGGCAACTGTCGGCCACAGTCGGCGTCATGGTATGACGTGCGTTGTCATGGCTAGGAATAACTAAAAAGGTGCCGAGTAGGATATTATTGACATTATACATTTCATTTCAAAGGAAGTTTTCGTAATATATATCGCAAAAACTAAACCAGACTAAATCATTTGCACTACTGGTGTTTTATGGGTATATAGTTATTGTTACATTTTAGGCCATAACTAGAGAAATACAGCAAATTTTAGCATAATATTTCTTGGACACATTCTTGAACCCTATACGAAGCCATAGAATTTTTTTCAGCAAATCAAATTTTTTAAAGATTATTGGGTTTTTTTAGGCGGCCGATCCCCTTAAGGGAAGCAATTTATTTTTCGTTAGTGATAAATATTTAGTGTGTAATAAGTTAGGTTATTCTGACTTTTCGACATTCTATTACTTTTAGGGCCCTCTCTTTAAAGTGTAATTGCATAGTCTGTCTTAATTTGGTGTAAGTGTGTTTGTTATTCGATGTTTTCAGTGTGTGGTTGATTTTTGTGTTTATTTAATGTATTTTGTAAGAGGCTCAGTGGTCATTTCTTTCTAAAAGTTTGTATTAAATATTAAGGTTTTATTTTCAGTTTTTCTTTATCCTCCTTGATTCCATCTCTGTACACTGTTGCGGCCATTCCACCTATTGTGAACTTGGTCGTTAGCGATTTTATTTGTATTTTAAGAGACTTGTGTATGTTTGGTGGGTGTGGGCCCATAACAATATATATATATATATATATATATATATATATATATATATATATATATATATATATATATACCTATATATATATATATATATATGTATATATATGTATGTATGTATGTATGTATGTATGTATGTATGTATATAAGTATATATGTATATATGTATATATGTGTGTGTGTGTGTGTGTATCAACCGAAAGGAAGGCCTCAGAGGGAATACGTAGTGGGGGGGATTTCAATACAGACGTCTGTTTCATATCACCGTAGATTATGTAACTTTTTGGGGACCAGTCCCATTTTCAAGCTGAAAATTACAATAATAAAAAAAATTACAATAAAAGTACCCAACAAAAAATACACAATTACAATATAAAGCAAATTAAAAGAACACCAACGAAACTCGAGTACCATTTCCAGTAGATGATGAAAAACGAGTTACTAGAATAATGAAGGCCTAGTATAGAGGGGTGGAGGTAGTTTTATAGATATAGAGGAAGAGACTGGGCAGCGTATGATAGTCAACCAGTTTATGACATGCACTGCCTGGAGCCATCGCTATGTGTTGATTCTTATGTAAACAACGGTGCAACTCATGCAATCTAATGGGAAAGCTTGTAATCTTTAAAATGTGCCTTCTCGGTTGTCCTTCAAGATTGTCAAATGATTTATGCACCATTTACTAAATACAATATGTACTGTATACAGAATCAAAAATATTCTATTTTGGCGGTAAATTTTTTCTGCAGTTAAGCCATAAAATTTTGCAGATATGGTGACGTTACAACATTATGATCATGCTGCACTGGCAGCTAATTTTCTCAGCAGTCTTTAAAAATTGGTAAATGATCTTTGCATCATTTACCAAGGATGCGTACTACACGTAGAAATAAAAATATTAATTCTGCCTGCTATAGTTTTTATACACTTGAGCAATAAAGTTGACAAATTTACCGAAGTTATGTGCCTTCCTTTCCACCATAAATTTACAATTTTACTCTCTAGAGACAGAACTAATTATTATTGTTCCTTATTCATTGGTCAAACTGACAGGCAGTAAAATTTGACAACAGTATGCTAAAGCAATTTTCATTGCCAACGCTGTCATCCCACGTAAGCTGCATCCATAGGCATAATCATATTATTAATAGCTTGAGACCTAACAGACAGTATTGAATAGTCTGTACAGTCATTTTATAGGATTTTAAGGGGCTGTATAAATCTTGCAATTGCCAGTACTGATGTAGTATATGCCGGCTTGTCTCTTCTGGTTACTTCTTAGACTAAATCTGCTCTGGTAGCCACATTGTTGCCTCTTAACATATTCTG
>NC_089796.1:28753594-28766094 GCF_040412425.1 Macrobrachium rosenbergii
GATGCATGTATTCACTGAGAGAAGAGAATTGCCGTATTAGATTCATTAATGCATGCCTTTCAGGATAGGTAGTTAGGAAATAACCAGTGATAACCATTCTTTGCTTCAAGGAATAGTGCAAAATTCCTGTGTTAAAAACTTTGCCATATTTTTTCTTCTAGGAATAGTGCGAAATTCCTCTGTGTTAAAATCTTTGACATATTCTTTGCTTTGAGGAATGGTGCGAAATTCCTCTGTGTTAAAATCTTTACCATATTTTTTTTTTGCTTCGAGGAATAGTACGAAATTCCTTCGTGTTAAATTTTACTTCGCATTTCGGATTAGGGAATTACTTAGGCGCGAATAAATTCCCACATGGGACAAGACAATATTAGCTCGCATTGCTCTCTCAGTTTAGCTAAGAACTCGAATTAGGTACTAGGAAAGCAAAATTTTGAACTCCGCTTCTATGGAAAATTAGTAGGTCATTTTTACTGTTATCCTTTCATCCCAGGAAATTACCTGGAGTCACAGACAGTCTGTAAATAGATGGGTTCATTCACACAGAATCTAAAAATAACTCTGGTGAGGGTCAGACGACCTTTCACACCCGCCCCCTCCCACCCCCTGCCCGCGTGTGTACCCTCTTTTTCATTCATTCCCGAGTAGTTTGTTGTCCCTACTTGAGCCACTCTCAGCAAATTTTTTTTTTTTTTGGGGAGGGGGGGTTCTATCCCGTTAGTAATTTCTAATTCCTAAGGGACAAATCATATTTCCAAGTCCTACGGGCCAAATAAAATTCTACACCGCACGAGGCGAGAATTTCTCAACCAAATTCCAAGTCCAAAGAGACTCCTAAAAAATTCTACGTCGCAAGAGGCGAGAATTTCTAATTCCTATGGGAAAACCATATTCCAAGTCCTAAGAAACTCCTAAAAAAATTCTACGTCGCAAGAGGCGAGAATTTCTAACTCCTGCAGGAACCCAAAATCAAGTCCTTTTGAGACATTATATTAGTGTATTTGACGCACATCTAAGCCCTTACGGGACTGATCACTATAGTTCGCTAGAACAACACCTTAGTTTCACGCTACAGCTGGCCAAGTCCGAGTATGACATAAAATCCAGTTGTCTTCTAAGACGCATATTAAAATTCGTTCGCCACGAACAACCATATCTTACTCAGACATTAAATTTTAACTTACTGATCATTTGTCTCTTGCAGACAGATCCATTCTCCTTCAGTCTGAACACCTGAGTGCTTCAGATTCCTGCAATCGAGTATTTTCAGACAACCTGAGTCTTCTCAGACATATTTGATTCGCTAGGAGTCCAGTCCATATAACAATTATTTCAAGATGGCTACTACCAGAGCCCGACAAAATGAGGACTTCAAATTCTACATGTCTGCTGGAAAGGACATGGGACTATCAGGGCAAGCTCTGAGAGACTGGGTTCAAGAGAGAGTGGACGATGCCCAGGCAGAGAGAGAAAAAGAAAGAATTGCCCAAGAGAGAAGAGAGGAGTTAAAACGTCAGTAACGGGAGAAAGAACGGCATGAGAGAGAGAGAGAATGGGAAGATCGAGAGTGACAGCACGCCCATGATCTCCAGATGTTAGAACAACAGAACGCCACCCCGCCTCCTGCGGTGGGAATGAGTGCCCTCAGCCAAGCTCACTCATTCATGCCAAAATGGACAGAGTCCGAACCTAAGTATGGCTTGAATGGGACGAACGAGTCCTGGAGTGCTGTAACGTCTCCCCCTTGGAACTCTCCCTTGTTCTCACTAAATTCCTGGGAGGGAAGGCACTCGTTACCTACCATGCCCTTTTGGCAGAGGATAGGGGAAACTGGGAAGCTGTACACCAAGTGGTTAGGAAGGCGTACGAGATTACCCCCGAGTGGTGGAGAAGACGTTGGAGAGAGCAGCCAAGAGAAACAGGCGAGACTTGGTCCGATTGGGCATACCATTCAGAGTGGGTGTTATCCAAATGGCTCGAGTCTGAAGAAGCCACTAGCGCCGCCGAGGTACTTGAATGATTTAAATTTGAGCATTTCCTGCGCTACGCCCCTCCTGCCCTCGCCACTCACGTAGTGGGAAAAGCCCCTGCAACACTCATGGGGTTTTGCCCGATAGCAGACATGTGGGAGACTCACCACCCTCAGGAAGGATCCATGGGGCAGAAGATAAATCCCCCACCCCTCCTCGGAGGATCAAATTCCCATAAAAAATGGTAACTCGAGCAAGCCCCTAACTTGCCATTATTGCAAGAAGACGGGGAATTCCTCTGAGCAGTGCCGAAGCAAGAAAGCAGCGCCTCTTTCTCCCAGAAAACCACCCAATAACTCGCCTGCGCCCTCCACTGGGGCAGCACGGAAAGACTTTAGCCAAGCCATTTGCATGGCGTGCAAGGTTTATGGCCATTCTCCCTCATGGGCAAAATGCCCTAACAATAACAAATCAAATACTCCGGCCGTCTCCTTGGCTGTCACAAATTCCAAGTCATTGAGCCCTCCCGCCGAAGGCCCCATATATGTGGCCCCTCCCTGAGGCAGCCACCCTGCGGGCCAAGTCACAGCATTCGATGACTCGGGCTCGCAAATCTCCCTCATACGAAGGGACAGAGTTCCCTATGAAGCTATCGTCAATAGATGAAAACTCGTCACGATCGAGGGAGTAAATCAATTTAAAATGATACTCCCTACGGTCCAACTGAGAGTCACAAGACCTCATCAATCAAAAATGTGCAATATTGCAGTAGCAAGCCATGTCCCCAGAGGCTAAGACATCCTCCTGGGACAGGACTTTCAGTCCCCACAGAAATCACGACAATCTAGAGGTCCACATTCCCCAACTCATTCCTTGGGCGCAAGTAATCCTCCCCCGCTTCTCCCTCAGTCAAGACTGGCGCCCCCTGGGTACCATGAGGACGTGCAGTCCCTACCAGTGCCACCTGAGTACAATGTACAGTGGCCCCCTTGATCGGTTCCCGGTCCAATTCCAGTGCCCGGCCCTGCCCCAGTGCCAGCACCAGGGCCCCAATCAGATCTCCCTCCCAGAGATGCCAAATTCCTGCCAGTGCCACTTGCATGCACCGAGCAGTGACAAGCTCTGTCCGTCCTGACCGACGAGCAGAAGAAACCTCTGATAGTGCCTGACTCTGCCTTAGTGCCAGCGCCAGAGCACAACCCCGATCTCCATTCAAGGGATCCAACTCAGGACCCCAACTCTTCTCCCGGCTTGGCACCGCTACCAGAGTCGGTAAGAGAGATGGTTCCTCTCGACCACAGTGGAAGTTCACCTGCAGGTGCGGCCTCGCAACCCATGCCTGAGCTGGTCATTGATACCTGCGAGCCTCTCATGCTGCCCCTGACTGCCTCCTCTCTGCTTCAGTTCGTCGCTGATGCAATTGCGAGTCAGGATTCTGCCATCTCTCACTTGGCCAATGAACTCAAAGAGCTGCGATGGATCATGGTAGAACTAGCGAAGAAAACTCCTGCGTCAGCTGTCGCAGCAGCAGGCCCAGGTGGTATTCCATGCCACCCTCCGATCTCTGGCCCTCCGCTTCCCCGGCCGAGGAAGACTGTCCAAGTAGGAGAGGTTCGCGAGGGAATTACCACGGGCAAGGGAATTTCCGGGTAGTTTCTAAAGGGCTCTAGAGCTCCCCTGGCACCTGTGCCACCATTTCATCTTTCGAAGGTTCTTGGCACCTCTAATCCAGATGATGATGCCAATGCCCTCCACCATCTTCTTCCGTTCCTCTGGAACTTCTATCCCTTCAAATTCTTTATTAATCTTTTTCTTAAATTATCACCACAAGAGGCAATTAAATACGGGATACCATTCCCCTCAAAATGCATAAATCATTGAGAAAAACAGAGTGGGAAGTGGCACACCCTTGTGTCCCAACCTTGGCACAGGGCATGAGTGTCAGCTCTTCCTGAAGGAGTTGCGCCCTTTGGTCTCCTTTTTCCAGCCCCGGAGCTGAGAGGTAGTCCGGACTGTAATTTGTAGGCAAAGGACGATAAATTCCCGCATAACACAATAAATACCTCACTCTATTACCCTTGGCTTTTCTGCCAACATCATTTACTCTTTTATTTACTTTTCTGTTTTTTAAATGAATCGCGAGTCATAAACTCCCACCCTTGTGATTTTAAATGCCACCTTCATAAAATCCGAGAGGCATGTCCCGCCTTTAGTATGCGGTCATGCATTCAATTGTAACATCCAGTTCATTTTCCTTGTGTTATTATTTTTTTTTTCCTTCCTTCTAAGAACTCTGTTTTGTCCCAGACCCCTCATCTTTTGTCTGGTCATCCCGTCATAACATTGAGTGAGTATCTATTTATAGCCTGTACTTGTGTTATGGGCGGTGGATGCATAAAATTAGCTCGGTTTAAAGTTAGTGAATTAAAACTTGCTAATACTCTTGCTCAGCCACAACTGTCAAAATCCCCACTGTGTCAGCCATTAAACGTCGAGTTGGCGATGCGTGGAACTATTAGCTAAGCAATTACTAATGCGAATTGTGTATCGTTATTGCAATATCACGTAAAGGGGATGTCATTTACAAAAATAAATGCTGGGTTATCATTTACACCGCCTCTTCAAGGCATACTAACCGCATGCCTTGTTTATTTAGAATTAAGGAACTTATATGTAAATTAATTCTTAAATTTTGTCTCCTGCCTCAAAATTATCTTGTCCTCGTAATCTTAGAGTAACGTATACCGTAAATTTGAAGAAATTAATGGGAAATGCTAAAGTAGTTTAATATTAATGTGTTGGAAGTATATAATGTGAAGCTTCTTTCCATTTTGTGGGGATAAAGTAAAGTAAAAGCTTTTCCATTTCTTGTTGGGAGAAGAGTAAAGTAAAACCAGCTGTGCCGACTTCTAGAATATCAACATACAAGCCTGAATGAAGGCTTGTATGTTTCTTCTATGGGGAGCTATTAAAATTTACAAGAAGTCGCTGCACAGAGCGCCTCCCCCCCCCCATTTACCATTTGTTTATTGAGAATGAAGTCCCCGCCGCATGGCCAATCATATTTGACCTAGAAATCAGAGCAAGGTTATCAACATTTCGATCTGTCCTTCTTTTACCTGGAACAGATATTGAGATGACACGGATAAAAAGGGGCAAGGAGAAGAGACTAAATGCCACTCCCTTAAGCAGCTTAGCCCAACTAAGCTGCTTAATACAACCTTTCTAAAGGCAGATTAAGCTGCTGAATTGTCTTACCTTCGCAGGACTGAGGAAGAGGTAACCGAATCGCTGACCACCTGGTGAATGACACGTCATTTGCACAAGGGCACGACGCGGCCAGATCCCTTAAAAGGAAGAGACAACAGTAGGCAGTAGGCAGTTAGTCGTGTGAGCAGGAGCCATGCAGTAGCAGAGGAGGGGACAGCCATACATGCGGGCGAGCGGTACATTTGCTGAGACCTTCATTCTCCCCCTGCCTGACTCCAGTCATCCTCGAGGGACAGCGTGCATTGTCAGTGATCACCCCTCGTCATTCTTCGCCAGAGACCCACTTCCCCCAAGGAAAAGTGCAAGTAAAGGCTTTTCTGTCCCGACAGTTTGCCCTTTAGAAAGATTGGAATACCAGCATTTCACTTCTGTCCTTGTGCCAGTTTATCCAGTGCCATTTCCAATGTCCTGTGTTCAAGTGTAAAGTGGTCATTCATTCCTCGAGTCTTTGGTACCCTCAGTGCAAACTTGAGTCATATTCGGTGTTATAGTGTTCCTTTACTGGCGTGTAATGTGTAAATCTCTCTTGCAGAGGGACCTATTCGCAGTGGACTCATCTTGGACTGTGCCTTGCCCTTAGTCAAGACTCCAGTAGAAGGATCTTCACGTGTTGCAAGCCCTTTATCAATTTACTTATCCATTTTCCCTTCAAATGCTTTCTTTTGTAAATGTAATTCTTTAATTTATCCCAAGTGTTTACGTAACATATCCTCATGAAGTAGAGTCTTCAGCTCCTAAATTCACCCCTTTTTCTTTGTTTTTTTACTATTTCCCTTTACGCAAGTCAGAACTCCAAAGCCAATTAAATAAGGTTTCCGTTGCCGGCCTGTAAAATACCATAAACCCAGGGAAATAAGTAATATATATATATATATTTATATATATATATATATATATATATATATATATATATATATATATATATATATATATATATATATATATATAATATATATATATATATATATATATATATTTTATTTTATATAATTTTAAATAAAGGAATGGGATGATGCCTGTTCCGTAAAGCCATCATATTTTCGGTAGTCCCTTGCAATGAGGTTAGGAGCTCGTGTTATTAAGCCTGAATCCAGCAGACGCTGGTACTTGATCACGGCATGCTTATTTAGTGGTGAATGGGTTGGAGTGAGAAGGGCTGGGAAGGGGGTGACATGTAAAAATAATTGAAAATAAAAGATATTAGAGTCTCATCCATAGTTTTCGAGGTTGCTGAGATGAATAGTGACTCATGATGCACTTCAAGTCCAAGTTCTGCCCTGATAGGAAAGGGGAGTGGAAAGTGGGTGACAATGAAAAATAACCGAAAGCAACAGATATAGTGTTTAATCCATGGTTTTTATGGTCGCTGAGAAGAACTGACACTCCTGAAGCCCTTTAAGTCTGTTGAATCCTGATAGAAGGATATGGAAGGGGGTGATATAAATAACCAAATGACAGATATTAGACTAAACTATAGTTTCGATGTCCCTGGGAAGAATGGGGACACTCCCGATGCCCTTCAAGTCCAAGTTCAGCCTCAATAGGAGGGGTGAGAGGGGTGGGAAGGGGGTGACATGTAAAAATAAATGAAAATGACAGACATTAGTGTCTAATCCATAGTTTTCGAGGTCACTGAGATGAGTAGTGACACTCCCGTTGCCCTTCAAGCCCAAGTTTAGCCCCGATAGGAAAGGGGGGTGGGAAGGGGGTGACATGGAAAAATAACCGAAAACTACAGACATGAGTGTCTAATCCATAGTTTCTGAGGTTGCTGAGATGAATATTAAAAACCCAGGGCCCCTTTAAGTCCAAGTTCTGTCCTGATAAAAAGAGGTGTGTGTGTGTGAGAAGGAGTGAAAAATAAAATGTCAAAAATGACTGCCATTAGAGTCAAATCCATAGTTTTCCAGATTGCTGGGATGAATAGAGACACTCCCAGTGCCCTTCAATTCCAAATTCAGCCCCCATAGGAAGGGGGGTCAGAAGTGGTGAAATATGAAATGTAAAAAATGCTGAGCAATGTAACTGAAGCAACTATCTTAACAGGAATGAGAGAGAGACAGAGACAGAGAGAGACATAGAGGAGTTTATCAGTGGTCATTCAGGGATTTCCCGGGCCGTGCCGGGTTGGTCAGCTGGTGTGTGTGTGTGCGTGTGTGTGTATATATATATATATATATATATATATATATATATATATATATATATATATATATAGTATATATATAAAGATATATACATATATCTTTTATTTATTTATACACATACACATACACATACACACACACACACACACACACATATATATATATATATATATATATATATATATATATATATATATATATATATATATATATATATATATATATATATATATATATACATATATATATACATATATATATACATATATATATATATATATATACATATATATATATATATATATATATATATATATATATATATATATATATATATATATATATATATATATATATATATATATATATTACATATATATATATATATATATATATATATATATATATATATATATATATATATATATATATATATATATATATATATATATATATATATATATATATATATATACTGTATACATACTCGTATATGAAATTTATTTATCACACCTTGATTTATATACAATCATGGAGCTACAAATGTCACTTAATATGAAATTCATGCTACCTCGAGAGTATCCCCAATGGGGAATTATCACAGAAGGCGAATTTATAAGTTACCTCTCTTGATGGCTTAGTGGGTAGACCGTCGAATGGAGTTGCTGGATAAGTATCTGTGTTGAGGGATTGAGACCCAGCAGTAACCATTTATCACTTTATAAATTCCCTTTGTAATAATTCTCGTCGGGGATATTTCCAACGCAGAATGAAATTGACATATGATATTTGTAGTTTACGATTATATATATATATATATATATATATATATATATATATATATATATATAGTATATATATATATATATATATATATATATGTATATATGTATATATATATGTATATACCCCTGACTCACGTCATGATCAAACCCAGGCCCTCAGGTGGAAAGTTAAGGAGAGTTACCCACTGGCCATACAAGTCTAAAAGCAGTTGGAACCGAGGCACCCAAGGAATTACCTGGGCAAGCTAACTGCTTGCATACCAGCGAGTTTTCCCCAACTTCCCGACTCAGCAATGACCCAATAGAAAACATTTCATTCGAATTATCCCTTCTGAGTGAATAAGATAGTAATCATCAACACACAATCACGTGTGGAACAGAAATAAATTTCTGACTCACGTCGGGATCGAACCCAGGTCTCTCAGGTGGAAAGCAAGGGCGTTACCCACTGGGCCATACAAGTCTAAAAGAAGTTGGAACCTGAGAGGAACTGCACCCAAGGAATTACCTGGGCAAGCTAACTGCTTGCATACCAGCGAGTTTTCCCCAACTTCCCGACTCAGCAATGACCCAATAGACAACATTTCATTCGAATTATCCTTCTGGAGGAATAAGATAGAAATCATCAACACACAATCACGTGTGGAACAGAAATAAATTTCTGACTCACGTCGATCGAACCCAGGTCTCTAGTGGAAAGCGCGGCGTTACCCATCACTAAGGCTGAAGTCTAAAAGAAGTTGGAACCTGAGAGCAACTGCACCCAAGGAATTACCTGGGCAAGCTAACTGCTTGCATACCAGCGAGTTTTCCCCAACTTCCCGACTCAGCAATGACCGAATAGACAACATTTCATTCGAATTATCCCTTCTGAGTGAATAAGATAGAAATCATCAACACACAATCACGTGTGGAACAGAAATAAATTTCTGACTCACGTCGGGATCGAACCCAGGTCTCTCAGGTGGAAAGTAAGGGCGTTACCCACTGGGCCAAGTCTGGGTGTTAGTTGGAACCCGAGAGCAACTGCACCCAAGGACTACCTGGGCAAGCTAACTGGGTTTGCATACCAGCCGAAGCCTTCCACAACTTCCCGACTCAGCAATGACCCAATAGACAACATTTCATTCGAATTATCCCTTCTGAGTGAATAAGATAGAAATCACCAACACACAATCACGTGTGGAACAGAAATAAATTTCTGACTCACGCTGGGAAACTTCTGGCCATGCAAGCAGTTAGCTTGCCCGTACCCTTCGGTGCAGTTGTTCTGTGGTTCCAACTTTAGACTTGTATGGCCCAGTGGGTAACGCCCTTGCTTTCCACCTGAGAGACCTGGGTTCGATCCCGACGTGAGTCAGAAATCCAAATATAATCCAAATATAATCACACTGGAACCTTATGCTCCAGTACACAACAAATAAAAAAAGTAACATCGTTCTGACTAACCTTGACTTTCCACTTCGACTCTTTGGGAGTGGAAGTTGGTCAAGGTTTCTAACTATGGAAACAGAACAGCAATCTCAGTCTGCTAGAAAAACTTTATTAAAGACACTAACGACAGAAATGTCGTTTGTACAATAAATGAAGATGGCTGGTGAAGCCACAACCAAAACCAGTCTGAGGACTATCTGTCAATAAAAAGTGTTGATAATGTAAATGTAAAAGTAAAGAAGCATGACACTATGAACAGCATTCAGGGTACTATTGTACTTCCTGAAAATAATGACGAAACCAGTTGACAAAATATTAATTGTTGGACTCTTAAAATGAGATATACCAAAAATCCAAGACTGTGAGGTATATATAATACCAAGTAAACAAAATAATAAAGGGCTAAGAATTGTAAAAATAAAATTTGAGGGTCAAGAGTTACCTCAAAAATAAAAATTTTGGGTCAAATAGAGAATTGAGACCTATGTTCAAACCTACAATGTCAAAATTGTAGTAAGTAAGGACACACAAAGAAAACTGTGTCGTAATGAACCTGTATGTGCTATTGTGATCTAACGAACATGCCACACAATGGAAACAGTAACCAGCATTGTAAACTGTGTGGACAGGATCATGCTATGTCCAAGGAGTGTGTGTAATTAAGTATATACAATACAGAACTGAAAATGTTACAAGAACGAACAGGATGTCTATCAGAGAGGCTACAATTGAATTAAAAGTGAGAGGAATGCAAGATCCATCTAAGAAACATTCATATTCTCAATAACAAGAGCAAAAATTTAAGCAAAACGGAAACAGATAGAAATAACAGAGCACAGACAAGTAAATCTCTCAAGAAAAATTAATAATTTAGAAATAAAAATAAAATTGTAAAATAAAGAAACAGGCATAAATGATGGATAATATTTTGTCCAATTCATTTGAAATATTAATGCAGTAGATAGAAGACAGGAGGATGCTACTAATGAAGTGACAGAAGAGGGTAGAGGTAGACAGGAAATTAAAGATAAAAAAGGCCTCTGGAGAACACCACCCAAAACGAAGAAACCAACTATTATTAGAGAAACATTGCTAAAAACCAAAGATAAAGGAGATGAAAAAGGAACAAAATAAAACAAGCTAAGAATATACTCTTATCTCCTAAAATAATAATAGAACCATGGAGGTGTGCAAAATGTCGAGAACATCGAAGAAGTGCAAGAGAATCATACTAGATGATAATGATTATGTCAAGGAGAAGAGGATTACTCCTTCTGTAGTAATTGGAACAAGAGCAAATGAAAAGAGGAATACACATGATAATACTTTTGGGTGTAATGATTGTTTCATTGAATTATGCACAACAACAAAAGCATAAACAAAAGATGGTTTAACAAACATTATGTTGAAATTTTATGAAATATAGAAAAAAAAAGAAAACACAGATTTGAGTAACTATGGTGTTGGTATGCAAGAGCACTTAGTCTATTATAAGGAAACAGATGAATGTTTGAGAAATTGTTAGAAAAATTCCACTGATAATACAAAAAGAGAGTAAAACCTGACCGCTATAAAAATATTTTCAATAGTTATATTATACAATGGAACGCGTAATGGTCTACAGACCAGATTACAATCTAGGAGAAATGCAATGTTATTAAAAGAATATGAACCAATGATATTATGTTTTGCAACATGTCAACAAAACAATATTAATGATAGGTAAATATACCTAGCATCTGCATCAAGAGAGGAAGAGGGAAATTTAGGTACTGTTATATATGTACATAACAGTATGTTATGTCAAAGTACTCCGTAAAATTTACTGATCTGCAAACGTCGAGTATTAGAATACGAATAAAAATGATAATTATGTAATCATAATTTGTACAATCAACCTAATAAAAACTATGACGTTGAAAAAACTGCACAATTACTTAATACTAAGGAATCAACGTTAATAGGTGGATTTTAATGCCCACAACCCAATGTGGGACTGGTAATTGTACAGAATCAAATAGAGCAGGAATTAAAAATAGAGGAATTCATAGATTCATAAGTGACATGTGCTGTATAAATGATGACGAAACTACAATATTATTTTTCTTAAAAACATGGAACATATTCCCCAATTGACCTAACTCTATGTACAGCAGACATAGTAGACAGACGGACTGAACATTTGTAGAGATGACTCTGGTATACAAGTGATCATTTCCATATTAATTTCTTTATTACAAAATAACTCTACCAAACACATGCTCCCTGGGACATAACATTTATGAAGCAGATTGGGAAATGGAATATGAATTCCACAATTGTGAATATCCCACCATTTGAATATTTGAAAGACCATAATGAAACTAATGAATTTCTTGTTGATTTCATTACAAATGCTGCTGATAAAGCAATACCAAAATCCAAATCTCATCCGACAAAACACAAAGTCCCATGGTGGTCTGAAAAACTAACAGAATTACAAAAATAAAACACTAAACTGGAAGATGATCAAATAATTTGAATAGAAAAATTCAGTAAATTAAACAAAACGTTACCAATATTAGAAGGAACCTACAAAAACTGACTATATTATTATTAGAAATTGATACATTAAAACCTCTGTATAATAAAATATTCAAAGTTTAAAATAGAAGTAATACAAGGAAGAATCATTTCATGGAAAAATATGTATCAGATCTCAAAATATCTCCATACAAAAAATATGGGAAAAATTCAGGAAAATAAATAAAACGGCGTGTTAAACCACCTAGACATGCCATAATAAAAGATGGGAAAAGAATACTTGATCCTAAAGAAATTAGTAATGTAATAGGTGAAAATTTAGCAAAAGTAAGTAGCAACAAAAATTTGAAGGAGCATTTTGCACAAAGAAA
>NC_089796.1:28773594-28833594 GCF_040412425.1 Macrobrachium rosenbergii
CTGGCTGAAGTGAGGTAAATTTTTTGCATTTTGTGACTAGTTGTGTAACAACCAGGTACTTGATACACTTCGTGACAATATTATTTGGTGCCCAGAGGTGGGAGAACAAAAAAAAATGTTACTCTGATTTACGGTTTAAATGGGTGGTGTTATAGATATATTTTGATAGGAGAGTGACCACATAGTTATTTTGAATTGTATTGTAAACTATTTTGTTGAGTAACTTAGAGAAAATGGTTCTGTTTGAAGTTCAGAAGTTTTTAGCAGCTCCATCCATCAGAGTTATCTGAATCCAACCTGACTAAGGCACAGTGGATTGCTTTAGCAGTCGCTTGTGGGGGAAATGTGACTAGTGTATGATTGAGGCAAAGATCAAATGCATTGCAATTCAAGCATTGATAGAATCTAGTAAAGTAGACGAAAAGTTAAGTGAGGCACAAGAATTGTTGGTTGCAGCGGAAATATAGTTTACATATAAGCAAGGGCAAAAGAATGAGAACAGTGATGCAGATGCAGAGATTAGATGTTTAGAATCAGAAGAAAATTTGCTCAGGCTGAAGATGCTAGAATCAGAAGAAAAATTGACTATGCTGAAGATGCAGGCTGAAAAAGAAAAAGAAGAAAAAAAAGAGCAAGCCATGAAAGGGAGATGGAGTTAATCAAAGTTCGCTCCACATTACCTGTAACCCTGTATAACTATACCCAAGGTAACTCTGACCCTGTGTTTGATGTAGTAAGAGTGCAGAAGTTTATTCCAAAGTTTACAGAAGAAGCTCCAGATGAGTTCTTTGATCACTTTGAAAAAGTGGCTACAGGTATGGGGTGGCTATAAGATAAATGGCCAGTCTTGTTACAGAGTGTTCTCATTGGTAGAGGAATAAGTGCCTTTTTAGCCTTATCAGTTGATCAGTGTAAAGAGTACGATGTACTGAAACACAATGTGCTACAGGTTTACCAGATGATCCCTGAACATTACAATGAAAGTTTCAGATCTTTGAGGAAGGATGGCAAGATAACTTTCTTGGATTATGCCTGTAAAGTAAGATGCTTCAGACGATGGTTGGAGGCTGCTAAAGTTACATCTATGGACGAGCTTGAGGAGTTAGTAGTCCTTGAGCAATATCTCAGAGGAATTCCTGAACACATAAGAGCTTATTTAAGAGAGAGAGAGGTTAAGAAACTTGACAAAGCTGCTACACTGAGCGGAGATTACAATATAATCAGTAGCAGAAGGAATTATAATGTCAAGTACCAGAACCAACAACTAACAGATTATAGGTTTCAATTGAATTTTAGGAACATTGATGCAAGAAACCCTTCTAGTGGCTATGCCAGTACAAAGCCAGGATATATCCCTCAGCAATCAAACATTAAATCCTCATCATCCAGTTTCTCTAGACAGATACAGAAGACTAATGTTACCTGCTACAAGTGTGGAAGAGTAGGACACTACAGTCGAGATTGTTATGAGACGCAACAGCAGACCAAGCCAGTTGGTCAAGTGGTTAAAGGTAACCAGGTGGAGCAAACTACGAGGAACAGTGTGGGGAATACTGAGACTAGACAAGCAGAGTGTTTAGCAACCAGTGGAAATGTAACCTCAAGCAGTGAGTGGCTGAGCAGTTTGGAGGCTTTTAAGCCATATATCTATGAAGGTATGCTGGCAACTCAAGAAAGGAATGTGCAGGTACCAGTCAAGGTATTACGTGATACAGGGGGTAACCATAGTGTGGTAGTTCGTGGTGCTCACCCACAGTTGGAGAAGAGTCTCACCTGAGATTCAGTTATTTTGAAGGGTATAGGAGGAGAGGAAGTAACTCCTATATGCCACTTTCATCTGTCCTGTGAATTGGTGACAGGAAGTATTGATTTTGCTGTAAAGGACTCACTAGCTGTTGAAGGTGTACATGTTTTACTGGGTAATGAAGTTGGTGGTATACGCTTTGTTCCTTGTCCTACAGTGACAGACAAACCATTGAGGATTAGTCCTACAGTCGAGTTAGAGAAGAAAAACCCCCACCTGTTTCCAAGTTGTGTAACTACCAGGAGTATGAAGTAGTGCATGAGTCTGGACATATGGGAATCAGGAAGACTGTTGAGAAGATTATAAAGTATTTTTTCTGGCCTGGACTTCACAAGAATGTTAGCAAGTTTTGCAGAGAGTGTCACACATGCCAGATAGCTGGAAAACCGAATGAAACTATTTAGAAAGCCCCCTACATCCCCATAGAAGTTAGAGGAGAACCCTTTAGCAAGGTGATTATAGAAGTGGCTGGACTGCTTCCAAAAACAAAGAAAGGAAATGAATATCTGTTTCCATTAATGTGTCCAGTAGCAAGGTATCCTGAGGTGATTCCTTTAGGAAGTATAAGTACAAAGGTAATTGCTGAGAAGTTGGTGGAGTTTTTCTCCAAGTCTGAAACACCAGAAATTGTGCAAAGCGATAGAGGAACGAACTTTACTTCAAAATTATTCCAGGATGTGATGAACTTGTTAGGAGTGAAACAACAGTTATCAACTGCTTATCATCCAGAGACTCAAGGAGCCTTGGAAAGGTTCCACCAGACTTTGAAGAGTATGTTAACAAAATACTACGTATCAACTTATCATCGAGACATTTTGAAAAAAAAGAAGCTGAATATTTATTGCAGTATGAATTAGCAGGACCCAGTTCAAGTTAGTTCAGTTCTCCTTGTGTGTTAGTGAAGAAACTAGATGGATCATTTAGGATGTGTACTGATTATAGGAAACTGAATTCCATTAGTGTGGCTGCTAATTATCCCTTGCCTCTTATTGATCAATTACTTGATAATAATGGGCAAGCCAAGTTTGTTTCCAAGATAGACTTGTTGAAAGATATTATCAAATTCCCTTAGATGAGGATACTAAGTTGCTGTCAGCTTTCATTACTCCTTTTGGACTGTACTAATACACTGTTTTGCCATTTGGTTTGATGAATGCGCCTGCAACGTTCCAGTGAGTGATGGATCAACTGTTAGGATCAATAGAAGGAGCTGGTGTATACCTTTATGACATTGTGATTTATTCGAATACATGGGAAGAACATCTGAAAATTTTAAGGAAGGTGTTCAAGAAACTACGGGAAGCAGGACTAACAATCATCTTACATTAAAGTGAGTTCAGAAAGGCAGCTGTTCAGTATTAAGGATTTGAAGTTGGAAAAGGCCTTCTTGCTCCTGTTGGCACCAACGCAGAAGGTATTCGTAAGGCTACCCCTCCTACTACTAGAAAACAGCTACAGAAATTTTTGGGCATGGCTGGATTTTATCACTGATTTTGTCCAAATTTCTCAGCTGTGATAGCTCCTCTAATTTACTCAACCAGTCCGAAAACCAAGTTTGTTTGGACTCCAGAAAGTCAAGAATCCTTTGAGAAGGTTAAAGGTATTTTAACTTCAAAACCAGTGCTTCAGACTCTAGACTTCAATAAAAAGTTTGTGATACAAGTTGATGCATCTGACTGTGGAATTGGAACTGTTCTACTTCAAGAAGATGAATGACATATGCATCCCGTACGTTTCATGTCATCAAAGTTGAAAAAGCATCAGAAGATTTATTCTACAATTGAAAAGTAGACATTAGCATTAATTACAGCCTTGAAAAAGTTTGAAGTGTATGTGAACCAACCTAGGAATGAAGAAATCTTATTGTTGTCTGACCACAACCCTTGTTTCATTCATCAATAAGATGAGGAATAACAGTCAACAATTAACCAGGTGGTCTTTGTGTCTACAACCATATAATGTAAAGGTGAAACGTATTTAAGGAAAAATAATGTCATAGTAGATTATTTATCCTGTTCTGAATCGTTAGATTCAAACCCAGGATAATTAATCTTCTAGGGGGAGGAATATAATGATGTGGCTTTGTGATAAGTACGTTTCTGTAAATGTAATATGTTTCCTGTAGTTGTTAATGTATTTTCACTTATATTTGTCATGTATTGTGTGTTTAAATATCAAACCGCAGATCTTAAAAGGGTTAGTTGACTGTGTGATAAAATAAATTTCTCTGTGAAAGTCATGTTTGAACAGCTGGGTAGTCTAATGTTTATTCAGGTGTCAGGTGTCCAACCAGGGTAACCCCCTTTGTTTGAAAGGGTCGTGCCAAACCACTTAAGTTATCAACAAAAAGGGAGATGAAATGACAGGTCTAGATAAAATTTATTGACCAGGGTGAGAGTAAGTGAAGGGTCGTTTCCTTCTTTACTTAAGCTGTCATTAAAAAGAGATATAGGATGACAGGTTTAGATAACAATGGCTGGTCTAAAGTTTGTTGTTTACACAAGTGTTAAGACAAGAGATCCTCTATTAACTAAATAGATAGGCGCTGACAGGCTAAAGAGCCCTCTTTGGCTCAGAGAAAATCCCCCCACCCCACCCCTTGTTGTAGGAGACCTTATAGGAGTTAGTTGGTTGGTCTCTCTCTTATCCCGCTTCTTTCAGAAGAGAGTTAAATCTATAACAGATTTTTGTGGTCACAGTAATACATATCTTTTAAGGTCTGACTTTGGTGAAACTGTGTAATCTTACAGATGCCATAAAATAAGATTAATTGCATTAGAACTAACTACCAAGAATTAAAACTGAACAGTGGTGTTTAACCTATAAAAGCAAGAGTCAAAAGAGGAATAAAAGGCAAATACAAAGATAGTTACAGAAGATAGACACAGAATTAAAAACAAAGCAACTCAACTGACCGTTCATTATTAAAGAGTGATGGTTTTTCTCTGATGGTATATAATGTTTCAATTGTGGTTAGCTCCACATCACTAGACTGACTGGCTAATATAGAAAAAGAATATATACTCAGAGGGTGGTAGTGCTGATGGGAATGCTCACGAATGACACTAAATGCTTGTTTGTTAAGTGGTCTGTTTTTTCTAACAGATCGGCTTAGTGTTCAAAGGCACAGACCCGAAACTGGCGCTTTGATTTACCAATATAAGTTGCATTATAGCAACTACATGTATACTTATAGACTACAGTTGACTGCAGGTCTTTCGGCACCATGGTCTTTGAACTTGAAAAACTTTTTACTACATTTTTAGGCCTGAATATGATTCTGAGATGGACTTGAGGGTAAAATTCCTACAGTCATTTAGATAAACTGTTTTCAAGGAAAAACTGCTTTTACCCATGTAGGGCAAGGAAGAGATAAGGAATAAAAGTTTTGATAAATGTGTTATGGCAAGCTTTGATGTGAAGTCGCTGTTAACGAATATATGTTTAGCTGAAACCATTGACATTTTCATTAATAATTTATATAGTGATTCTTATAAAATTATAATTTTACAGAACCTCAGCTTCATAAACTTTTATCTCTAGCAGCAACTGACTGTTTCTTCATCTTCAGAGAAAAGGTTTATAAGCAGACGGATGGTGTTGCCATGGGAAATCCACTGGGCCCTACGTTAGCTAATGCCTTTCTTGCATATCATGAGGCTAGATGGTTAAAGGAATGTCCTATATCTTTCAGACCACTTCTATATAGATGCTATGTAGATGACACTTTTTTTTTATTTTCAGATCTTCCACTCACATTCCTTTGTTTCTAGAGTATTTAAACTTGAAGCGTGAAAATATTACATTTAGGTCAGAAACAGAGACTGATGGAAAGCTGGCCTTTCTAGATCTTCTTGTAAGCCACAAAGATGGTGAGTTTCAAACAGAGGTGTATAGAAAGTCAACTTTCACAGGACTGTCAACCAAATTTTCATCTTTTATACCCATTGATTTTAAGAGGAACTTATTGAAAACTTTAGCTACTAGGGCATTTAATATTTGTTCCGAATAATTTAGCTTACATTTTGAATTTTCTTATATCAAGGATATTATTCTCATAATGGATTCGGTGCTAAATTTATTGACACATACATTAGTAAACAACTCCAAAACCTAATAAGTCCACGTCCCCTAAAAGTGACAGTAAACAAAGCTACAATTTATTTTTCATTGCCCTACATGAGTAAAAGCAGTTTTTCCTTGAGAAGCAGTTCATATAAATGACTATTGGAATTTTACCCTCAAGTCAGTTTCAGAATCATATTCAAACCTAAAAATATAGTACAAAAGTTTTTCAAGTTCAAAGACATGGTGCCCAAAGACCTGCAGTTATCTGTACTCTATGAGTATACATGCAGTTGCTGTAATGCAACTTATATTGGTTAATCAAAGCTCCAGTTTCAGGTATGTGCCTTTGAACACATAGCCGATCTATTAGAACAAACAGGCCACTTAACAAAGAAGCATTTAGTGCCATTCGTGAGCATTCCCATCAGCATGACCACCCTCTGAATATAGATTCTTTTTCTGTGTTAGCCAGTCGGTCTTGTGATATGAAACTAACCACAACTGAAACATTATATACCATCAAAGAAAAACCATCACTTGTAATAATGAACGGTCAGTTGAGTTGCTTTGGTTTTAATTCTGTATCTATCTCTTGTAACTATCTTGTATTTGTCTCTTGACTCTTGATTTTATGGGTTAAACGGTACTGTTCAAATTTAATTCTTGATAGTTAGTTCTCATGTGTTTAATTTTATTTTATTTTAGTGAGTGCCTTTTTATTGTATTGATTTGTTATTTTTAGATGCCTAATGATGGGGTATGTTAGAACCTCGAAACTAGTAGCAATAAAGAATGTTTCCCAGGTACTGGTCCACATATGATATATATATATATATATATATATATATATATATATATATATATATATATATATATATATATATATATATATATATATATATATATATATATATATATATCATAATTTCTCAAGAATCCAAGCCATCAAATGCTTAATTTAAAGCTGGAGAATGCAACAGCACATTTTGGGCACTGCCTGACAAGGAAGGGAGAGATGAATATAGACCCCTCCCTTAATCTTTTAATTACTTTATATCCATTTCAACTTTCTCTTCTTGAACATATGACTATGGGAGACTTTGCTTTCAGATCCTAAGCCTGGCCGAAGAAAGATTAAGAGAGAATGCCTGGGACTGAGTCATAGATGAAACCAACCCCAATCTACCTGTGGATAACCTTTTGACCCCTGGCCGTAGTCATATAAGGGCCTCACCGAAGGAACAAGCTAGAGACACACTGTTGGACGCGAGTGAGACTTGTCTCCCCATTCCATTTCCTTCAGAGAGCCATGCCCTACCACGTGGTCCTATCTTATAGGGACCTTTAGTCTTCGTACCAGCGAAGCCCTTAGCCCTTAAGCTGCTGCCTTTTCCCTCTCTGAAGCCACCTCTTCAACAAGGTAAAGTGATCTGTTGCAAAGGGTCTTCCCATCAGTCACAATGTTTAATTCTCGTACTAAACTTTCTACTTAGATTTCTAAGTGGCAGTATTTCCATATCAACCTTGCCTGTGTTTAAATAATTACATAAAATCGTGTGTTCAAGGCTTCTTGGCGCCGTCTGTGCTCGTCTTGTCCTATGTATATTTTTACTGCTCCCTTACTGACTTTTAATTCGTGAATCTCTCCCCTTTACAGAGGGTTTGTTAGCCATGGAAATCTCTCTTGACTGTGCCTTGTGTCAGCATCGTCACACCGACGGATATACTTTCAAGTTTTCCCAGTTATAATTAACCTCTCAGGCCTTGCATGCCTGATTAGTCCATTTTAACTTTTGATATTTTATTTCATGTAAATACACGTAATTTTAAACTTACCCTAACGTTGTTTACTTACAAATACCTTGTGAGTAGAGGCCTCAGCTCAGATAAATTCCCCCTTCTTTCCTTGTTTTTATGATTTTCTGAATCAACAGCAGTCAAATTTAATACAAAAATAGAGGTAAGTAACGAAATCATTCATTTAGAGTTAATAACTGGCTCATGGTAATAGTCGAGGAATTTTAGGCAAAAAGAACCTTAATCGACCTAACAAATTTGCAGGAAAATGAAAATTTGTCTGTGGTTTCTTTAGACCACTCTAAAGAGCATACTAAAAGTCCTCATCGATACAGGCTGTGCTACAGCGGCCATCTTGGAAAATGGCAGACGAAATTCTGTTTTTCTGCAATAACTTGTAAACAGGTGCAGATACAGAAAATTTTCAGTAGTTAAAAACTGTTCCATTAAAAAAAAAAAAAAAAAGAAAAGACTGGTAGAAACAATTTTTCTAGTAGAATTGAAAATAATAGAGATATGTTCAATTAAATAACTTAGATACTCAGTTATAACATATTTACGTATTTGAAAGCAGTTTGATGTTTATATATATACATGTGTGTATGTGTGTTTAACTTTTAGTAAATCCGAGTCAAGGAAGTCTTGTCTTTTCTAGATGAGTGTTATGTAGTTGTGTAAGTGACCCTCATCTTTTAAGAGACGCTTTCATGTATGACAAGATATTTAAGTTCAAGAAATTTGTCCCATCGAATGGTAGATTAAGCCATGTTAAAGTAACCTTTTGCCTTTAATTCAACTTATGTCTAGGTTGTTCTAGGTTCTCAGTACAATATTAGTTCACGTTATCTTTACTGTTATTTTCTTGAATTAGTTGATTAGTGAATAGACGCCCTTCCACTGAAAAGGCAATTAAAAAGTATATCTTCATAAACAGCCTGAGAAGTATAGGAGAAGCAATACTAGCAGAAGAAGCAACACTGATAGTAATATTGACGAGACCAACAGCAACAACTCTAGAATCAGACCATGTTGCCGAAAAGTTTCACCTTGGCCATTACGTTAGGTAATTTATAGCCGTAGTTAATTTTAATCTTTGAAGGGTCAACTTATATAGTTTAAATTAAGAAAAATTGAGAAGGGATCCTGCTTCATCCCAAACACTCGCGTATAATTGATGAAGTTTTCCGGCTTCGATAATATATTTTAACTTTCCGTAATGCAAATTTCAAAAGTGTAAGAGGAAAGCTGTCATATTACATTAGATCCCGATTCAGAAATGGCCACGGTTTTGCGACTTGCATTGCTGTTTATCTATGGTGAAGCTTATTTTTTTTTGTGTGTGTGTATGTTTATCTATCTCTTCCGATTGTTTTAAATAGATGAGGATTCTAGTTTGTGAAAGTTTTATAGCAAGATGAAAGCCTCTCTGAGCGAGTCCACATGAATATTTGTATATTGTGGATAATAATAATAATAATAATAATAATAATAATAATAATAATAATAATAATAATAATAATAATAATAATAAAACCTTCCTTAACACTCGGGGTTATTAAAATCGGTTGTTGTCATGAATTACAATATGCTCATCATATGGCGAATCATCCTTGTGAATTTGGAAAGAAAAAGGGGTTCCAATCAAGAGGCGTTTATTTTAATGAATAACCGAAGAGGGCATTCTAAAGTTAATTAAGCAAGATAACCCTTGTTAAAACGGAATGAAATAGCATTTTAAACGCCGTATTTCATTATTATATTTTACAAAGTTGTGTTGCAACCTTCCGAAACATCTGCTTTTTATTAGTTTTCTGTAATAGAAAACTATTGTGCCGGCTTTGTCAGTCTGTCCACACTTTATTCTGTCCACACTTTTTCTGTCCGCCCTCAGATCTTAAAAACTACCGAGACTAGAGGGCTGAAAATTGGTATGTTGATCATCCACCCTCCACTCATCAAACATATCAAATTGCAGCCCTCTAGCCTCAGTAGTTCTTATTTCATCTAAGGTTAAAGTTAGCCATAATCGTGCTTCTTGCAACGATATAAGATGGGCCACCACCGGGCCGTGGTTAAAGTTTCATGGGCCGCGGCTCATACAGCATTATACCGAGACCACCGAAAGATAGATCTGTTTTCGGTGGCCTTGATTATGCACTGTAGCAACTGTACAGAAAACTCGATTGTACCGAAGACTCTTCGGCGCATTTTTTACTTGTTTTAGGTAATGACAATAAGGGTAGGTTCACACGGCGTTTTTAACAGCTGCGGCCACTGTGTGGTTCATTTAATATATTCTTCATATATATATATATATATATATATATATATATATATATATATATATATATATATATATATATATATATATATATATATATATATATATATATATATATATCTCAGGTTGAAGAGGTAAAGGCATGCATGTCTCTTACAAGAACAAGTTTATTCTGTCTCTTACAACAAGTTTCACATCACATGATGCATCCTCAAGGCTGGAAATTACAGACAATAAATACTTAAAATGTCACTTCCACAATGGGAAAAGCTTCGTTAAAAATTTAAAAATTTTAAACATTTACAACTACAAATAAATTAAAACAAGAACTTGAAAGGAACACCTACCAAGGCAAGAGCTAAAAGTGACTAGAAAGACAGGGAGGAAATAAACAAACGAAAAAAACCTATAACGAACGTGGAGAGTAAACAAACAGAACAGTTATGCTATAAACAGTTGTCTGGACGACGATTGGTGTTTAGTGTTGGTACATTAGTTTTTATGAAAAGCGAATCCAACACCATCAACTCGTCGTCCTTACGGGCAGATCAATAATTTTAAAATCATTAATATCCAAGCGGGTACCACAAATCTTGGAATGATTCCGAACATTGGATAATTCAGGATTGGACAATGTGCAACCTGTCCTGAAGCTGACACCTTGGTGGGAGCAGAAACGGACCTTGAGAAGCCTCTAGTACATCCAACGTAGGTTCCCAGACTACATCTGGGACAGGTATATTTATAGATAATGTTGGATGTCAAGGAAGGACTCAGTCTGTCCTTCACTCTGAAAAAGAACGGATATTTAGAGGGTTTCGTGGAATCAACTTCAGATTTACAGCTGGCAATTCATGATGGATTAAATTCATACATTTCTTTTTAAAACTTTTGTCATGAAGGAAGGAACTTAGCATAAATACATAATTTGGGAACGGTATATGTGGGAATAGGTTGTTCCATTTTTGCAGTTAAGAGCTTATTAAGTACTCGATGGAAATAGTGGGATGGAAAACAATTGCTACGAAAAAATTAGCCAAGAACTCTACTTCTTTATGAAAGGCTGTCCAGCTGGAAGTAAGAGAATACGCCCTGTGGAGGAGGTAGAAAGAAATTCAACAACATTGAAATTACATGAACTATAAAAATTGGTGCCCAAACCTGTAAAAGTATTTTTCCTGTGAATGCTGGTTTGAAACCCATTATTTTCCCTGGTGATGCGTAATTCAAAGAAATGAAAAGGAGTTACGAGTTTCTTTCTCAACTGTAAACCTAATATTGGGATGTTGGGCATTAATGAATTCTAAAAAGGAGTCTGCATTAAAATCGCGCTTAAACAGGGCAAAGGTGTCGTCCACATATCTTTTGTAAAATAAAGGGTGGAAACTAAGGGGACAATTGTCAAATACTGTCTCCTCCAGGAGTTCATAAAAATATTGGCGAAGGTAGGACCTAAAGGGCTTCCCATTGCCATCCCCTCCACCTGTCTGAAACAAGAATCATTAAAAATAAAGACCGTGTCCCACACGGCCAATTCTAAAGTTGTTTAAATAAGGTTCTGTTAAAACCGTTAAAAAAGAGAATCGGGAAATGGAAAAGTTTGGTCAATATGATCTCGATCGTCTCCTCAACAGGAATATTGGTAAACAGGGACTCAACGTCGAAACTGACCATAAAAAGGTCAGAGTCCTGCTTAAGAATATCGTCCTTGAAATCAGCAGCACTTTTTACATTAAAATAATTATTGGTGAGCGGTTCTAACAATGGAACTAAATACTTTGCAAGTTTTTAGTTGGGCGTATTTAACGAAGAAAGTATAGGTCTAAGTGGGACCCCCTCCTTGTGGATCTTGGGAAGGCCATACATGATCCCGTATGTTGAACCAGTAACGAGAAGGTTTTGGAAGGTGTTTTCATCTATGATGCTGTCACGTTTGAGTGCTCTGAGGAACCTATTAATTCTGTCTTCTATTTTGGTAACATTTTGTAAAAAATAAAAAAGTGTTCCAATTTGAGCAAAAGCTTTGCTTTTCTAATATTACAGAGGGGCTGTAGTAGAACATTCGTGATATAAGCAGATTAATAAAACACTCAGTTCCTCAAAAGTATTTTTAATAACAGTTAGTATAAATAATATTTTTCTTCTAATGACATCTTTCCCTTCCACAACAGTAGTAGCATATGGGTTTTGTTTCCGAATGCTCTAAATCGCGGTATTATTACAGTTACTCTTCACGAGATACCAAGTTAATCCACTAATGGAACCCAGGAAAAATTTTTCTCATCTCACCTGCTGTATATAACATACCTGTGTGCCCGAGGGGATTTTATTTTTAATTAAGAGCAATTTCTTGTTCTTAACACTTAGGATAAAACCATGGAAAGCCGTTTGTGAAAGAAATGCATTGTTGCCATATGTCGCTTGTTTAGGAACGTAGGGCATGTTTGAGGGCAGAACTGCTTCCTGTGTTTATAGAAAATGCAACCAAATTTCTGTATGGTAACATTCAGTAAAAAATGTAGTTTTATTATGTGCCTTTTTTAGAAGGATAGGCTATTTCTGATCGAGAATTCTTACCAAGTTACCTGCAATGAAAGAAAAATAAAAGCGAAACCCGCTTTCCCAACGCAAATGTGTTCTTCCACATTTTTGAGCGAGTATGAAAACAATTTTTCTTTACGAAGCTATTGCATCACAAAGAAATGGAAGATTTACTTTTCTGGAACTGCAATATTTGACAGACCTACTTCATATTTCAGCAGGTTATTCTGTTGAGTTTTCTTAAAGTTATTAAATATTTTATTTATATTAAAAAGTTTTTTTTATTTACGGAAGAAAAAATTACTAAAAATTGTAGAAATTCCACATGAGCTTTTCGCGGATTAACAGGAGAGAGAGAGAGAGAGAGAGAGAGAGAGAGAGAGAGAGAGAGAGAGAGAGAAAACTTTTTCATATAATTAACGAAAGCCAAGATACAATAAGATATGAAGAACGTACAACATACGTTTGAAAGAGTCAACAGACTCATTGTTGGTTAAGTATATAAGTGAAAAATGTTCAAAATAACCGAAGTTCTCTTTTGTTAATGTCTTTTAAAGGTCATTCCAACTCAAGAGACTAATGACGAATCACTTACGAGTTCTGAAGGTTCAAAAACATACAAATAAAAAGAAACCATTTTTTATTTGTGATTCTTTTAATTTTAAATCAACGTTTCACGGTACTGATTTGGAGACTGGTGGACCCTGGCACCTCGAGACGCCCTTTCGAGGCTTGGGAGGCAACGTCGTCTAAGGGCGTAGGGACCCTTGCATGCATGTGCCAAGACAGAATAAAAGAGGGGGGACCAGTGCAAGGTTAGTACGTTCAACGTTGATTTTTAAAAGAATCACAAGATAAAAATGGTTTCTTTTATTCAATGTTTTGAACCTTCAGAACTCGCGGTGATTTTCAATAGTCTCTTGAGTTGGAATGACCTTTAAAACGACATTGCAAAAGGAATGTCGAGTTATTTTGAACATTTTTCAATGGCACCGTTCACCAACAATGGTGTGTTGACTCTTTTTGAAGACAGTATGTTGCCATCATTCTTCATATCTTATTGCCATTGGCTTTCGTTAATTATATGAAAAAGTTTTCTCCATCAACTCTCTCTCTCTCTCTCTCTCTCTCTCTCTCTCTCTCTCACTCTCTCTCTTTCTCTCACTGTCAACTGTTAACTATCATGTGGAATTTCTACAATTTTTAGAATTTTTCTTCCGTAAATAAAAAAAAACTTTTAATATAAATAAAATATTTATATATATAAACTCAACAGAATAACCTATAAATAAGTAGGTCTGTAAATATATGCAGTTCAGAAAGTAAATCTTCCATTTCTTTGTGATGCAATAGCTTCGTAAAGAAAAATTGTTTTCATACTCGCTCAAAAATGTGGAAGAACACATTTGCGTTGGAGAAACAGGTTTCGACAAACATCTTTCAGGTTGAGGTAACTTGGTAAAATTCTCGATCAGAAATGTCTCTCCTTCAAAACAAGTTTATTCTAAAACTACATTTTTTTACTGAATGATGCATCCAGAAATTTGGTTGCATTTACTAGAAACAATAAATACTGCCCTAAAATGTCACTTCCACAACATGGGAAAATGCATTTCTTTCAAAAACGGCTTAAAATGGTTTTAAACATTTACAACAACAAATAAATTAAAACAAGAACCCCTCAGAAAGGAACACCTATACAGCAGGTGAGAGCTAAAAATTTTTCTAGGTTCCATTAGGGATTAAACAAATCTCGTGAAGAGTGATTGTAATAACGAATTTAGGAGCATTAAACAAACCCAGCAGTTACTGTTGTAAGGAAAAGATGTCTGGAAGAAAATTGGTTTATATTAACTGTTATTAAAAATACTTTTATGAGGAACTGAGTGTTTTATTAATCAACTTATATCACGAATGTTCTACTACAATAATTTTAAAATCATTAATAAGCAAAGCTTTTACTCAAATTGAGGAATGATTCCGAAATTTTTGACACACTTTCACACAACATAATAAATACGTGTTCGAATGCGCCTCATCTAAGGAATAAGGCGTTTGTTCTGTAAACGTACCGTCGTTCCTCTATTTTACAGAAGCATTTGCAGTTTGATTCATGTTAAACCGTGACCTCCCTACACTATTTCTCAGAGCCAAAATTCGGAAATGCATTTTACTTAAGGAGGCCGATTTTTTTTACACCCAACTTTGCAAAGCTTATTTGCTTGATGTAACACAAGGAACGCTTGTTCTAAACTATCCCTATATTTACGTTTTGCTTTATCATTTTTAATTTGTTAGTCTCATTCGACTTTGAACTTCAATTTCTACGAATGGGAGTTCAATTTAGACTTGTCCGTTATGAACGTTTGCTCTTAGTGCATAACTGTAATTGAACACTCTAGTCTTCCCTCTTGTTCTGACTTTTTTTTTTCCTGCCCTTTGTCTCCATTTCTCTTGCATTAGTATTTTATCCTTTAGAAATGAGCAGTCGTCAGATCTCTCTCCCGTTGCTAAACGTGAAGCGCCAGTTTTTCATCTCGGGATAACAGCAGCGTTGGAATGGCTGTTGCAACAGACACAATTACCTGGGATACAATCGTTCAAATGTATTTCTGGACTGTCCTCCAGTTTTCCAGCGGTATTGTATGTGATGTGTATATGTACGACGCACATAAAAGCAGGAAGACAAGCACTGGTGCCATCAAATACGCGCAGCCCGTTCTCTGTTCACTGAATCGGGAGACGTTTATGTTTATGTTCATAGTTCAAAAAGTTAAATAGCTCTTTCCAGCGTTTCATTCATTCTATTACCAGTTGATAATTTCTGTCCTGTCTGCCTTGTAATAAAATTATTTTATGCTTAAATACGCACACTGCATATAACCTCACGCGTTCATAATGACTAGGTGGTACTGGAATGTTCAATTAACGAGAAAACGAGTCTCTTTTAAACTGTATTAATTGGTGAATTACGTATCCAACGAGAAAACGAGTCTCTTTTAAACTGTATTAATTGGTGAATTACGTATCCAACAGGTAGATGAATGAGGTTGGCTGCAAAAAAGGATAAACCAGGATATAAGGCTATCATCCTCATCCCGTAATATTAGCTGTGAACTGGAAGGTATATATATATATATATATATATATATATATATATATATATATATATATATATATATATATATATATATATATATATATATATATATATATATATATATATATATATATATATATATATATATGTATGTATGTATGTGTGTGTATGCTATATATACATACATATGTGCATATATATATTTATATATATATATATATATATATATATATATATATATATATATATATATATATATATATATATATATATATATATATATATATAAATAAAAATAAAAGTAAATGTTTGTCCATATGTTTGTGCTCTGTATAAAACCGGACCGCTTGACCGATCTAGACAAAATTTTGGCTGTCAGTACAACAATACCTGGATAAATGGGACAGCCACCACAGTAATACCTGCATGAATGGGACAATCACCACAGTAATATCTTGATAAAATGGACAGTTACCACAGTAATACCTGGATAAAAGGGACAGAAAGAACAGTAATGCCTGGATAAATGAGATGGTCACCACAGCAATATTTGGGGGACATTCACCACAGCAATGTCAGGATAAAATTATCAGTCACTACAGTAAATAACCGGACAAAAAGGACAGTCAATACAGTAATACCTGGATAGAAGGGACAGGTAGCACAGTAATACATGGATCAATGGAACAGTCACTGCAGTAATACCTGGATAAAAGGGACAGATACCACAGTAATGTGTGGATAAAAGGGACAGTAAGTGCAACAATACCTGGGTAAAAGGAACAGTCAGCACAGAAATACCTGGATAAGTGGGCAGTCAGCACAATAATTCACGGGGTAAAAGTGATAGTCACTGCAGTAATGCCGGGATAAATGGGAAAGTCATTAGAGTAATACCTGGCTAAAAGGGACAGTCACCACAATAAAAACTGGGTAAATGGGATGGTCACTACAGTAATACCTGAATAAAAGTCACGGTCAGTACGGTAATACCTGGATAAATGGGACTGTCATTACAGTCATACCTGGATAAAAGGGACAGTCACCACAGTAATACCTGGATAAATGGAACAGTCAGTACAAGGAGGTGGAGGAAAATTTTTCCGAGTTCTTCAGAGTTTTCCTGGACAGTGCTGGGTGGATCAGCTACTATATATATATATATATATATATATATATATATATATATATATATATATATATATATATATATATATATATATATATATATATATATATAAAGGTAGAGTAGTGAGCTCACATTTTGCAAGGTCTCTGATTCTGACCTCCCTTGTTCCTCTTCCCCTCGACACAACTGCGAATGGGTACCCATGTCAGTAAGGGTCAAGTAATTGGGCAAGGGAACAGGAACCTTATCCCTAAAATTTATCCATCTGGCGTCATTCCTCGAAAAAGGGAAAGACGTCTGGTGATTTTTTTTATTTTTTATTTTCGCCTTTTGCTTCCATGTTAGGGGATGAAAGATGGTACACTGAATCAATAATCCTCTGACGAGAGGAGTTCAAGACGTTTACTGATTTAACAATCATTACCTTCAGGCTGTCATGAAAGGAACATACCGTTCTGAAAAAGTATCTTTGTTAATCTGTGCGTGAAGAAAGTTTCATCTTTCAAAAGGCTCATTGTCAAAGAGAGATTATCTTGTTAAGTGCTTAAGTTTCTTTCTTTCCAGGAGTTCGTTAACGAGCTTGTAACTGACTCTTCACCCTTCTCCAGAAATGACAGTCTTTCTGGTAGCATAAAAACTGTTTTTACTATTAAATCATCTGATGAGGCTTTGCAAAGGTGACCACCCTACGCACAGTTCAATTAATTGCTCTGAGACGGAAGCAATGGTTCCTAACTGGAAAGATGGAGTCTCTCGAAATAATCTATTGCATGATAAAAGAGCTCAGATAATTTATTTACTTAATACTTCATGAAGACAAGGCCAGCAGTTTTACTAAACTAAATACTACTTGTTGAAATGAAGTCTTTCCAATAACAATCACAGTCTTTTTGATTCTCCATTGCTAGAATAGCCTGAAGCATGGGTGCTTAGATTTCGGAGAAACGATGGTTAATCAATTTCCTTGCTCTGAATGATCTCCTTACGTGAAATTTGTTGCATTTTTAGTTGCAATTCGAATCAAAATTTTGTGTTGAGTTTCTTAAACCATAGAATGCTAGTGGGTTTATTAATAGGGGAAACCAAACGATGTTATAAAAAGAAAAATATGAATTATACTCAATCAATTATATACTCGTAAAATACTGGCTTTGAACAAATATTGTATCTCATTCTTGATAAACTAATGTTTCATAACACTGTTTTTCGGAAAGAATATTAACTTTCGTATCTGCATCTCTCATTAAGGTAGATTTCCTTCGATTTTGAGAGTTCAAGTTTCATATTTGGCCTTTAACCCATAAGGAATAGATTCAATAGCCTCAACGTGCTTTGCGGAGTTTATGCTTAAATATAAATCTTCAGCATAGAATATGGGGACCACGTGACTGGAAGGACGTCCTAGCAATAAGGCGTCGGTGAACAAACTCATTCCACGTGCATGTCCAGGGTTTCGAAAATCTTCAACCAAACTTCATATATTTCTACCTGTTCCAAAAGGAAAAATCACAAAGTATGTGTACTTATACATCATTACAGATGTACATTTAGTGCATTATAGAACATGATACCCACCATTTTATTTGCATTATAATACCTTACAGCTCTAAAAATAAACAAACCCAATAAATACACCTTCTCATATTAGCGGGGTCACGCCATTCCGATTTCAGCAGGTATTTATGTGATTCTCAAACTGGGTGCCGACGGTGCACCCTGTGGCACAGATGTCACGAATTTTGTCTTGGCTAGATCATCTTAATGACAGTTGTAAAAATGAAGTTTGCTGTCTGTGGCAATTATTATCAGTCACTCTAATTTTGTCTTGGCTAGATCATCTTAATGAACATTTGTAAAAAATGAAGTTTGCAGAAGTCTCCAAACAATTATTATCAGTGTGCCTACTCTAATATATTAGCACACACACACACACACACACACACACACACACACACACATATATATATATATATATATATATATATATATATATATATATATATATATATATATATATATATATATATATATATATATATATATATATATAATAAATATAATAGTCGTTCATGTTTATGTTTTCTTTGCTTATTTGCTATAAATATAATAAATTATCATGTTTTTTTTTTCTTTATTTGTTGATTATCATGTTTTTTTTTTTATGTTAGTCTCCCGCTTAAGTTTATCTAATTCTTCTGATATGCTCTTTGTTTGCACAGTATATTTCTTCATGTACGGTATGGTGATTTTAGTTGGAGTATGGATAATGATTTTATTCATTAAGTAAGAAGTTAATTCATGCGATACGATGGGATGGTGAAGAAAGGGTGCCACGGTAATGATTACACTAGTTAGGTTGCCATCAAAGAGTATAGAGAAGTAAAGAGAGGACACTCGCGCCTCCCCTTTGGAACTGTGGGCGACGGTGGCACCTCTATCGGCGATTCGGCAGGCGCGTGATTGGAGTTGGAAAAGTTAAGTATACCTTAGTTTTACCAGACCACTGAGCTGATCAACAGCTCTCCTAGGGCTGGCCCGAAGGATTAAACTTATATTTTACGTGGCTAAGAACCAATTGGTTACTTAGCAACGGGAGCTACAGCTTATTGTGGAATCCGAACCACATTATAGAGAGAGAATGAATTTCTATCACCAGAAATAAATTCCTCTAACTCTTCATCAGCCGGCCGGGGAATCGAACTCCGCCCAGCGAGTGCCAGTCCGCAGCTCTACCGACTCACCCAACGAAAAACTAATTTGGAAGATGTTAACAATATGACAGGGACACAGTTCTGTGCTGCAGTTAATTGCCGTAATTCCAGAAAGAAAAGGGCTGAGTTATCATTTTTTCGATCCCCCAAAGACAAGAAATGGTGAGTGATATGTTTTCAGTTACATTCTATCAAAACTAAGTTCACACTAACGAAATTATGAGATGTTGATGGTTATTCTCTCGTTGTTCTTTGACCAAAGAGTATTCTATAGTCTGAACTCTCTGCTTTGGTTGTTTCATTCACTGTTTTGTCTAGACACCAAAATGGTTACTGAGTGGTGTTGTAGCGAATCAGGCTTTCTCTTACTGTTCAAGGTATTTCATATAGCAGCGTTTGTTTCTTTAACTGTGTTTCCCCGGAAACCCTCAGAGCCATAATCGCTTAGATTTCTTCTTTCTTGATTCTTCTTTGGGTGGCCTTCCTTTTTGATTCTTCTTTCTTGTCTCATCTTTCGTTGTCTTCTTTCTTGCATTGTTACATTATTCTTCTGCTCCTGTTGTCACACAAACTTTCCTGTAAAAATTGAGCACTGGTGGTGTAGTGTGGTATGAGGAGAAGTGTGCTAAGTAAAAGTTTGTTTAAATTATTTAAATATATATTTAATTAATGAATTAATTTGATTGATATGACACCCTTTCACAAACTGTCAAATGCTCATGATGAGGAATGTATTGTGTGTTGATTTAAAAGTATACAGACTTTGTTGAGAAGATGGACCAATTGTTCAACTGTTTCAATAGTGAAACTCGTACCAGTAATGCAAAAATGCAACATGCCATGAGTCTGGAATCAGTTCATAAAGAATTTCTAGTAAACTACCTCACATTGTTGAATGGTATTAAAGCACTTGGTCCACGAAAGCTGCCTTGCCTCTCTGGATGGCAGATGGCAATCAAAGGTCTGTTACAGTTGTTGGATGAGTTACATTCAAAGTACAAGTTGTCTTACCTATTAACCAACAGACTCAATCAAGATTGTTTGAAGAATTCATTTTCAATAATTCAGGGAAGGATGGGCATAGGGATAATCCAGATGCATGTCAGTTCAGGAGTGCATTCCGCCAAGTCATGGTGGATGCTACTATGGTTCCAAGCGCTGGTGCTAACTGCCAAGAAGACCTTGATACTTACTTGGTAACTCTGAACAATATAGCGACTTCAGGTTTTGCAAAATCTACAGTGAATGTCACACATTCTTCTCTGCCAATTCCTGTATCAGTGCAGTCAGTAATGACCCTCCTTGGGGGAGACCTACCACTCGAGGAATGCAATGTGTTAGCATATATCACAGGTTTCATTGTGCGTAAGATTCGTCACAAGGTTTGTAAAGAATGCAGGACAAAGCTTCAAAGTACTCTTGATCCACACAACCCTGTTCATGTTTTCCTTTCCAAGAAGACTTATGGTAAGACACTAGGAGAGGAGCTAACTGTGCCAAGGACAGTCCTTTACGACATGATTACTCAGATGGAAAACGAATATAGAAAGATGGTTTCTGACATTTACTTCATAAGCAGAGTTCACTACAGACTTGTGACGGGCTTGCAGAAGATGCAGGACTCTTTATACGCATCCGCCTTCATCACACTTTAAAAGATGCAAGCAAAAGTCTTTTAGTTGCAGGTCGAAAGAACCGAAAACTGAAGTTCAGTCATCTGTAATACTGACAATGTATACTTGAAGTGCAGGGCTCAGATGTACTAAACATACTTGCGATGTCTTACGTTACGAGGGTGTTTGTATCCTCATTTTTCTGGCTTTCCTTTGATAATATTCCTGTTTTCCATTTAATTTCTGCACAATATAGTTAGTTTTGTAACCAGGACAGAATTAACAGACTTGTGACTTATTCATGAAACGGAGGCGTTCGCTCAGAAGATGCATCTATTTTTTCTCCTCTTTCTCTCTCTTTCTCTCTCTCTCTCTCTCTCTCTCTCTCTCTCTCTCTCTCACCGGACTCTTTCTATCGCATTCCGCCTCTCATCATTCTCACTTTAAATGGACCATTTAAAGAAACAAAAGTTTCTACAAAAAATAGGTTTATTATTCAAATAACCCAACAAGAAATGAATAAAACAAAGCAAAGATTAAAATGCATAATAAATGAATTATCTTAGATAACTAAACTCTGAACTGCACTTCTGATTAAAGGTAAGTCACTATGGCTCGAAAGTAAAACTCACACATACTCCCCAAATCAAACATGTCAAAAAACAGTCTCCAGTTATTCATCTGTCCACCGACATCTGTCCAAGACATCTGTCGGAAGAATTAAACAATGAAAACTCCCAAAAATACATGAAATGCAAAACACAATAATAGAAAGTGTAAAATGCATAGGGCTCAGATAATATAAAAGTACTAACCAGTTCAAAAGTTCATAATGATTAGAAAATCATAAAAAAAATGTTCAATTTTCTCCCATAAAAACAGAGATTTCAAACTCTACCTTATTTAAAGCCTGGATCGACGGGTTCTATCACGTTAATGAACGATCAAACTCACTTTTAGGGTAGATTTTGGCGTAATTTCAAATTAACGGAATATACATAACACTTCGGAAGATCACCTGATAATATTCCAAACTGTTTTTGAACATTTAATTTCTGACTCCATAAATTCTTTCATCACAGTTAGAAACGTATTTGTATTTGTCAACAGATGCAGAAAAAAGTAAAAAAAAAAAAAGTTTATTAAGATCTGGTATGCGACTATGTAATGTTGAAAAAACCTTAAAGAACCCAAAACTGTAATGTAACGAACAAAAACTTAACTTTACACCATCGTAAATGTTAGTGCATCCGGGCCAAGTATAATAAAATAAAAGATATAAATTTCAGTGTGATAAAATAAAGATATCAATTTACAACGGGGGATTTTCAGGTTGTTTATAGTTTGGCCTGATATATATATCTTATAAATTTATCTAATCTATCTATCTATCTATCTATCTATCTTTATATATATATATATATATATATATATATATATATATATATATATATATATATATATATATATATATATATATATATATATATATATATATATATATTTCCTTTCATCCATAATTTTTAACTTTTGAATGAAACCTGGTTTAGCACCAGTAGTTATAGATAAAGAGAGGATAAGCTGTATGTGTAAAGTCATCTGTAAAGGTATTTGTGAAGTCTCTGCTGAACATGTTTGTAAAGTCTCTGCTGAGCAAGCTTTCTGTGGTAACGTCCCATTTTCTTTGCCTCTACAATTAGTCATGCATAACGTGCCAGGTCACGCAAATTCAATCATTTAAACTATGTATATAATTGTTTACCTGTTGCCAATTGTGTATCGTGTATTTCTTCTTTCACAGGCATCAAGATTGTATTCAATTTCAGTTCTGTCTATTTTCACATTGTAAAGTGTACTCGTTCGCTGTATTTATTGTTGATTATTATCGACCTCAGGTCACTTATGCTCCCATTGTATTCCGCAACACGACGTCAGTCTGCCGCTATATAAACCGCCTGGATCATGAATAAATCAGCAGTACTCTTCTACCTGCTCGTTTTTTTGCACCTCTTAAAGTGGTGACCCCGGAGTGGTTCCCGGAGCCATTAGCGGACCCATACGGCGACTCAGTCTTGGCTCCAGGAACTTACTCACGCCCTCAGTTGACTAATTACGGCGCTGTAACCAGCGTTTGGGTGTGCTGACTCTCGTCGGCAAAATCACCAGCGTCATTAGCGGACTCACACGGCGCGCTTCCAAGTGCGTTTTGACGCGAGTACCCCACTCCAGTTAAGAGGGCAAAGAGCGAGCATGGACTTTTGTAAAGTCATCTGTAAAGTCATTTGTGAAGTCTCTGCTGAACATGTTGTTTGTAAAATCTCTGCTGAGCAAGTTTTCTGTGGTGACGTCCCCTTTTCTTTGCCTCTACAATTAGTCACGCCTAACGTGCCAGGTCACGCAAATTCAATCATTTAAACTATGTATATAATTGTTTACCTGTTGCCAATTGTGTATCGTGTATTTCTTCTTTCACAGGCATCAAGATTGTATTCAGTTTCAGTTCTGTCTATCTTCACATTGTAAAGTGTACTCGTTCGCTGTATTTATTGTTAATTATTATCAACCTCAGGTCACTTATGCTCCCATTGTATTCCGCGACACGACGTCAGTCTGCCGCTATATAAACCGCCTGGATCATGAATAAATCAGCAGTACTCTTGTACCTGCTCGTTTTTTTGCACCTCTTAAAGTGGTGACCCCGGGTTTCCTGGAGCCATTAGCGGACCCATACGGCGACTCAGTCTTGGCTCCAGGAACTTACTCCGCCCTCAGTCGACTAATTACGGTAACCAGCGTTTGGGTGTGCTGACTCTCGTCGGCAAAATCACCAGCGTCATTAGCGGACTTTTTTGACAGTAAGAGGGCAAGAAGCGAGCATGGACTTTTGTAAAGTCATCTGTAAAGTCATTTTCTCTGCTGAACATGTTGTTTGTAAAACTCTGCTGAGCAAGTTTTCTGTGGTGACGTCCCTTTTCTTTGCCTCTACAATTAGTCACGCCCTAACAACGCAAATTCAATCATTTAAACTATGTATATAATTGTTTACCTGCTGCCAATTGTGTATCTGTATTTTATTGTTAATTATTATCAACCTCAGGTCACTTATGCTCCCATTGTATTCCGCGACACGACGTCAGTCTGCCGCTATATAAACCGCCTGGATCATGAATAAATCAGCAGTACTCTTGTACCTGCTCGTTTTTTTGCACCTCTTAAATATGTATTTACTCATTTTTTTCCATTAGAATATTTTAATAATCAATCCTGATTAGTACATTGCTATATAAATAACAGTAAAAGATCAGAAGATAGTGTACTGCCCACAAAAGCGCTAACCTTCTTCTTAAACCATGTGGTGTATGCCAGCACAAGCAAAAGCTACCACAGTTCACGCGCTCACCGTCGGATGGCGTTGCCGGTCCCGCAGTTACAATTTTCCCATTATGACTCGCACGACTGTCCACTCTTTACCTCTCTGAGAACCGCAGCTGAGATTGTCAGCCCACGCTCGACCCCATTGATGTACAATTACTGATGTGCCAAGTTGCCAACTGAGTCTGGCTCTTCTTGATGATCGGCCACACAAGAACTAGTCAAATCTAACGCCGCTTTTTATATCACAAACACAGCCCCAGTAGTACGAGTAGGCTCAGTGTCTTACGTATTCAGTACGTTGCACAAATACCAACTACTACTTTATAGTACGTTACATAACGCTCACATCATAACATTGCACCCTACACATGCCCCTTACATTTCAGTATATTACATACATACATATAAAATTCACTGCAATACATATCACTCAGACACAATACATAGCGCGGATCAAAAAATATTTGGATTTTTTTTTTTTTTTTGTGAAAACTATTCAAATTCTCGTTTCAAACCTTAGCAGCCAAACATCTTGGAAATAATTTAGTATCCACTCGCAACGAAAAGTAATATCTGAACATTCTAATTCCCGGTAAAATGCGTTGCCTTGTTTATGCCGAATCAACATGAAGGTTTGATGCCTTTTGATGTTCACTCACGTTAGCAAATGAGATTTTTCTCGCTTATTGAATGAGTGGAAGCGAAGTAAAAGATATAGAGAAACAATATTCTCAGTTTTTCAAGAACACCGTCCATATTCATCTACAGACAAAAAATATTTATACTTTGGTATGTTAGTGTGTGTGTGTGTATTATAGAGAGAGAGAGAGAGAGAGAGAGAGAGAGAGAGAGAGAGAGAGAGAGAGAGAGAGAGAGAGAGATACCTTTCTTCAAGAACAAAGACTTTCTTCTTTCTCACGAATTTAGTGTACGTGTGAGTGTTTGTGTGTCAGAGAGAGAGAGAGAGAGAGAGAGAGAGAGAGAGAGAGAGAGAGAGAGAGATACCTTTCTTCAAGAACAAAGACCTTTCTTCTTTCTCACGGATTTAGTGTGCTTGCGAGTGTTTGTGTGTGAGAGAGAGAGAGAGAGAGAGAGAGAGAGAGAGAGAGAGATTTAAATGGTATTGAAAATACTGTGTATTTTACTGTAATTGCCTTAATATTTCCGTAGTTCCAAACGATTACACACACACACACACAGAACAAGATAAATTCAATTTAGAATACTGTATCTCTTCCTTTGACTGCCTCATTATTTTACAGACTCCCGGGAAACAAGTGGGTTATCAAATATCCATTTTCATTTGGAGGACTGATGACATCCGTGCCCTGTTATGCTGACAGAATGGTCGTAAATTTCCAGTCTCGTTTATAATATATATATATACATATATATATATATATATATATATATATATATATATATATATATATATATATATATATATATATATATATATATATATATATATATATATATATATATATATATATATATATATATATATATATATATATATATATATATATATATATATATATATATATATATATAACACACACGTCATTTTCAACCTACGCATGTGACTTGCCTTATATTAAAAGTTTTAGTACACTTTTTAGAGCTTTTAGGTTTATTAAATTTGGATTATGCAGGCAATTTATCTCAGATGTAAATCTTAGAAACCGTGTTTCATGTGTCATTTATATATGCAAATGTCATTTTCAACCTTCGCGTGTTACTTGTCTCATATTAGGAAGTTTTAGTAGCTTTTGGGGTGTTTTTAAGTTCATTAAAGGTAAATTAAAAGTACTTTCAAACATTTTTTTAGTTAGTGATGCTTCATCTTTCAATTTTACTATAAATTTCAAATGCGTCGTCCTTGTTCATGCACAGCATAATGCACACCTAAAATGCGAAAATCAAAGCGTAATGTGCCGATATGTGTAACAAAAACTGGATAATTCTAGTAATGATTGTTATGTGTACTACATGTGTTTTATGTGTATGCAAATTGAGATATATTTTATGGAGGATCAATTGTGATGACCATCGAGTTTTCAATATAAGTGACATCATAATGTCATGAGAAGTCCAGGGCTGACAAAATAAACAATCTTTTATTTGGCAAAGTTGTTTGGAATATTTTTTTCTGGTTTTGGTATAGGAAAGGTTAAAAAGTAAGCCCTCTCCACTTGACTATCTTGCAACTACAAAGTACAATCGAACAGCTACGAAAGTATTTTCAAAATGCATAGGCTGAAACTATTACTGAACGTGTATACAAATGATAAATTTCACAATACTAGAAAGTCATTATTGATTCTTATGATTTTCCATTTGTAATACCGAAATGTTTCCGAAAATCTACTCCATGAAGAACATATATTGTTTGTCTGGAGAAGGGGCCCTCTCAAGGAATGGACCATGTAGATAAAACGTTCCTAAACATCAGTCTCCTTCATGAGTTTTATCAAGTTACAGCTGCTCTAGGAATCATGACGTCATATTAGCCAAATCCTTTTCGACTTTGTCTTCCTCTACGTTGAGGAATTTAATTCATGTTTACTCCTAGAACGAAGCGTTAACTTGCCCCACTTATTTTGAGGTATAACTAAACAATCTTACATAGATTATCTTATATTTGCTTAAAACACCAGAAACCAAAAACCAACATAAGTTGGTATGTTTCAATTTCCACTGTTTAAGCATATCTGAGGTGTTTTATATGTATACAATATATTCACACACATATGTGTGTGTGTATACAAGCATTAGATTATTTGCCTAAGGGGTTAAAGAATACAGTATGATAAATCACTGGCAAGGAAGATTAAGGACTCTCGCAAAACATCTTTCAAATGAGTTATTTACTGGCTAGATTTTTTCTGGATCATATAAGCAAAAGGGTATCATATTGAATATTTTTACTCCATAAAGTTCGGGGTTGACCAGCCATTAGAACCATGTCATCTGACTACCCACTTGAAAGAGATGACTCATTCACTTCCTGCATCTTCTGGTTACTGAAAACGTATGAGAAAAGAAACATCAAAGGGCGTTGAGGTTATTTGGTGACATGAAAAGCATGGGGAGCGATGCACAAGGAAAAGTGTATAATTTGGAAGTGTTAGAAGGCATGAGGACAAAGAATCAGAGATTGTGCAGGCTAAATGGAGAGGAGGATGCATCGGATTGGAGGAGCAATATGATTTTCATGAAGAGTGAGAGCGCTCACAAGGTAAAGATGAGTGTCACAGTGAATGTGTGTGTGTGTGTGTGTGTGTGTGTGTTTATGTGCATAGAGGTTATCATGCTTCTGATCATCCTAGAGAGCAAAGGCATGGGAATCCTCAGATGTTGAAACGGTCTTCACAGGGTGTAGGCCTACACTCATTATACAATAGTTAAAGGATTATTGGTCAAGGAATTCAATGTTTGCATGAAAATAACCATTCATATAGTTCTTGGAGTGCGTGTATGTACGCATGCATGTACAATGAATTCAATTTATGCAAGAATATATTCATGAATACAATTCTTGAAGTCCGGTTATGTATCTGTGTATGAATGTATGGGTAAATAATTCAATTTATGCGTGAATATATTCATGCATATTGTTCTGAAGTGTGTGTATGTATTCATGTATGTACAAAGGATCCATTTTTTTCATCAAAATATTCATGCTTAAAGTTATGCAGACATGGAAAATTTTCCAAAACATCTACTACTTGACTCTCTCTCTCTCTCTCTCTCTCTCTCTCTCTCTCTCTCTCTCTCTCTCTCTCTATGTATGTATATTATATGTGTGTGTGTGTATAACTGCATCACGGACATATGGAACGTGTTGAATATATAAATATAAAGGCAATACCACGAAGAAAAGTGAAATGAAGGAGTGGTGATAGGCCTTTCGACTTACTATCCTTTACTAAGTAAAGGGCAGTACATCGAAAGGTCTAGCACCAGCACTTCTCATTGTCTTTTATATATATATATATATATATTCTCTATACTATATATATTGTATATATATATATATATATATATATATATATATATATATATATATATATATATATATATATATATATATATATATATATATATATATATATATATATATATATATATATATATATATATATATATATATATATATATATATATATATATATAATATATAAGATAGGAAAATATAAATATATATATATATATATATATATATATATATATATATATATCCTTCCTTCTTGGTATTGTCTTTATTCTAATTACTGAATTTTACTTTTCACTGAAGCACAAAAAATATCTTTCGTTTTTCTTAATATTTCTCTTTCTTCCACATTCCTTCATGAAATGATTTTGATTAATCTTTGAAAGTATTTAGTTAATTTATCTTTATCCTTTGCTATAGCTTTTTAATTTTAAAATAATATCACTGATTTTTTTTTTTTGTATTTTTGTACATTTCTTTCTAATTGATTTTAGTTCTTTACATTCATTTTGGTGAAGCAATCGCGTCTTCAAGTTGAATTAGCAGATCACAACTCTTCTTATAATAATAAAATTAATTCTCAGTAAAGGAATGATTTTGAAGAAAACCTGAATCTATTTACTGTTTTTATTGTATTTTAAAGTAATATCACTGCTTCCCAGTTTTAAAGAAATATCACTGCAATATAATTTTAAAATGGGTCATAAGATCGAGTAATTGGATGACCATTGTCTGGTTCCTCAATGTTTAGTTATTTAGAGAATCTTATACATTTAATCACTTCGTTCCACATGAAATTAGTTTATAGTTCTTGAAATGTGTGCATGTATTCATGCATGAATGTATGGTCAAAGATTTCAATTTATGCACGAAAATATTCATTCATATATTTCTTGGAGTGTGTATGTAGTCATGCATGAATGTATGGTCAAAGATTTCAATTTATGCATGAAAATATTCATTCATATAGTTCTTGGAGTGTGTGTATGTGTTCATGCATGAATGTATGGTCAAAGATTTAAATTTATGTATGAAAATATTCAAACATATAGTTCTTGCAGTGTGTGTGTGTGTCTGTATGTATGTATGTACAATGAGTCCAGTTTATTCATGAAAACATTCATGGCTATAATTATGCAGACAAAATTGTTTCAAAACATCTCTCTCTCTCTCTCTCTCTCTCTCTCTCTCTCTCTCTCTCTCTCTCTCTCTCTCTCTCTCTCTCTCTCTCTCTCTATATATATATATATATATATATATATATATATATATATATATATATATATATATATATATATATATATATATATATATATATATATATATATATATATATATATATATATGCGTGTATGTGTGTGTGTATAACTGAGTCACGAACATAAGGAACGTGATGAATATATAAATGAAGGCAATACCACGAAGAAAAGTGAAATGAAGGAATGATCCTAGGCCTTTCGACTTACTGTTCTTTACTAACTTGTATAAGTATACCTTAGTTTAACCAGACCACTGAGGTGATTAACAGCTCTCCTAGGGCTGGTCCGAAGGATTAGATTTATTTTAAGTGGCTAAGAACCAATTGGTTACCTAGCAACGGGACCTGCAGCTTATTATGGAATCCGAACCACTTTATTGCGAAAAATGAATTTCTATCACCTGAAATAAATTCCTCTTATTCTTCATTGGCCGGTCGGAGATTCGAACTCGCGGCCAGCAGAGTGCTAGCTGAGAACGGAACCCAAATGCCCAACGAGGAACTAAGGACAGTATGTCGAAAGGCCTAGCACCACTCTGTTGATTTCTGTGCTAGACTTTTCCATATTGAATTATCCAGTGCTGACAGATTAACCAGTTTTGATGTGACATCTTTATTTACTAAAGTTCCTATTGATGACTTACTTCAATATTTATCACAACATTTGGACTTGTATAATCTAGAATTACCTACCAATGTTATTATTAATTTATATCCCTTGTATAAAAAATTGTAAATTCACTTTCAACGGTAATTTTTATGAACAAATATTTGGTATGGCTATGGGGAACCCTCTTTCGCCACTTTTGTCTAATTTTTACATAGAATTCTTTGAGTCTAAACTTATTCCAAAAAATCTATTTTCTAAGGTGTTTTGGGTTAGATATGTAGACGGTTGGTTTGGTATTGTAAAAGAAAATGTAAATGTTCCTGATTTCTTGCAAACAATTGATAATCTTGTACTGTCCATAAAATTCACAATAGAATATGAAGAAAATAACTGCATACCATTTATGGATGTCTTAGTTAGCAGAAACAACACCAATTTTTGTTTTAAAGCATACAGGAAACCCACGAATTATTTGTCATATATTCATTTTTACTCTAACCATGCTAAACAAATTAAGGTGTCAGCATTTTCCAGTATGTATCTTAGAGCTCTTAGAATTTGTAGTCCTGAATTTTTGGAAGAGGAGTTTAAAATTATTGATAAAATAAGAGAATCATTATGTCACCCTTCATATTTTTTTAGAACTTTGTAAAAATAAAGCAAAACAGACATATTACAATCCAATCAGTGTTAACAAAGAACTTAAGAATACTCTCTGTTTACCATTTCATCCTAATTTCATTCCTGCAGTGCCCATTTTAAAAACTATTGACATTAACTTAGTATTTAGATATATAAATAATATTTTGAGAAATAAACAAATTAAGAATAGCCCACCCAATTCAAACAATATTGTATACAGTATTCCTTGCAGAGAATGTAATAAGGTTTATATTGGTTAAACATCAAAAACACTAAAAGTAAGAAGCTCCCAACACAAATATGCCATTTCAAGAGGCTTATCAAATAATGGCACTGTGGATCATTGGCTTAAGACAGGCCATGGGATAAACTGGGATAAGTCAACAGTTATCTACAAGGTCAACGACCATCGGAAAAGAAATCTGCTAGAGACTGTGTTCGTTGAAGCTACTTCCACCAAGAATGTTAATCTCCACCTGGGATTATCCCTTGATTCTTTGTCCCTGTCTTTTTTGTGTAAAGAACATGCTGCCCAGATTAACAAACTGTAACCCTGATCCCCTTCTGTTTTTGTATATAAGGCTCTAGAAACTTCTTTTGTATTCAGTGTGAACTTGAAAATGTAAACTACGAAAGTACTTGTTCAAAGTCCTGGTTTTCACTCACCTTCCGATGTGGACTTAGTGATGTGTATATATGTATGTATGTATATATATATATATATATATATATATATATATATATATATATATATATATATATATATATATATATATATATATATATATATATATATATATATATGTATGTATGTATATCTATTAGTTTATCTCTGTTTATCTCTCTCTCTCTCTCTCTCTCTCTCTCTCTCTCTCTCTCTCTCTCTCTCTCTCTCTCTCTATATATATATATATATATATATATATATATATATATATATATATATATATATATATATATATATATATATATATATATATATATATATATATATGTATGTATGTATGTTAATGGCTCTTCCGGGTCAAGGAGGGCTATCTTTTATTGGTGTATCTGTTTTAAGAACAGAATCAATCATCTTACTTCTTTAAGATGACTGTGGTAGCCGTGGCTCATCCCTGGGTCAGCAAATCCCTTCTCCTTTGTCGACTTCTCCCACTGTACCTATCTTAAAACAAAGGCCTATTGAAATTAAACACTGACGTATAAAACTGACTTTATTTGCAGATTTAACGGAAGTGATTCGGCAAAAGCTACGGTCATCAAATGGAGCGATTCACACCCCCTATCAACAGAATTCAGAACTAGGGGAAATACTGTTTCACAAATAATTCTATACCAAGCAATACTAGTGAATGACACCCTGGTCATCAAACAAAGTAATAAGACCATAATTATTACCGACCACAATATATGTCATATAGTACCACTTCCAAACATTCATCCACTCAGGACGAAACTCGAATTCCTGTTGAAAGAATTCCTGTTGAAATGGTGTTCACTGTATTGAATATCCCAAACAGAAAAATGCACAATGGGAATATTCATCATGTAGACATCGATTAATTTCACTGCCTCCCAACCAGGGGTTTTCCCCTCTAAAGTTTGGAAAAGATATAAATGTCACTGGGCGATCTTACTTTTTCTATGGCCCAGATAATGTATCTTCATAGTGATGGTTTCTTTAAACACTGCACAGGCTAAAAGCACATATCAGCCACTCAAGGTCTTGAGAGTCACTGTTCCTCTCATAAATATCCCATGGGAGATCGCACACACACGCACATACCCCACCGGAACCTGGGCACTTCTGGCGGCTTGGTTCAATGTTCTATCATGCTGTTCCCATGTGATTGGATCATAACAGACCCAAATGCACTTGCAGTAGAAGTGCCACTACCAGGCCAGCACATAGTTATTCTAAAGTCATCTAAGACATAATATGTACTGTACATATATATTTATACATACATATATACTGTATATATATATATATATATATATATATATATATATATATATATATATATATATATATTATGTGTGTGTGTGTGTGTGTGTGTGTGTGTGTATACTCTCTCTCTCTCTCTCTCTCTCTCTCTCTCTCTCTCTCTCTCTATATATATATATATATATATATATATATATATATATATATATATATATATATATATATATATATATATATATATATAATATACATGCATATATATACACATATATATATACACATATATACATACATACATACATACATACACGCCCTATTAGAATGCCTGCATTTCCCAGAGTGAAAAGTAACTATTTACGGTTGAGTTTTTTTTCGAATGAAAGCATATTCAGCTCAGTAAAGCCCTATCGGAGCCTCCGTGAAAATATCTTTCGTCATGACTTTCTAGAACAATTAAATACCTGCCTTTAAGACACTGATTACAGAAAAGCTTTCTGCATAAATAGCGTATTAAATAACGTAATAATGTAAATGATACAGGGTTAGTTATTGCACAATAGCTAGGAACGCGAGATTAAACAGGAGTAACAAAAGCCTTATCTCTTTTGAGCTAATTTTTTTAACGCAATATCATTCTTGTTATTAGATTCTTGCTTGTTAACGCTCTTGTGTTCACCACTTTCTGTTTTGCGATGCTACATCTCTCTCTCTCTCTCTCTCTCTCTTCTCTCTCTCTCTCTCTCTCTCTCTCTCACATTACGGATTCATTTATCATTTCATATCTTACCATCTCTCGCATGTGGTGGTACAATAAATCATCTGTAAAATCAGTGGCAACTGACCAATTTCTCTTCCTGTCAACCCATCACAAAGGACCAACCTCCCTTCCCCGCCCCCCTTCCCAAGTAACTGTATAGAGTCGCATCTTCTAAAAATAAACATCACTGTATGAATTCGAACTTGGTGCTAGGTTTTGGAAAAGTTGACTGAAATGTAACTCATAAGTACACGAAAAGAAATATAAACTTCCTGAGAAACTTCATACATATACAGTATACATACATTCATATATATATATATATATATATATATATATATATATATATATATATATATATATATATATAAAAAGTTATTTTGATTTTGAAATTACTAGAACTGCCTACTGTTTACTGAATTATACCACTTAATATGACCTAGGAAGTCACTTGCTTGCAATTTCCTAGATCTGCTAATATATGTATGAATAGTAAAGAACTAATAAATTTCGTATTTTCAATAAATATATAATCAATGTTAAATTAGAATGTCAAATTTACTTTCCAGTTCGTGTAAATTTTTTTGTCATCTTACTTATACTGTGTATGTTTATATTACATGTAATTATTATTTAAATTTTATAAATACCTTACCTATTGATAAGGTTCTTTCTTTTTCTGTTGTATGTTTTTAGTTTCTCACTTCTTACCTTGATTTCCTTTAAGTGTGTCCTTCTGCATCGCTATCGCTGATGATGTACTATCTCTCTTAGATTAATTATTTTAAGTATTGATATCTCTCAGAAAGGCGTATAGAGACGAGATCGGTAATTTCATCATTTTAATTAGTACTTAGTATTATAAGGATCAGTACAAAATTAACAAGTTACAGTGGTATAAAACGAAATCACTCTGGAGTAATTAACTTGACTCAGTCTATATGGGGAACACGGAAGCAAGGGAAGACGTACTCTCCCTTGAAGGACACAGTTCTGATCTGTTCTCTCCTGGCGATCTCCAGCCTGTTGGACCCCTGGAATTCTTGTTATCTGCAATCTCCACCTCCTTCTAGCCCTATTGGAAGGATTTATCAGCAAGGCCTCCCCTTCAATTAGTTCATTGGAAGGACTGTAGTGGGTGTGATTCAAATCTTTCCTTAGAGGACTTGATTGGAGGTGCTCTTAGGAGGGTGTGTGAAAGATCCCTCCCTAGTATGTTTGATTGGAGGGTGTAGAAGTACATCACTTTGTCCAGCCCCCAATTTCCGGGAATTTCCATGAAAATGCCTCCTGTGAAGGCGGGGTTATAGAACCAGTTGCTGTAAGCTTTTTGGCTGTGCTGACTCATGATCTGGTTAACTTAATCGCGAGGCCACTACTTCCCACTTTCATGGCTGTTTTTATGGCTTTAATGTGATATACTGCTTTTGAGTTCATGCAAAATCCTGCCTTGATCAGCGTATTGGAATCACGATAATAACAACAGCTTTTAGGCATTATCACTGTGCTCTCTGCCTCTCTTTTTATTCTTACGTCCCTCTCCTTCTCTCTCCTAACTTTTTCTCTTTTCTACATTTCTCTCTCTCCCTCTCTCTCTTTTTATCTAATTTCCCTATATATTCTAATATATGTATGAATAGTAAAGAACTAATAAATTTCATACTTTCAATAAATATATAATCAATGTTAAATTAGAATGTCAAATTTACGTTTCAGTTCGTGTAAATTTTTTTTGTCATCTTACTTATACTGTGTATGTTTATATTGCTTGTAATTAGTATTTAAATTTTATAAATACCTTACCTATCATGACTAATTACTCACACACAGGCACGCATATATACTGTATATATATATATATATATATATATATATATATATATATATATATATATATATATATATATATATATATATATATATATATATATATATATATACACGCACCAAGAAATTTCTCTATCAACCGGATGCACATTATCTCAAAACCCGGACCCCAGGGACCAAAGGTGCCTTAACAATTCATCTGGACAAGTCAAAAGAAACTGGAACCTAAGTACTCTGTACCTGAGATTTTTCCCGGGCAGGTGCCTAGTGCCTACCATACCAATGAATTTTACCTAACTTCCCGACTTACCCTTCCACCATGAGATATGATGGAAATGAACACATGGGAACATGTTTCACGTAAATAAAATTCTGACTCACAGGGTATTAGCAATTCATATGTGCAAGTTATAAAAGAAGTTATAGCCTTAGTACTCCGTACCTTAGATTTTTTCCGGGTAAGCGCCTATCGGTTAACATACCAGCGTATTTTACCCAACATCCCTACCCTAGCAGCGAATGAATTGCTGGCATGGTAGGTGCTAGGCGCCTGCCCGGGAAATACCTCGTGTACGGAGTACTTACGCTCTAATTTCTTTCATGACCTGCGCGGATGAATTGTGCGTGTGTAGATATACATACACACATGCACACTCTTTTGGTTGAGGGAAGCGGAGATGGGTTATAAACAGCTTAGAGTGTTGCCAACAACTTTAACAACATTCATGACGATTTTCAAATTAGTGTATAAAAATTTTTAATTATTTTATTTTGCTGTGAATGTGAAGATTATATTGAAATGAAATATTATATCAAAAGTGATAGAATATTATCTTGTGTACTGTTATGATATTTGTGATAATCATATTAGAGTCAACTATAAAAAAAGAAAGAGCTCAACGGTGAATCTTAACATTGATGAAATACCATTTTTAGATGTCAGCACACCCATACAAATAAAGCTTCCGTCCTGTCATGATGTGAAATAAAAAATCATTCCAGTAAGATGACTTTTTGGTAATTTTCTTAAAATCAATTTGGTTTGGACATGTTACCATTGAGTAATGCCATATGTAATAAAGACGTAAACACAGGGTGTTTTACACAGTCGTGCAGAGTCCATGATAATGAAAAATGAAAAATCAGTGATTATAATAAAGCTGATGATTAATGATAACTTTGCAAGTAATGTTCTTGAAAATAACATTTTGAAATAGCCCATTTTACAGCGCAATATTAATGATGTAACACTTGGTGTAATTCAAGGAAATGAATCACTGAAAAAAGGCAAATTTATCATATTATGAGTAAAGCAAATGAAATAAACCATATATATTCGTGAATCATCAGATCACACATATCATGCAACCCTTAAAGTTTCATCCCCAAAACATGATTTCATCATACATCTCATGCATCATGCGAATTGCATTTTTGATAGCCCAGATAACATTAGGCTAACCTCTTTTCCTTTATAATTCTATCTTTCTGTTATATAGATGAAAGTGAAAAAATAAAACTAGCCTTTACTTGCTGAGCAAATATAATTTTCAGAATAGTATAGTGTACTAGGCTATGCCTGTGGAGAGAATTTCATTTTAGGTAGATTATAGTGTACTACTTAGGCAATGCTTGTAAAGTGAATTTCATATTCGACAGACTATACTAGGCTAGGCTTTCAAACAAGATTTCCGAACTTACGGCGTACTGTCACATTTCAAAACTATCTCTTATAATTAGAAATCATTTACTATTGCAAGAGCACCACCACATACCAAAGAAACTGGCATAGAAATCAAGTACTGACATGAACAGCAGAATTGAGAAACAGCAGTTTTGAGATTTTTATGAATTTTAGTTTAATATATGTTAGTTTACCTTTGTGTACCTGTTATACATTTGTTTTTATGTCAATAACAAGAAGAATAATTCCAGTTTAATCCGTTTCTTTTACCATCCAAAAAATGATTCTCCTAATTCATTTGGTATTAGGCCTCAATCGGCTGAATTTGAGAACATAAACATTAGTCCAGCCTATTAAAAGGAATATGACAGATGATCAATTTCTTTATATATTACAGTAATGATGTAACATGATAATAATACAGTATACATGGATTCAGTAAGTAAAATATCAGTTTCATTACCATTGCCCTTATCTTAAATACAGCCATCATAGGTCATCTGATTTATGCAAAAGATACTGTTAATAACACCCAGCCTTGGCTAATAGTCAACACATACACATTTTGTATCTCGTGCATAGTAACAACTGATAAGAAAGTGTCCATATCAATTTTAGTTTATCTGTAGAGGGAGCTCTAATATCGAAACACCTTATATATATATATATATATATTATATATATATATATATATATATTTATATATATATATATATATATATATATATATATATATATATATATATATATATATATATATTGTTACATTTTGGGGCAGTTGGGAAAATGGAAATTATTATTTTAAAATTAGCTGCCTTGAAAGCCAGCACAAAGCACTCAGAATGTAAACGATAAATGGAATGAATAAACTAACTTACCTTGACATCACATCTAAGTAAACAGAAAACTGGAGGTCGCCATGGGGAAAAATTTAAAAACTTATGTAATTTAAACTGAAATTATTTGCAAAAGAAGGAATCATGAAATTAATATGGAAGGGCTGACTGAGCAGCAAGCAAGCACATACAATGCGTAATAAAGTTAGACAATGTGTAGCAAATTGCTGAATCTGAAACGGCTACGGCCTTGAAATAGATTAATTAACACTCAAATGAACATGAAGGTTGCTATTGGTTAAATGATTTGTTTTTGTTAACGCAACTGGATTTATCAAAGGAGGGGGAACTGTCCAGTGTCATGGTCTGCTAATTAGAAGATTCTTGCACGTGGCAGGATGGCAGTTAAACGTCTATGCTAGGTTTGTTCACTAGGCAGGGAAACAGACCGTCCGAGGCTCTGGATAACAGGTTCTGGAAGGGAATTCCAGTTTAGCATTCAAAACCAATGACTTTCTCTCACATGAACTTAATTATGCACGATGGCGGAACTGATCAATTAGATTTAATTATCCCGTGGTAACACTGTGGTGGGAGCGATCTAATTATTATTTAATTGAAATTACTTTGAGCTTGTGACAATCATGGGGAAAAGGGCTGAGAGGTGTGATTTGACAAAGGGGCTTTGTTTAGGTGAATGAAGAGTTGGAAATATGGAAAATGGAGAGAAATTCATGAGGAGAGAAAGAAAGCTGGTGTAGGACCAAGTGCTTCCAGACATACCTGATTCCTTTGGTGCTTAGGGCTCGTTGCAAAGACGAATTTCGGCCGCAGGAGTCTCGCATTCTGTGCCAAGAGAGTGAGATGAAAGGGGCACCACTTGGTGCTGTTGCATTTGGATAAGGAGTGTGTGGCCCAGGTCACTGTTGTCAACTTGGATTTTGTTTTCTTGGGTTGGGCACAAGACATCGGCGACCTGATAGCAGTCACACAGCCAGCAAAAGGTCACAGGGAAAATAGGTCTTACAGTTAAGTCCTTAAGGGTTAGGATAATAGCCTACTTACGGCCAGGATTCTCCCTTGTGTCCTTAATGGCTATCTGACCCCCAAATCGCTGGATGCTGGGACTAAGAGGTTGGTATTATTTTCCACCAAGTGAGGTGATGTTAGGGATTTTCTACATAAGTTCATGGTGTCTCCACCAGCCACCATTAGATTTGATTTTCTATCTAACAGGCTAAAGGGATGAATGGAATATGTATAAGAGTTCCTCCCTTTAAAAAAGTATTCACTCCTTTTCGGGCATGAAGGCCTTGGCTAAGTAAGTTATTTGTCCCAACTAAGTGGTTAGCTTCCCTAAATAAGTTGTGCCTTTGCCCTGCACAACTTACTGCTAAGAGGGGATACTAGTTTTGCTAACTTACTTACTACAGCAGAGCCTAACCTATGCAAAGGTATTTACAGACTTCTACTGTCTGTCTCTGACTACAGGGGAACTCTTCTCCTAGGCAACAGGTACATAGTAAATGTGTCTTGTTGACATAGTCTCCTATTCTATGGCCCTGGCACTAAATTAAATAACACTGACCTAATGAATGCAAATAATTATTGGTTATGCAATGCTTTATGGAATAACACACGCACCAATTTTGGATATGGGCAACCTGAAGGGTTAAATATAGTAAGCGGTCAGGGGTGTACCAGCTTGAGTATTCGATAGTTTTATTATGAGGTTATCATCAGGGTTAGTGATACAAGATGCCTAGGGTGTTAGATGTTAGTCTACTTGGGCAGAGATTATGCAGGCTACCTTCTCTGGGGAGAGGTAGCCCTAGCAACTGTGGGCAGGCTCCCTTCTTCAGCTGCTGCGACAAGTGTGGTAAAGGTAGAACCAGCATCTGCGTCCCAGCCGGACAGTTCCTGGTTGACCAGAGAAGGCGTAATGTTAAGGTCTGCCAGAGGTTCATCTTCAGCAGATGAAAGTGATTGAGAAGAAGAAATGTCAGGGGTCAGAGGCTCACAATTTGCAATGATCAGTTTGGTGAGGTTTGGAGGATCTCCCATAGGAGGATCTGTGACATGATTTGGACCCGGCACTGGCACTAACTCGGGGCCAGGCACAGAGGTTAAGGTTAGTGTAGGTGCTATGTCTGAGATAGACAGAGCTTGGCACTGCTCAGAGCTCTCAAGTGGCACTGGCAGAGAATTGGAGTCAGGTGTGGCTGATGAGGGACCCGGGGGTGCAAAACCCCTTGGTGTACCTGAGGTAAGGGGAGACAGAGATTCCTACCTTGGGTGGAGGGCTTATCCTCTTGAAATGGTTCTGGGTGTGGTGTCTGCTGCCTTCTGCTTGCTAAGGCACCTTGCCCAATTTGCTGAGTACCCTGTTACATTACAGGTCTTGCAGCGGTACCTGGCGATTTCCCTTTGTGGTAAGGGGGTAAGTTTTGGGTGGCCGTCCTTTTGTGAGAATTGAGGACTTGGACTGGAGTTGCACGATGAGTGCCTCTTCCGTCGAACACCTTGGTGAACGGAAGGTAGGGCTGACAGTGGCACGCTTGTCACAGTGGCGGTGTCCCGGTCAGGTGGTTTTGGAGTGGCCTCCCTGGTGGAGGTAGCTAGGCAACAGAGTGGCATTAGGGAAGGACATCCCCAGAGGAGGTCTAGTCCCAACAGGAACTCCACTCCATGCCTGATTTTATTCACTATGCCAAGGCGGTAAGGTTGCATGCCCCAAGGGGTGGTTAACCTGAAGTTCAACTGTGGGAATGGTTTTGGTTTGCTCCTCTACCCAAGTCATCATCCACCTGGTTTTTTCGTCAACAATGGCATTGGTTGTCACTTGGGCCTGGTCAATGAGGCTAATATCTGAGCCAGTATCTACCATAGCCAGCAGGTTCACTGGTAAGCTAGAACCATCCAGGGGTGCCACTGAGACGGACTGAGTCCAGACCCGCTCAGGGCGAGACATATTTGGTGGCACAGCCGCAGAGGTCATAGCACTAAATCAGGTTGACGTGCTTGTTAAAGGAGAGATGGTTTGGGCAACCAGGATATCTGGCAGTACAGTGCCCTGGTGTTCCACAGTCTTGGCAGGGTCTCTTTGAATGGGCTGATTTCCCTGTGGTGACTGTCGGTGGAGGAGACTGAGTAGGCATAGAGGGAGAGGAGTTTTGGTGGTTGGTATTGGGCTGCCTGTTGTTGCCCAACTTGTAGTGGCAAACAGATTCAGTATACCCAAACTTCTGACGGTGGTGCAAGTAGGCTTACTAGGCAATCCGTTCTTCGGGTGGGTCGAGCCTGAGAGGTACCCGGGTGGCACTATGCGCCGGTGAGATGTGCTGTGGGATTGTTTGTATGTTTCCCATGAATTGGCCATACGGCAGGCTTCCATAAGGGTGGTGGGCTGTTTATCACTGAGATACACAGCAAGGGGCCCAGACACACATTAGAAAAGATCCTCCAGCATGATCCAATTGAATAAGTCCTCGAAGGTATTGCACGACAGGGAGTCGAACCAGTGGGTACCAGACTGGATCTTGTGACAGGCCCATTCTTTCCAGGACCAGCCGACTTCCTTAACAAGACCTCGGAACTGTTGTCTCCATTTCTCAGGGGTTATTTTGTAGGCTTTTGTGATGACCCTATGCACTTCAAGCATGTCGCCTCTTTGACTCTTCTCCAGTGAGCGGAAGGCTGCCTTACCTTTTCCTTCCATGTGCTTAGTAAGCACTAAGGCCCTCTCTGTCTTGGTTGTCTTGTAATTTTCCAAGGGCGCCTCTATCTCCTACCAACCATGCTTCTGGCTCTTCATCAGTCCACTTGGGGGCTAGAGAATTAATGCCTGAGAGGGGAGCATTGGGTGCAGCAGGTGTGGGGTTGGAGGCCTGTTGGATTGCCATAGCTTCAGCACTTTCCTTTCTTGCCTTCTCCAGCTCGAGCTCCTTTTCCTTAAGAGCCAGTCCACTTTCCTTGAGGGCTAATTCATGCTGTCTTCTCTGTTTCTCTCTTTCTTCTTCATACCTCCTCTGTTCTTCCTCATACCTCCTCTGTTTGGCTTCATAATTCCACAGTTCCAGTCTTTCTTCCTTCTCTTGGGTAGCCAAGTCATCCAGCTGTTCCTTGGCCCACTTGGTGAGTGCTGATCCCGTGAGACCTGCCTCCTTCCCCAGATCCATGAAGGTTTTGTAATTGTCTGCCACCATGTTTCTGGTGGGTAAGGGCATCTAATTGGGTTGACTGGATATACTTGGGGAAATGGTCTGTGACAGTGGGGATGTGTCTCATAATTTGCTGGCACTTCAGTGGTGTGGCACCTTTTCAATAAGGGGGCACTGTGGTAGAGTGTGCCTTGCAAAGGTCACACTGATGGAGCGATCCTGAAGGAATATTGATCCTCATGGGCGGATATGCTTGTAAAGTGGAAGTGATCCTGAAGGAGCTAAAGTTCTTATGGGAGAATACACTGACATTCGCACTCTGTATCTCAGGTACAGGTGGGGTGGTGTATGTTAGTACTTTGTCTTGGTGGCACTGGGGTGCCGGTGTGTTCTGGGGAACAACACTAGAAGGCAGTGCAACCAAACTGCATTGAAGGAAATGGCACTCGGCCTGAGGCAGAATGTGAGTAGGGAGTGAGAGGGAAGGTGGAAAGGTAAGTGCTTCAGTAACTTAAGTCGTTGGCAGGGCCTCAGATTAGTGGCACCGTGGAAGGAAATTCCTTGGGTTTCCACTCGTGGGTGGCTAGTTCTAAGAACTAGTGATTTCTTCCTGACATGAGGAAAGGAGGCCTTCCTGACATGAGGACATGAGGAAAGGAAGGTTATGGGGTATGCACTCAATATGCGATTTGGTGCTTGCTGTATATGCAAGTCTTGGATAATGGACACCCACTCATGCATGACAGTCGATGTGAAAATAGAGATGGGAGACAATTCCATGAACATGGGCCTGTATGTAAATTCGCGCACTATGCGTGAATGAGTAAAAGGAAGAATTGAATGGGGATCTTAAAAGATCAAAGGCTGGTTTAAAAATGGAGAGAGAAAAAAAATATTGTACTTGGCTTTATGAAGTAGTGGGTTTATTTTCCAATACTCATTTATTTATTTTAATATTCCCTTTGTTGTGAATATTAGAGTTTCTCTCTCTCTCTCTCTCTCTCTCTCTCTCTCTCTCTCTCTCTCTCTCTCTCTCTCTCTCTGAAAACATATTTGTAATGGAATGTATTCGTTGCGTGATTTAATTTACTCTAATTTCTTATGATAAATTACGTTATGGAAAATTACGCTAAGTTACTATTTTTTTCTTAAATGTACTTTTGGTATTTACGTAACTTTAATAGCTAGCTCCTGTGATGACAAGTTGTATGGTGGAAAGGGTTTCAAATTATTATCAAGATTATCAAGGTACTTCGTTAGGTTTTACGTTAGGGGCAAGAGAAATGGAATTTTCTTTCGGCGAGGGAACGATAAGAAGTGGAACTGGGTGTGCGTGAGAGAGAAGCAGTGAGGGCTGCTGGTTGTCAATTGAGGGATATAACATCGATGACTGAAAATTTAAGAAAAGAACACTCAACTTTTCTGAGTGAATTATGGTGCTGATATGCAGAATCGAATTATTTAACTTAAACATCAGTAATGCCTTTGCTTTACTTAAACGTGAAATGTAAGTTTGAACTGGATATGACAGTCTTTGAATTGTGGGGGCGGGGCGAGGGGAAGGCATATGCGCCGAAGTGGTACAGCCGAACTGCTACAGCGCCGAACTGCCAGTCGTTATGCGTATTGTAACAACACGAATTTTCGAACTACACTTCACAACACAGAAATTGCAAACTTTCTCTGCCGTAATTGTTTTCGAACAACACTCTTAACCAACTGTTCACGGCTAACACATGCAATAAATCCCTGGCAAGCGCTTCCTAATTCCTAACGATCAGTCTTCTGGCGTCAACACAGCTGCTCTTCTTCCGATGCAAATTTCGAGGGCAGTTATTCTGCATCGCTAAATTAAGAACTTTTTTTGTGCTCTTGCCTTTATGTTATGTGAATATTCTAACATAGAGATTTGCTGCTAATCACGTTTTTTTTTCTAAACACTTTTCCCTATCTGTTTCTAACGTATCCTTAATTTTACAACAATTATAATAATAACCCTTACCTTGTTATCCTTGCCTCGGTTAAGTCCTATTTTGCCATTGTAAATACTGGAATTAAATTATTTATGATTATATATCGTTCCTCTGTTCGTTTCCTTCCTAGTCTAGTGATAGCGAAGCTAATTCTCGTTACTAGTTGACTAGGATCCTGGCCAGATTGACAATGTTACATTCTGGGGCTGGTTGGGAAAATGGAAATTATTATTTTAATTAACTGCCTTGAAAGACAACACAAAGCGCTCAGAATGTAAGCGATAAATGAAAAGAATAAACTGACTTACGGTGATATCACATCTAAGTAAACATAGAATTGGAGGTCGGCATGGGGAAAAAATTAACCATTTATGTAATTTAAACAGAATTTATTTACAAATAAAGCAACCAGGAAATTAATATGGAAGGGGTGACTGAGCAGCAAGCAAGCACATACAATGTGCTATAAAATTAAACAATGCATAGCAAATTGCTGAATCTGAAATGGCTACGGCCCTGAAATAGTTTAACGCGCAAATGAACGTGAAGGTTGCTACTGGTTAAATGATTTGTTTTTATTAATGCAACTGGATTTATCAAGGGCCGGGGGGGGGGGGGACACCGTCCAGTGTCCTGGACTGCTAATCAGAAGAATCTTGCATGTGACTGGATGGCAGTTAAACGTCTATGCTAGGTTTTGTTCACTAGACAGGGAAACAGACTGTCTGAGGTGCTGGATAACAGGTTCTGGAAGAGAATTCCAGGTTAGAATTCAAAACCAATGACTTTCTTTCACATGAACTTAATTATTCACGATGGAGGAATTGGTAACACTATGGGGGGAGCGATCTAATTGTTATTGAATTATTTAATTTGAGCTTATGATAAGTCATGGGGACAAAGGGCTGATAGGTGTGATTTGACAAGGGGGCTTTGTTTAGGAGAATGAAAAGTTGGAAATATTGAAAATGGAAAAAAAATTCACGAGGAGTGAAAGAAAGCTGGAGTAGGACTGAGTGCTTCCAGACGAACCTGATTCCTTCGGCGCTTGAAGCTCGTTGCAAAGACAAATTTTGGCGGCAGGAGTCTCGCATTCTGCGTCAAGAGAGTTAGATGAAAGGGGCACCACTCGACGCTGCTGTGGCGTTTGGATAAGGAGTGTGTGGCTCAGGTCACTGACGTCTCCTTCGATTTTGTTTTCTTGGGTTAGGCACAGGACATCGGCGATCTGAAAGCAGTCACACAGCTAGTGAAAGGTCGTAGGGAAAATAGGTCTTATAGTTAAGTCCTTAAGGGTTAGGATAATAGCCTACTTACAGCCCTGATTCGCCCTTGTGTTCCTAACGGCTATCTGACCCCAAAATCAAGAGGCTGGTATTGGTTTCCCCCCAAGTCAGGTGATATCTGGGGTTTCCTACATAAGTTCACCCCCCTTCATGGTGTCTCCCCCAGCCACCGTTAAATTTGATCTTCTATCTAATGGGCCAAGGGGATGAATGGAATACACACACACACACACACACACACACACACACACACACACACACACACACACACACACACACATATATATATATATATATATATATATATATATATATATATATATATATATATATATATATATATATATATATATAAGGAGTGACGAAAAAACACCTGTAGACTTGATTAGTCTCAGAGATTTCCCTCTTTGACCTTTTCCTAGGGAAAACAATCTAGCAAAAAAACATGTATGTAAGGACTACAAGTGATCTCGACTATAGATCGCTGAGAAAATGTTGAAAAATTTTGTCTACCAGTCAGTATACCAAGGGAAAAAGAATCTTATATACTAGATGTTATAAAATTCATGAATAAATGAAATTGTTTTTTACTTAATACCTCTAAAAACATTACACTTTACAAAATAGTCCGACGATTCCATGGTTAAAATAATTTTCAAGCGTGCATGAATGTTTCATGGAAAATAATGAACAAATAAAAAATATGACATTATATTCAATGAAATATTTCTCTTCTCTTCCGTTTCTTCAGCATTTTCTTTGTTTCTTCATTATGAATATTCAACGATAAGTTAGAATTTCTGTTCAAAATCTAAAATACTTCCTTCCTGTCTTGCTAGATTTTCTCAACATTTGATGATCCCTGTTGAGGAAAAAATTATTAAACTCTCCAACTCCATATTGAGGTTACCCAGATATTCATAGTCATCTTGCCATATTTGAATTCTAATGTTTTTGAATTCAGATAAAAATGTTACTTATAATTTTTGTAATCTCTCGATCAAAACGATTTACAAATGCAACTGGCCACTAGTTTGTGGATCCAAGGCTAAAAACTGTTTTAAATGGTGTTCGTTGATGGTCTTAAAGATTTTTTTCTTTCGGTTCGAGGGGTTATTTTCAGATGGGTCAAGAAAGCTATTCATGTTAAGATATTTTTACCTAAAATAATTTACCGTAAATAGAATTATTCTTTCGTATCTTTGCATGAAAACACTTTACAAACGTTCCCTGCACAAAATTAATTGCTTTCCAGGTTGTCAGAGAAAAGCCGGTTCATGAGTGTACAGTATTTTTTTGTCCTGAAAGAGTGTTTGCAAGTACTCATATAGTTATGGTGTGAATTAAAATTAAAGCAGCAAATTAAGTGTGGCGAGATATAAATGAAATTGGATTTTTTGTACACGTTAAGAAAATTTTATTTATGAAAAGGGAAAATTTTTTCATGCGATGTGAAATATTGCTTTCGACATGAAAACATTTCATTTAGAAATGGAGAATTTATTTACGGAATTGAAGACTTTTAATTACCGTACAGGAATTCTTGTTTGCAGAAGTGATTTCTATTTACTGAGCAGAGACTCTCATTTACGAAATTTAATTTTTTATGAAATAAGAACTTTTATTTCTGAATGAAAAGTTATAATTACAGAACTAGTGACTTTCATTTACAGCAAAGGAAGCTTCCATTTGCAGAAAGGAATATTCATTTAAGGAACGGGAAAGTTATCAAGGGATACTTTATTCACAGAATGAGAAGATATGAGTAACAGGATGGGCGACTTTTGCTACTGAAATGGGAAACTTTTATGGTCAGGCATTGGTATTTGCAACTAAATGTATAAATCATTACATTGGTTGTTGTTCTGACTGATTCGGACAACCACACACACATGCACACATATATATATTCTCATGATATTGTCTTTACAATATATATCTTTCCATGATTTTGATGTATTTACTGTTCTAGTTATGATGTATTCTGTGTAGTGATAATAGTTGCTGAAATATCGTATGCAGTATAATGTCAGATCTCACAAGAAGTAATGATTTAGATAACTTAACAGCGTAATTTAGAACTGATAATATGTTTTTAATAGTAACTTAGTATATCAGCAACCCGTGTGTGTGGTGAGTGCTTTGTTTTGCTTCGTTTGTCATTGCGAAAGATAATGTGTTGACAGGTCAGGACAACAGTCGAGTCGTGTTAGATTTTTTTCTCATGCGAGAAGAAGACTAATGATTTCACAATGTTGCATGTATTGTTCTGTTTTAAGGTCAAGGGAGTTGTTGGACTGAAGTACATGGCAATTGAGTCATGTTTAAGATTACTTTACTCTGATCACATATTGTTCTAATGCACTAGTTTTGGCCCCGAGACGTTATGCTCAGGAAGTGACATCATCTTCCTTTTCTAGAATTTTTTCTTGCATCTCGTTCCCAAAATGTCTTAATAATGAGATCATCTGATTGTTTCAATTCTAGCTGGAATTCTAAAAGCTTGCCCATTCTGATTTTAGAGACCTATCGTGCATTTCTCTCTCTCTCTCTCTCTCTCTCTCTCTCTCTCTTCAAAAGAGATAAGTTATTAACGTAAAATATTTGTGTGGTCATTGATATTAATCTTAGCTCTTGAGATCTGGGAGTAGTAAAAGTGTATATATTTGTAACAGCGCCTATCAAAAGTGTGTTTTGTGAATCTCGAGCAGCTGCATTTGGAGTAAATTTTGTGGAAGTTTTCACAAGCTTGTGTAAGGTAGTGAATTTTACTTATCATTACCATGGTATAATAAGGTATATTAAGAGATTTTTTACTTAGTGAAATTGTTTTTGTTAAATCTTTTGTGCATTTTTGTATGTTCTTGTATTTGCAATCTCTTAATTTTTCATGTTTTATATCGTGGTGATTTAACATTTATTTATTCAGCATTTTATGTATTTCTGATAATTTAACATTGCATACTTGATTTAATTTTCATTATTTCTGAATAGTTTAAGTTTTGCTATATTAATTAAATTTCTTGATAAATTTTGTGTTGTTTTCAAGTAATAGTAAATTTGTTTAGATTGTGATTTTTAATTATTAATTTTGAATTAAAAAAAATTGTACTTAAAATTCTTAAAAATAGTGTTTCATCTATTGACCACCAGTGAATATGATTAATTGTGTGCATAAGGCAAAGTGATAAACCTGTTGTGTTCCTTTAGTGAATTAAGACCAGGAAAACAGTTAAAGTTGTTTTATGGAGTGATGCCCTTTTACTTTAGTATATTTCTTGTTTAATTGTTGATACTTCACAACTGTTTTGATAAACTTAGTCTGATTTTTCACATGATTAATAAGCTTTTTAAGGGATCACTGTTCCCTTTAGAGTACTCAGTCTTAATTTTATTGTTATGGGAGTTCAGGTATCTGGCTTAAATGGGGTAAGTTTTTTTTTTAATTCTGTGATTAGTTGTGTAATAACCAGGTACTTGGAACACTTCGTGACAATAGGAATTTGGTGCCCAGTCCCTGGAACAAAACAAAATATCAGTCTTGTTCATGATTTATAATGGTGGTGTTAGGGATTTTTTTTTATAGGAGAGTGACCACATAGTTATTTTTGCATCGTATTGTGAATGATTTAGTTGAGTAACTTAGAGAAAATGGCTCTGTTCAGTGTTCAGAAGTTTTCAGCAGCTCCTTCCATCCAAGAGTTATCTGAATCTAGCCTTACTAAGGCTCAGTTGACTGCTTTAGTAGTGGCCTGTGGGGGTAAAGTGTTTAGTGGTATGATTGAGGCACAAATCAGATGTATTGTGTTAGAACTTTGTTTTTTTTCATTATCTTTAGTTTTCCATATTTTGTTATTTATTTTAGTATTCCCATCAGGGTTTTAAGTTTTTTTCCTCCACGTTATTTTGACTTTCCATTCCTGTTATGATCCTTGGCCTGTTTATTCTCAGAGTCCTGTTTTCTGTTTCCCTGGAGCATTCTAAGGTGTCTTCAGAAGTCGCTGTGCCCCAGTTGAGCAATCTAATTCTGTCCTTTGTGTTGATACAACATTTTGGATTACAGCAAGTTCGTACTTATATCCTGCAAATATTCGTTTTTCCATCGCCTTGATATCCAGTTGCAACGCTGCTGCCTCATCTTGCTGTAGACTTGGGCCAGTATCTGCCTGGGGGACCTCGCTGTGAGCAGGTATAAGTCTTTTGCTTAAGTTTGGGAACGTTGGAGAGACGTGGACCTTTCACGTGGAGGTCAGCCTTTATTCTGCAGGCTTTAAAGTATAGTGGGGAATACTTTCCCGCTACTTAGATTCACGTTCGGCCTTTGGAGTGTTGTGGGGGACCCCTTCCCGCCTTGCCTTACTCCGTTACGTCTCATTGGATCAACAGGCAGTTCCTCATATAAGGATCTTTGTGGAGATTAAAACTCTTAGTGGCCACTTTGTATTTGTTAGGGCATCTTAGTTTTGTTAATTGTTAGGCTTCATTTTGGCTGTTATTTTCTCCTTTCCTTCGGGACTCCCTTATTTTTGAGGGTGTATGTTTTTGGTTTCTGTAGTTAATAATGTGGGTGTTTTCCTCAAATTATTATTGTATTCATAGTTATTGTGTAAAAGTTATTCATATATTGATGTATTTGTAGTGATTCCTGCAATTATTTCTGTTTGTATTGTGTTTGTAAATATATTATGATATTTTTACTTTTGGTATTTGTATCCCTCTCTGTTAATATTTGCACACTGACTGTTATCTCACCTATTGTAACTTTACCTTTGGAGAATACCTGTTGAAATTCATTGTTCTTCTGCAAAGTCTAGCATATGTATGACAGCCCTTAGAGAAGGATCCTGATATATTTGGTGACCTTATAGCCAGGATTTTTTATCCTGTCTGGGTGTTCTCAGTGTGCAGTACTAACCGTGAGGGTACTTGGCAGAGGTCTGACACCTATTTAGGTTTTTCATATTTTGTATTTGGAAGTTGTCAGTTCAAAATGGAGACTGTGGCTATTTTGGATGTAATTATTGGTGAGGGCTGGCAAGAGAGGTTGGCGAATCTAAATAAGAATGAGTTGAATACAGTTGTTAACTATTTGGAGATTGAATATGACCCCTCTGTGAAAAATGGTGTATTGTTAACAATTTATGAAGGGATTAAGTCTGTAAAGCTGGAGAGTGATAAGGAGGTGAAATCCGTGGTAACAGTAGAGTTGTTGGAGAAACAAATTCAATTGCAGACTTTGGAATTTGAAATGGAAAAATTTAGGGAAAATGAGAGAGAGAAAGAAAGGCAATTCGAAAGAGAAAATGTTTGGCTAACCTGTCTTCTCCGATGCTGTCTTCCCCTGGTGTCACTGTTGGTCCAGTAATCAATTTGGTTCAGGCTTTGAAGTTCGTTCCTACGTTCCAAGAGTCGAACGTGGCGGAGTTCTTTGTATCTTTTGAAAGGATGGCTGCTAGATTGCAGTGGCCAGAGAAACACTGGACCATGTTGGTACAAAGTAAATTTATTGGGAAAGCCCAGAAGGTTTATGTAACCCTAGATGAAAATTTGGCCTTAGATTATGAAACTGTTAAGGCTATTATATTGAAGGCGTACGAGTTAGTCCCCGAGGCCTATAGACAACGTTTTACCAATTTGAGGAAAAACGGTGATCAAACTTTTGTAGAGTTTGCCCAGGCAAAACAGCAGTTTGCTAAGGACTGGTTTAAGTCAAGCGAGGTGGATAGCTTTGACAAGTTAAAAAAATTAGTGTTAATTGAGGAATTCAAGCGTTGCATCCCAGATAAATTAAAAATCCATTTGAAAGAATTAAAAATGGATAAGCTGCAGGAGGTGGCTGTAACCAGCGATGAATATGTGTTGTCACATAAAGTAGAGTTCCAGAATGTTATGTCTGAGGGAAGGTTGATCTGGAGTAAGGCCAGTCATGGTAATTATAGAGAAAATGTTAGTAGGAATAATTATGTCAGTAAAAGTCACCCCCTGCGACAAAGTAATAACCCTAATAATAATGTTTCTTTCAGGAATAATAATGATGTTTCTTCCAGGAATGATAAGATCTCTTACAGGAATAAAGTGAATAATTCTGGGAAGGATGTGGTCTGTTTCTTTTGTATAAAAAATGGTCATGTAAAAACCAGTTGTTGTGCTTTTAAGAAAATCCGACAATCTATTTGGAAATCGGTGATGGAGTCAGAAATGAAAAAATTGTTTCTGTCAAGGTCAAGACTGGAGATCAATGACTACCCAGCAGTTTCGCTAAATTCGTATCTCAGGGTCATGTCTCAGCTGTAGGTTTGCCTTAGAAAGGGGGGTGCATATTTTGTGAGATATGGGTGCCGCACAATCTTTGATCTTGAGGGAGGTGCTGCCGGTTGATTTTGAACCTGTTGGGGGAGGAATTTGTGATCTTGTCTGGTTTTCCGGATTCAGTCAAGTCTTATCCTATTAGCATTTTTCAGTTGGATTGCCCGTCGTTTTCTGGGGCTATTAAATTGGCCGTTTTGGAAAAATTTCCTGTGAAGGATATAGACGTTGTTTTGGGCAACGATGTTGTTTATAAGAATACAACTTGTCCAGTAGTGATGATAAACCCTGAAATGTCTGTAGTTACTCGTTCTCAAAGTAGGTGTGTTGACGCTGCACAATCAGCAACCGATTTAGATATAAGTGGCTTAGAATGTAGTGATAGTGTCGGTGGATGGTTTTCATCAGCAAGTGACGAGACCCTCTGGAATGTTTTTACTGGCTAGGAATTAGGAAGTGGAATTAAGAACAGCTTTAATAGTTAATAAATTTATTTATAGAAAAAATATTAACGCATTTACTAATAAACGTCCTCCCAAACCAAGGAATAGCGGATGACATACTTTGGAGACAATATATAACATTTTAAACTCTTACCACTGATAATGCAATACCAGTTTTTATATACAATAACCTGCACAAAAACTTTAATTTAGTAATAACTTTCATTAGTTACAAATTCCTACTTCACTAGGCCAATCAGGATTGAACAAAATCACTATCTTCCCTACCATGAACCACTCACCAATGGTATATACAGGTATTCCCTATTTAGTAACCAACTCACAATTCATAGCCTAAATCCTGCCAAGCCTACCTTGAAGTAATTTGTTCTTAGCCTTAGTATATTTCCAGGCATATCCCCAGTTACTTAGCTAGTATTAGTGTACTACCCTTCTTAGTTTAAATCCCATCTTACACAGGAAGAAGAGCTAAATCCAAAAAATACAAACTTCCCTCGAATATCACTCTCCTACCCTATCCTTGCTTGCTAGGGAGAACAGAGACACTAGGACTTTACTGGGAGGTGCACTCTCCTACCCTATCCTTGCTTGCTAGGGAGAACAGAGACACTAGGACTTTACTGGGAGGTGCACATACTCATGCACTATGGTAATGCAACTCACTAAATTTTTGTAAGCACTTAACTTACTGTTAATAACAGACACGTGGACACCTTTGTTTTTTTTTTTTTTAGGCAATAAAACAGCCCTACAGTAATTACACATTATATATGTACTGGCTCCACTCATTGCCTGATTAACCTCACACTAATTCAGAATCTGTTTTTCCACCATTTATAGTACTCACTTGGTTTACAGTACAAACAGAGTTATACCCCTACGCTCTTGCACCTTTCTCCCGTCCTACCCCTCTAGTGTCTGTCTCTGTCTCCCCGTCACGACCTCTTCTCTTTCCTTATATAGGGCCTTTGGTTTCTGGAACTATCCGGTTCAGCCAACCCATCCTTCGTCCAAACCAGTCCCTCGGTACTTCCGTAAGAAACTGCCCGTATCCCTTTTACTGGTAATTTCGTAACCGATCATTCTCCGTATAGTGGAAAGGAAAGAAAGACTTATATTAGACTGATAAAATTATTATTATGAACAAAAAAAAAATATGGTTATTATGTTACGTAAATGTAACAGATAGTGATAGTAATAATGTAGTGGTAGGGGATGATTTAATTAAGCCTGACTGGACAAGGGAAGAGCTTCTTAAAGCATAGAAACAGGAATTCCACAGTTTGTCCAAGGAATCTGGTCCTCTGATTGATTTAACAGTATCCCACTACTAAATCATTAATAAAATCCTGTACAGGCATAGTAGGCCTAAAGAGGCAGGTGATGACCACTGTGAAGTAATTCGCCAATTAATGGTTCCTTTTAGTTTCAGGTTGGGATTGATGTTGGTGGCTCATGAGAATCTTTTGTCAGGGCATTTCAGCATTAGTAAGACGATGTTGAAACTTCTGTCTGACTTCTGGCGGCCAGGTTTGAAATCAGTTGTAAAGAAGTTTGTCATCTGGTGTGGTATTTGTCAAAAGGTAGGCAAACTGAATCAGTTGATTCCAAAGGGGCTGTTGATCTCAGTTCCTTTATTGTCAGAACCTTTCCAGGAAGTTATAACTGATGTAGTTGGACCATTACCTAGATCTAGGAGTGGAAATTAGTATATTTTTACTACCATGGATAGATGTCCCGTTTTCCTGAGGCTATTCCCCTCCGTACTATCAAGAGTGTAAAGATTCTGGATGCCCTAATAAGTTTCTTTACTACATTTTGGGTTACCTAAAATAATTCAAAGTGATAATGGTTCTAATTTTACTAGCAGATACTTCAGGAGTAAGATGGCAGAACTGGGGATTAAACATATTACCTCGTCCCCATATCATCCAGAGACTGAAGGCGTTTTGGAGAAGTTCCACCAAATTTTGAAGTCCATGCTGAGGAAATATTGTCTGGCTCATGAATCTGAGTGGGATAAGGGACTTCCTTACTTACTTTTCGCGTTTTGTTCATCTCCAGGTCAGTCACTGGGTCTGTCTTCTTTCAATTTTGTGTTTAGGCACAATGTTTGTGGTCCTTTGGAGGTCATAAGAAAAGTGTGTGAAGGTGACAGTCCTGAGGTTAATTTATTGGATTACGTCTCTGGTCTTGGGGATAAATTGACGAAAGCTTAGGAGTTTGCTAAAAAAAAAAAAAAAGCTTGGCGAGTAGCCAAAACAAAGTGAAATATTATTTTGAAAAAAATCCAAACCATGCAGTTTCGCAGTAGGTGAAAAGGTCTTTGTGTTGTTACCTTTGCCAGGGAATTCCTTAAGGGCTTCATTTTCAGGTCCCTGGAGGGTGATCGAAAAATTAAATGAAGTTAATTATTTGGTGGAGACCCCTGAAAGTAGGAAACCATATCAACTCTGCCACATAAATATGCTAAAGAAATTTGTGGATAAGGAAAACACAATTCCTGTGACCATTGTCGGAAAGGGTGATAATAATGATAATTCTTCCTTTTCAGAAAATGATTTTGATAAGAATAATTTCGTAGACAAGGAGTGTTGGCCCTCTGAGAATCAAAACTCTTCGAAAAATTTTAATGGTTTAGTAACCCATTTGGATTTGGAAAAGCAGAAGGTATTGAAAAGCTTAATGTGTGAATATAAGGATTTATTTTCTGCTGTCCCTGGTCGTGAGTCTATTTTAGAGCATGGTATAGACATAGGTGATGCTTATCTGGTCAAACAGTCTCTATCGGTTGAATCCTGTAAAAAGTGAGGTGGTGGCCAAGGAAGTGGAGTATATGTTAAGAAATGGTCTCATAGAGCCGATTCATAGTCCTTGGTCCTCACCGGTGGTATTGGTTAAAAAATCTGACGGTAGTTACCATATGTGTGTGGATTATCGGAAAGTGAACGAGGTCACCCGTTCAGATAGTTTTCCTTTGCCTCGGGCGGAGGACTGTATCGATCATTTAGGCCAAGATAAATATATTAGTAAATTTGATCTTCTCAAAGGTTACTGCAAGGTACCCCTGTCTAAGCGGGACAGGGCCTTGTCCGCTTTTGTCACCCCCCAGGGTTTGTTCCAATGTCTTGTAATTCCTTCTGGGTTAAAGGCTGATGAATTCTTTGGTTTATGGGCTGAAAGGTTGCGTGGTTTATATTAATGACATTGTGATTTATTCTGATGATTGGGAAACTCATCTAAAACGAATCATGGCTCTATTTAAGGTATTGAGAAAAGCTGGTTTAGTGGTAAATTTAAGTAAATGTGATTTTGCTAGGGCAGAAGTGGTATACTTGGGAGATACTTTTGGTAATGGGAAGGTAGCTCCCAAGAGAGCCAATGTAGAGGTAGTAGAGAGGATGCCCGTTCCTTCTTGCCATAGGGATGTCCGGAGATTCCTCGGCTTGATTGGATACTATAGACGCTTTGTTAAAAACTTTTCAGATATTGCGGATCCTCTTACTAACCTTCTTAAGAAACAGGTAACATTTGTATGGGATGAGAAGACTCAAAATGCTTTTGAGTCCCTCAAAAAGTGTGGAGAGCCCCAATATCAGAATTCCCTTTTCTCTTGCTATGGATGCAAGCGATGTTGGAGTTGGGGCTGTGCTACTGCAACAGGATGAGCAGGGGATATCTCATCTGGCAGCTTATTAAAAAAAAAAAAATTAACTCATCCTCAGAGGAAATATTCCACTGTGGAGAAAGAAACTTTGGCTTTGGTTATGTCAATTAATCATTTTAATGTATACCCTTCCTCCACGGATTCCCCCATACTGGTCTTAACAGATCATAACCCTTTAACCTTCCTTAATCGGTTTAAGAATAAAAACCAAAGGTTGGCCCGTTGGAGCATATTATTGCAGGAATGGGACCTGCAATTTAAATATATTCCTGGCAAAGACAATGTTTTAGCTGATGCTCTTTCCTGGATGGGTGTTTGAAGCCTTCAGCGGCTGGATTCACGAATTTAATTTATTCTCCCTTAATTTTGTCGTTGAAGAATTTTTGTCTATTATAATTTGTTTGGGTGTGTGAGGGAGAAGACGGTCGTTGTGGTTTTTCTTGGATTAAGTCGTTGTGGTTTATGGTCGATTGTTTCGATGTTGTCGATTGTTTTGTTTGAAGTTTTGACTGTTAATGGTAATAATAAGGTTTATTGTAAAATAGGGTTAAGGATATGGTGGTGGTGTACCATGTAATATTTTTAAGGTGTCGAATTTCAAATTCAAATTCAAATTCAAATCTTTATTTCGGACATAAATGGCCATAGATAAACACATACATATACATATATAAACATACATAAAAAGCCTCCAAACCTTAAAAGAATAAAATTTTAAAATAATTATGAGAAATTATTACGAAAGAGAGATGAACAATTATGATATGAATGAGGTGCGATAATGACTCTAAGTGATACTTCCTACTAAAAGGACATATACATATGTAGCATATCAGAACAAAACAAAGAAATACTGTATTCTTACACAAAGAGCGCACCAGATGCAAAGCATAAATGAGGCCTTTCCAGTGTTTGAAAATAAATGAATTATGCAAAAACTGGGTGGCCAACCCTCTTCATAATACAGTTTTCAGAATTCTTCAGCCTTTGCAAATAGCTTGTTATGGTTTTTGCGTCTCAGTTCCTGAAAAGATGGCTGACCAAAACCCACAAAAAGAGCGGATGCTATCGTTGTAGCATACACTCAGCTTATTCATAGTCCGTTGTTTTGCTCTGACAACCAAAGACATGCTATAAAAACTTGTACAAAACTCGTAAAAGCATTTTCTTGACATCAGCGCTACATTTAGAAAAGTTCCTTAAAATCATATTTCCCCTCGTACATAGACCTCTGTACAAATATTCTACATGGGCATCGTCCGAATTTTGAGCAGTGAGATAATATCCTAGGTACTTTATTTCAGGTACAAAATCTATACGTGCATTGTTAACAACAATAGGTGATATATTACTTGGGCAAATCTTACTCTTAGAAGAAATAATACATTTGGTTTTCTTTACATTTAACAATAGAAGCCTATCGGACATAAAATCACGACAAATGTTTACAAGCTGTTGTAGCCCACCTACTGAGGGAGCAAATAAAACAATATCATCTGCGTTCAGCAAATGGTTTAAAATCATGTTGTTTAAATAACACCCCGCTTTAGTTTGACTCAGCCTCTGTGAGAGGTCATCCATATATACTTTGAACAGGTAAGGTGAAAGTAAACTTCCCTGTCTCACTCCACATGAAGTGAAGAATTCACTCGAAAATACATGGCCCCATTTGACAATCATTTGCTGATTTTTATACCATTCACCAAGCAGTTTAATAATATAGCAAGGAATATTTCTTTTGACAGTACTTCAAGTAACATCTTATGAGACACTTTATCAAAGGCTTTAGACATATCCATGAAACAAGCAAATACAGGTGTTTTACGAACATTATACTCCTCAGTTACGTGTTTAAGAATATGAACTGGCATTTCAGTTCCATGATGGGATTTGTAAGCGAACTGGTTGTCACTTGTCAATAGGTACTCTTTGCATCTCTCCAATAGAATCGCTTCAAAACTTTTGAGATAACAGTGGCTAGAGCAATCGGTCTATAATTAGATATATCACTGTGGTCCGCGTTTTTATCTTTAATCAAAGGAGAGAGTATAACCAGAATAAGAGCTCTTGGTAAGTATGAATGACAGAAACAGGAAGTAATGAATAAACTTAGTAAAACTCTAAGTACCTGATGAGCCTCAGTTAAGTGCTGAAGGTCAGCCCGTCATGTCCAGGGCTACTGGAAGTGTTCAGAGAATTCAAAGCATTCGAAATTTCATTGACATTTGTCCCTGTAACATCTCGCTGACTCTGATTTTCCACTGGGTCTGGAACAGGATGAGTAGGATCATTAAACAGCTCAGAATAATGTTCTTTCCATAACTCGGCAATGTTTTCATAACCTCTCATATTATTTATTATGTCTGGCAAGAATGTTTGGGATTTTCTTTTCTTATTTATTTCTTTCCAAAACTTCTTCATACTCCTTTAAGACTCATAGTAATTTTATTGGATCAATTTCCTCTTCATTTTCCTTACAAAATCTAAGCATCCCTTTGAACTGAGCTTTAGAAAATTTCATTTTATCATAGAAATATCCATCCCTTGGATTACCAGATTCCTTCCATGCTAAATAGTCATACCGTGCTTCATGATGGAATTCCTTTACAAAGTCGTTCCAACCAGGAACATGGTTGAAGCCTCTGTGATTCGACTCCTTAGAGTCAGACGACTGTTGAAGTGCACCAATTATGTCCAAAAGAAATCTTTCAATAGCTCTATAATGATCTTCGTTTTGACATGGTCTTGTGTTACATTGCAGAGCTTCCAAAGGCAACTCGACGTTTTTCAAAGCTTCTTCAGATTTAACTCTGTATGCCAGTAGATCGCCGAGATAAAACTTCGTCTGACTACCATCATTCGTCTGTACCAGCGTAGGTAGTTGAGAGACCTTCAAAGAAAATGAAAGGGGACGATGGTCTGAACCAATAATGGAATGCAACACACGCATATTGCTAATGTGTGTTAGAAGACTAGGGGGCAAACAAGGTGGTCTAACCAACGGTATGGCCGTTGCATCACTCACCCAAGTGTAAGTGTCGGAGGGCATCACAGCAACATCACCAATACAATAATCGTAATGGGTGCAGAAGTCTTTCAGCTCGTTACCAAAGCGTGATTCAGGGTGAGCGTTAAAATCACCAACCACAAAAACCTCCCCATTTGGGTGATCTGACATAAGACAGTGTATTTTTGCTAAACAGTCAATGTATTCCACATCATTTTGTCCGTCTGAGTATGGAAGATAACAATTCATAATCCTTATACAATTTTCATCTATAGACACGTCAATACAAATTAGTCTGTCATTTGAGGTGTCTACTCGCCGCATACAGGAGATTTGGGTACTCACTATCTGAGTGTATGTTAGAGCAATGTTACTCTATTATCATGTTAACATAAGATTTCAGGTTTATAAAAGAAACCGTTTTAGAATTAATCATATTCCACAATTTGTGAATGGTTTTATCTCTTGGCCTGTGAGCCTAGTGGAGGAAGGTACTTCTCCGAACTTTTGTTGTGTGAAGTGGTGCTTTATACTATAGTGCCGTTTGTGGTTAAAACCGAGACAATTATGGTCATAGTCTATAGACTCTGTTCTAGAGAAACGGATTGTGAAGTAAGGAGTTAAGCAGTATTGTATGATGCCCATGCTGTATGTATTTTTCAGGTGGTGAAGAAAATTTTTTTTTTTTTTTTTTTTTAAGCTAACCCTTTTTCCCATGCTTCTCTTTGTAATGTTTAGCCTTGTAAACATTGTTGTTTGTTACATTTTTCAGGTGTTTCATAAAATGTTATTGTTATTTTAGTCAATTGTTGAAATTTTAAGAAAAAAAAAAAAAATTTTTCTGTGTGGCGGTGTTAGAACTTTGTTCTTTTTTTCATTATCTTTAGTTTACCATATTTTCGTATTTATTTTAGTGTCCCCATCAGGGTTTTAAGTTTTCTTCTTCCACGTTATTTTGACTTTCCATTCCTGTTTTGATCCTTGGCCTGTTTATTCTCAGAGTCCTGTTTTCCGTTTCCCTGGAGTATTCCAAGGTGTCTTCGGAGGTCCCTGTGCCCCAGTTGAGAAGTCTAGTTCTGGCCTTCGTGTTGATACAACATTTTGGATTATAGCAAGTTTGCACCTACATCTTACAAATATTCGTTTTTCCCTCGCA
>NC_089796.1:28843594-28861094 GCF_040412425.1 Macrobrachium rosenbergii
CGAGGAGCTGTATGCATTACTAGGACAAAAAATAAACAACAAACTCTGCATAATAATGGGAGATTTCAATGCAGCAGTACACTAGGACACTATGACCTCCTAATCAAACTTAGAAGGAAAGAGACTTTTAGAATTTGTCAAAAATGAATTTCTCCACCAATGGGTTGACAAACCTACTAGAGGAGACAACGTACTAGACATCATCCCATCGACAGAAGATAACCTAGTATCTGACCTTTCAGTAGGTGCAAATTTAGGGAAAAGCAACCATAAAATTATTACATTTCATATTAATATTCCCCATGAAAAAGAAAAGAAGATACTAAAGAGATTAGACTACTGTCAAGGAGACCTAAAAAAAAACTAAAGGAGTATTTTAAAAATCTTGTGTATGACAAGAACGCAGACAGATAACTACTGGGAAGTCTTTCTAGAAGAATACAAAGAAAAACGCTCCAGATGTATGCCATTAAAGCAAATGCAAACAAACGGCAACCCTCAGCCTAAGTAGTTCAACAGAGAAATGAAAAATAAAATCACAAATCAATGACTCCTCACCCAACACCAGAAGAAGCAAGCAAGCATAAAGAACTCTGTAGAATGGTGGACAAATTAGTAAGAAATGCAAAGATAAACAAGGATAAAAGAGTAGCATCAGTTTGTCAGGAAACCCCAAAAGAATTCTTTGCGCAAATTAATAGTAGGATGCCCCCAAAAAATAGCATAGGCCCCTTAAGAGACAATAGAGGAAACCTAGTGAACTTAGACTTGGAAAAAGCGGAGTTAATGAATAAATTTTTTTACTAGTGTTTTCACAATTGAAGAAACTAGCTCAGTCTCTGAACCAGCTATTAAATATGAAGGGGCAGAACCGCTTGACAAAATAATATTTCCAGAAGAAGACGGTAAAAACAAAATAGAAAAACTAAACAAGTTTAAATCTCCTAGCCAAGATGGGATTCATCCAAGAGAAATTAGAGTTAAAAGAGGAGATAGTTCCTCACCTATATACATTCTACAGAAAAACTGCAGAGCAATGAAAGGCGCCAAAATGATGGAAACTAAGTAATGTGCTCCAAGTTTACAAAAAAGGTCTAAGAGAAGAGCCAGAAAATTATAGACCAATCTGTCTAACGTCAGTCCTTTGTAAGATTTTTGAGTCCATTATTGCAGATCAATTGTGGATCACATTGGTAGAAACAACCTGTTGTTAAACAGTCAACACGGCTTCAGCCAAAACAGATCCTGCCTATCAAACCTCTTGGAGTTTTTTCATAACAAGTTTGGTATTTAAGACAGTAGTAGAGCAATAGATATACTCTACTTAGATTTCCAAAAGGCCTTTGACAAAGTTCCACACAAGAAACTAATGATAAAAGTTAGAGCTTTAGGAATTGTAGGAGAAATAGCAGACTGGATTGAAGACTGGCTAACTAATAGAAAGCCGAGTTGTAATAAACAGGCATTGGGAGTATCATCATTCATCTCAGCGACCTCAAAAACTATGGATTAGTCACTAATATCTGCCAATTCTGACATTATAGTTTTTGCCCCTTCTCAACACCCCTCCCTATCGCAGTTGAACTTGGACTTAAAGGGCATCGGGACTTATCACCATTTCTCTCAGAGACCTCGAAAACTGTGGATTAGATACTAATATCTATCATTTTCGGTTATTTTTCATGTCATCCCCTTCCCACCCCCATCCACTTTAGTGCCAGTGATGTCTTACCCACACAATTCTTTTCCAGATGGTAAGCCATATGTATACTAAAATGAGGTATGATACATTCGTAGAATTTATTTTGTTACTAAGCTACGGACAGAAAAAGCCCAGTTTCAGGGAAGCCCTTCTCACCCCCACCAACTGTGTGCCCTTTGGTGCAAATGATGTCTTAACCACACAGTTTTCTTTTCCAGATAGTAAATCACTATATACCAAGTTTGGTTGAAATTACTTGATTCGTTTCAGAGTTGTGCTGGAACATACACACATACACACACATATGCATACATAATCCATTTATTTATATAAATATATACAATATATATATATATATATATATATATATATATATATATATATATATATATATATAAAATATATATATATATATATATATATATATATATATATATATATATATATATATATATATATATATATATATATATATATATATATATAAACATACACATATATACATATATATTTACACACACACACACACACACACATATATATATATATATATATATATATATATATATATATATATATATATATATATATATATATATATATATATATATATATATATATATATATATATATATATATATATACACATATACATATATATATATATATATATATATATATATATATATATATATATACACACACAAAACACAAACGAGCGTACACATGCATATCTTTTGTACATTTGAATAGTCTTTACTTGTGCGCTTTTTCACTGTGGACTTCCATTACATCTGTAAAAAACTTACAAACCACATGTGATGCCTGTCAGAAGTGATTGTATGCAATATATATATATATATATATATATATATATATATATATATATATGTATATATACATACATATATATATATATATATATATATATATATATATATATATATATATATATATATATATATATATATATATATATATATATATATATATTATAATATATATATATATATATATATATATATATATATATATATATATATATATATATATATATATATATATATATATATATATATATATATATATATATATATATGCATGTGTGTGTGTGTGTACATATATATATATAGAGCGTGAATAAAATTTTTCCTTTTCATAAATAAAATTTTCGTATAACATGCACAAAAATACAATTTCCTTCCTAAAAATCTCCCAGATCTAATTCGCCGTTTTATTTCACTTCATAACTATATTAGTCCTTGTAAACATTTTTTTCAGGATAAAAAAGTAGACTTTGTACATTTGTTAACCGACTTTTCTCTTTTTTGACAACTTGGAAAAGAATTAATTTTGTGCGGGAGCGTTTGTAGATTGTTTTCATGCAAAGATACGAATGAATAATTGTATTTACGGTAAATTATTTTAGGTAAAAGTATTTTAACATGAATAGCTTTCTTGACTCATCTGAAAATAACCCCTCGATCCGAGAGAAAAAAATCTTTAGGACCATCAACGAACACCCATTTAAAACATTTCTTATCCTTGGATCCACAAACTAACAGCCAATTGCATTTGTAGATCCTTTTGATTGAGAGGTTAACAAAATAACAAGTAACTTTTTTTATCTGAGTTCAAAAACATTAGAATTCAAAAATGGCAAGTTGACTGTGAATGGTTGGGTAATGTATACCTCAATATGGAGAGTTAATAATTTTTTCCTCAACCGGGATCATCAAATGTGGGGGAAATCTAGCAAGACAGTAAGGAAATATTTTATATTTTGAACAGAAATTCTAATTTATGTTTGAATATTCATAATGAAGAAACAAAGAAAATGCTGAAGAGGCGGAATAAAAAAGAAACATTTACTTGAATGTAATGTCATATTTTTCATTTGTTTATTATTTCCCATGAAACATTCATGCACACTTTGAAATTATTTTAATCATGGAATCGTTAGACTGTTTTGTAAAAGTGTAATGTTTTCAGTGGTATTCAGTCAAAAATCATTTCATTTTTTTATGTATTTTATAGTCCTGTGTATTAACTTTCTTTTTCCTTGGTATACTGACTGGTGGAGAAAATCTTTTGACATTTTTGGCAGCGATGTAAAGTCATGAGATCACATGAAATCCTTATATACGAGTCGTTTTTTGCTTGATTATTTTTCCCAGGAAAAGGTCAGAGAGGCAAATCTCGGAGACCAATCAAGTTTTTCGGCGTTTCTCGTTACTGCTTTTGTCCGTCTAGACTCTGACACGAAATGGATTACTGCCATTTGCCTCTAGGTTTTCTTCACTTTTAATATATTTTGAGCTTTTAATTTTAGTAACATTCTTTTGAAGAGAAAATTTCAATTCAAAAGCAGTGTCTAATAACTTAGAAGTAGCATGTAAACAGAAAAATGGTGACTAAGAATTAGTCTTAAGTAAAGAATTCTGACTCGTAAGTAGCCTACAAACAGAATTCCTTTATTTTAAAGTATCTTTTAAAAAGACAATGATAGCGACAGATGTAACTTTAGAAAAACAACCTTCCACTTAATAACAGGTCTTAACCTTAGTGTTTAAAGAGAAAATGCTTCACAAAAAAGGACATTTTTTTAGAAAATACAACGTTAGTGAGTATTTTGAAATAGAAAATGTTTAACTGGAAGTTGCTTTGAAAGAGAAAATGGTGCCATAATAGAGGATTTTAAAAATAAATTACCCCCTTCAAAGTTTCTTGCAACCAAGTAAGATAGTCTTATTAAGCAGATGTAGACAAGAAATCCTAAATCTTGATATCTGAAAATATTTGCATTGGGAAATGAGCATAAATTTCATTAATAAAACATCACTGACGGACTTTAAGAAATTCAAAGTAACTTTTCCTTAATTATTTGCATCCTTTTAGTTGTAGTGCCTTGTTCATTTAATTTTCATTCACTTTCTCAGCTAAACCAGAAATACCATGAATAAATATTCAAAATGCTCCTTGTTGTTACAACAGATTATCCTTTCAATTCTTTCATTTAATAGAAATACAAATAAGGACCCCGCAATGTCATTCCATTTTCATAGTCAAGTTATTATTATTATTATTATTATTATTATTATTATTATTATTATTATTATTATTATTATTATGAAAAAGATGGCTGTATTATGCGAAGTTATCTTATACAGGGTCTTTTCCATTTTCCATATGTGGTCAATATTCATATTGGAAAAAGGATAGTGTGTGGAATGCAGGAAGTCTTTTATTGAAATATTCAATCAAAACACACACACACACACACACACACACACACACACACATATATATATATATATATATATATATAATATATCATATATACAACAATGATATTTATAAAGCTGAAGAATGTCAAGACGTCAGCTGATACGAAGTTCTTGCGACATTATACTGTCTGTACCTCATATATTACCTGTCCGTTTAGGAAACAATGCTCTATAATTTACCCTCTTTGTTTGTTTTATGGGCAACACATAAGATGGAATATTGTACACACACACACACACACACACACACACACATATATATATATATATATATATATATATATATATATATATATATATATATATATATATATATATATATATACAGTAATCCTTCAATTATTCAGATTAATAGAGCCAAGGGTCTGTCAGTTAATGGCAAAATCCAAATAAAGGTGAATAAAAAATTCTAGGGGTGTTAAAGGGTAACTCTATACCCTTCCACACATAATCTTGTCGACATCGTTCAGATCATATAAATTTCAGCGTAATATACAAGGCAGCTCTTGTTTATATATACCAAAGATTACCTTGAGATCTTTGTGTTTCATTTCCTTTATTTTCTCGATCTGTTGATCCTGTTGTCCAACAAAGCAGTCCAACTCCCTTCATCAATGTCTTAAGATCTCAATGGAAGAACGTTCCCAAAGCTTGATCTGATAGCCTAAATTGCATAGAATCAAATTCCTCGACCTTGTCATCCTTGCCCCTCATCTAAAGAGGAAAAAAATCTTTTGTTTCAGCCCCTTGAGGGTCAATAAATTTAACTTAGAGGTCTGGTTAATACAATTTTACATTAGGCTAAAGTTTTGTTGGTCTGGTATCACGAACTGTTATTGCAATACTATGGTTTCTAACACCATGATACAATGACTCCTAACAGAACATCTCAGGATATGTTTCTTAGGTTCCTCTGTCCTGATCTATTAGTTCAATGGCATCAGGCTTTAAAATACTATTCTGAGATACCTAAGGTACTTGGAATACTTCAAGAGGCTTTAATTCATACTATATGAAGATATGTACAACTTTCATTGATGAAAGCCTGATATTTAGTAAATTGTTATTACTGTTGTTTTACATTATTATTATTATCAATAAAGAGAAAAGATTCTAATAAAACTAATAACCTGATATCAGGCATTCAATTGTAGATCAAGAATCAAAGGTCATTTTATTTATATTTTATTGCAATAACAGCCAAATTGATACTTTTAACAGGAATGAAAATTAATTTTGTAACGGAGAAATATTTATCTTATTACATTCAAATTAGAATATAGTGAGTTGGGTTTAGTACACGGAACAATAAGCTCAAAGTTAATTATCCACATCGTAGATGCTCAAATATTAACTTAGGAAATCATTGCATAGCAAATCTTTGCAAATAGTTTGCTATCTGGAACATGTAAATGATATAGTTATTTGACTGAAAAATTTGATTGTCAGCTCTTGGACATTTGCTATCATTAATAAAGTCAGCAATAGTTGATATACAAGCTATGGAAACCAGCATGTTACAGTTGTTCTCTTCGTGCTTCATTTAACAACTGCAGCAATGATGGTAAATATTACATCCAACGATATTACTGCTGGCAATAATGTCAGCATCATCAAATGACATCTTATGACTGAGTTGTCATCGGTAGCAATGACAGCAAATGTTGGGATGTTGTTCGTGTAATTCAGTTCAGTACAGCTATTCTATATGCATGTATGAACAATGGTTTTGCTTTGTCAAGGTTGTTGATTATATTTCAGATTAGGGTATAGTTAACAACAACGAGTTCTTTAGTAAACACTAGTATATGGACGTACTCAAACATCTTTACATTTCTAGTTTGTATATAAGTATATAAATATTGCATGAATGTGTGATAAAGTTCAGGAGGAAAGCCAATGACGAGCTTTGACATCTAATGACTTTGTAATCCCTTAAAACCTCAACAAATCCAAACCGTTACGCCCAGTCCAGATAATGATTATTTTCTTCTTCCGATTTGCAACTAGAAATAGGGCAATTTGATTGACTCGACATGTGCTTGACTGACTTGTGTATTTAAAATATATTAATCAAATATCTTTCCACTATTCGTTATAAACCTATACTGGGTAATAAATCCATATCTTTATATTTTTACTGCTTTCTATGCCTATAAGGATTTGCATGTATTACACACACACACACACATCCACACACACACATTTATATATATGTTATCTTTTCACGGTAAACTTCCCAATAACAAAGGTTTTACAGTTGTCAATTGTTATCACCTGTTGCTCTCCCGTTGTCGATGTCCATGAAGTGGTTTAAATTAAATGGCCCCATTCATTCAAAAAGTTATATAACTGGGCGACCCATTCTGAGGTAATTTCTTTTATCCAGTCTCCAACTTTGAACTATCTTTGCGAGGCTGGTAACAGGATCAGTCTCTCCTATTATATAGTGGAATATATTTTTCTCAAAAATTCCTTTAATGCCTCCCAATTCTTAATTCTTCTATAGGCATCAGAATGAGCATAGCACCCTTTATCTCCAGTCGACAGATCAAGGTAACTTTTGGCTTTATTTAATTTCCTGATATCCTTTCCGGTCATGTTATTAAGGTGTGTTTCAAGTTGTTCAATTCAGTTTTCTAAGTCGCGAGCATCGTGTTCTTCTTTCCCTCCCCTAAATTTAATTATGTGAATATTTGTCTGTATTTTATGGGTAACTATAGTTGATGTATTTGGAGAGATTGGTGAGGTTGACATTTTTAATTTACGTGTTTGGCTTCTTGTAAGAATAGAGGGGTTTGCGTTCTTAAATATAGATAGCCCTTTCCTAGGTATTAACTAATCAATGATAACTAACCTCAACAACATTTCATCCCTAAAAAGGCACTAAAACATAACGGGGATTAATTAGCAACGTAAGTTCTGGTAGAAATGTCCCAAAAAAAAAAAAAAATTAAGTCAAATACACAAAAAAATCTTAAATTTCTAAATAATGCCCATTAAATAAGAAATAAAATCAAATAAAGCAAAATACATGTTAGTAATTACCACAACTGTAAAGATGTTCAGTAAAATGGTTAGTAATAATTAGTAAAGAAAGAAAAAAAATGCCCAAATTAATTGTATATTCATTTAAGATTTCTGTTTCAGATGAAATATCTAAAAGAAGTAGTGTTTCAAATCAGCTTTAAAATTGTAACTTTTAAGAACTTCGTGTGTATATGTGTGTGTAACTGAATATCCTTTTCTTACTTGTTGCCGTTTCGAATTGAAGTGCAGTCAACTGTGTAGACGTCTCTTCTTGTTTGGTTTGTCGGAGATGTAGATTTAGTTGTTTGTTTGTTTCTCCACTCATTCTTCAAATGTACCTTCTTGCTTGACTGGTTTCTTCTTTCTTCTAATTTTCTTCTTTCGTCAGCACCCTTCACTGATTCTTCTTTCTTCAAGTTACCTCCTTTATTCAATGCACTTCACTGAAATTATGATGAATGTCGCTCTCTTCTATAGCGTGTGGAAGTCGGTGAACTTTCTCTCTCTCTCTCTCTCTCTCTCTCTCTCTCTCTCTCTCTCTCTCTCTCTCAAACAGGATACGTTTCTCTCTCGCTCTCACTCTCGTTTTCTATACGGAATGGTGTGTGTTAATATTATGACGATATGGCAGGAGTGGAGTTATTTCGTGGAAAAAAACTGAATGTTCTTTCTTTCTCTTGTTGAACAACTCTTGTCTTGAATCCCACCGCCGCGCTGCCACCACTTTTCTAGGTCTTCTTTGCCTAGTTAAGATAACATTGACCGGGGAGGCGTTGCGCTTCTATCATTCAGGAACAAGTTGGTTTCACTTAAAGATAAATATTCTTCTGGGTTCTTAATGGAAACTACAACATATGGTTTTTCTTTATTATCCATTTTAACTATAAAGTTCCACTTGGGGTATTTGCTGCTTAATAGGGAAGTCGGCTGGACTCAAGACTGAATACGCAAAGTCCAAACTTAGACTTAAAAAAACTAAGTGCAACAATACGGCCAACACTTCCACACTGTGCACACCGTCAGCTCTGTCTGTCCTGTACTCTCTGCCTTCCTTCTTTCTCCCTTTTATATCTCCCATTTAAAGCGTTTTTTTTTTTCTGGTGACGGCTGTTACGTCGTGGTTTGAGGTGTGTCGGCTATGTCCCTGTTCATCCCCTCTCGCCTGCTTCACTGTTCACTGTTCTGTTCACTATTTTCTGTTCGCCATTTCTGCTCACAATTTTCTGTTGACCCTCCAAAGAATTTAGTAGCTGTTTCCAAGCGTATTCGTAACTTTCTCACCTATCCTTTCTGTTCTAAAATGGTGACATTTGCAAAACCATTTTGGAAGCCATTAAACTTTTGTTTTGAACGTAGTTCTTATTAATACTACCCATTTCCTCTGTCTGTCTGTCTGTCTGTCTGTCTCTCTCTCTCTCTCTCTTCGTGTGTGTGACTCATATCTGAGAGTTCACGCATCTCTATGATAGATTCATGAATAATTTTTATGAATAGATTATGAATACTCTCTATGTAATATATATATATATATATATATATATATATATATATATATATATATATATATATATATATATATATATATATATATATATATATATATATATATATTATATATATATATGTATATTAATATTTAAATATATAATGTAAATTCATTTTCTTGCATACCCATTTATCTAAATTAAATACATTTATTGATAGTAATGTCCAGTTCTGTTAAATATGTTTTTGTTTGTCATTTGACTCTTGAAGGTTGGACTTGGGTTTTTTCACCTCCCGTCAACGGTTGTTTTGCATTAATTTATACATCACCCATGTAAGAATGCTACTATTTTTATGGTTGTTGGTGATGGTCTGGCCGTTTGCGACCCGCTGCTGACTCCACCCACAAGTGATGTGGAGTCTTTGGATGTTGCCTCCAGGTACAGTGTACAACGGTCCCGCTTTAGAGGATGTTTTAGCACCTTTTGCTTCTGAAGGCATATACTTCAGATCTGCATCTGTGACACTCTTGGCGCCCCTCTGCTTGTTTGGAGATGCCTACTGGTGGTGCAAACTACTTTGCCACCCTATGAGCCGTGTGCTGTGTCGGCAACTAAATTCATTGACTCTGGTTCTAGATGTTACACCTACCCTTATGCCAAGCATTACTTGTGTGCTTTTTGCCGAGTGTCCTGTGTGGTGTTGCTACACCTTTTGTCTGCCCTTGCCTACAGCCTGCTAACATCTTGGGATTGTTAGGGGCCTCCAAGTGCAGAAGAAGAGCATAAGATCTACTTGATGTGTTTCGAAAGTTTTCTTACCTCTTTCTCATTTGGATGCTCTTTGTACACCATATTAAGTGTGGACTGGATTTAAGGACGACACCCCACTGTAGCACTCAGTTGCTTATTTTTGTGAATGACAATTTTAGTAACAGCCTTATTTGTATATTTGTATATATATCTCCGGTTATGGATTAGTATAGGTTTAAAGTGTTTTGTAATTGTATTTGATAATAGTTTAATTAGGTTTAAGGATATTTTCTATTCTGATTCTCCTCCTATCGTGTGTTTGCATAATTTACACAAAAGTTAATTTGCTATTTTTCCACCTTCTACTTATTCCTGTCCCTTTATCTCGAGTAAAAGTTAGCTAGGTGGATGGTGGTTGAGTTTGTGAAATGTTCTGCGAGTATGTCTTTTCCTCCCTCATTCCAGTTATTAAGGAGAGTCTCTTCGTAATTTAAGTTGAATTGTTGTAACAAAAGTGTTTTGCTCATAAGCCTAGCATGTTCTTGACCTCCTCCTTTTTGAGATTTTTGCCTTGAGTTGCATATTATCTGGCAGTGTCCTACCAAGTATCATACTGGTACAAGCCAATAATCAGAAAAAAAGAACCTGAACATACCGAGAACCCTATGATACCTGTGGTTCCTTACATAATATATATATATATATATATATATATATATATATATATATATATATATATATATATATATATATATATATATATATATATATATATATATATATATATATATATATGTCATATTATTGTGAAACTGGGGTGTCTTGGCTGCTGGGAAATTGAAGCAAAGTTTATATTGATGCTGCCACGAAACCAAGAAAGCCCAGCTTATGAGCAAAAAGAAACGTTATTTGAAAACTTACCTAGGTTTTCCTTGATTTACAATTGAATGAGGAAGGTGGCCATTTGGAAATTAGAATTCTTTTACAAATTTACGGGGGTTTATTTACAGAGACTTCAGCAAGTAAACAATGAGACAACAAAACAACATGATAACTAAGGGGCAGACTCATTAATAGGACAAATGGAACAATAATGCAATGACTGCCAACAAGCAAGTTGATTAATAATGGGGCCAGTGTGCAATACAATCAGTTCAATGATAATAATAACATTTAGTCTTGCCCTAATTACACGAAACAGTCTCAGATAATGCAAATGATGGGAGTCCAGGATGGGAGAATAATTCATATGAACATTTTCGGGCCACAACGGATTTGGTAATGACTGCGGCCAGGAATTTTCAGGATTTTGGGGACAGAGTAGATACTGGAGCACGGAGTGCGATCGGCTGCTTGTCTCTCCTTGTATGACCATTGTGGGTGCCTAACAATCTTCCCAGCTGTCCGTCGAAGTCAGTTCAACCAGCGGAGCGGAAAAGGATGCAGCACGTGCGGCACTGACGAGGAGTCATATGCTAGCAAACAAAACAGAGGAAAGAAGGTCTTAGGACTAAGTGCTTACAGATTAAAATCCTACCTGGTTCCTAGCCTCGATATGCCTATTTGACCTTCCCTATACCTACATGCCTCCCCATCGTGTGATGGGGTGGAAAAGTGGGTTTTCATTGTTCCCTGGATCATACGATTAACGGGGGTAAGATGACCTGGCTCCTCCCGGGTGCTAACGGCTATTATCTGGTTCAAATAGGCTTGTTTCTGTCCGACACCCGCCAAATTTTCCCGGCCCGGCACTGAAATGAATAGCAGATTATTTCCAAATAAATGATACACAGAAATTTACAGGAGGGAGGGACGTATATCCTTGACAGATCCCCCCTTAAAAAAGGCCCTTCACACGCTTTCGGGTGTGAGGGTCTTAGCAAATTCCTCCCGACTGGCCCATGACCCTACATAAGCAGGATTGTGGCTCTTCACATCTAAAGGAACCTACCTAACTGCTAAGAGGGGTTCTGAATTTGCTAATTTACAGGCCTAACCTACCTAAGGGTATGGATACGGCTACTAACTGGCTAGGATGATGGGAGAAACCTATGCCTAGACAAATGCACACTGTAACCACCTAACCTAGCCTAACCTACTATCCCCAAGACTCTGGCACTGAACGAACTGGCACTAACGAATGGCATGCACGAAATTAGGCTCGGCACAACGCTTTACGGTTAACATGCAACAAATTGAAACTTGACTAACCTGAAGGGTGATTCACAATGTATCATTAAGTAATGTATCAGTCTGAGTCTAGAGTGGGTTGGAAGGAAGTTAGTTAGAAAAGGGTTAGTAGTACAAAGGCCTACATGGTTAATTGTTAATGCTACGGGCTCAGAGGTCACACAGGCTACCCTCTCTGGGCAGGTGACAGTATTGCTCTGAGATGGAAGCAGCACTGTGTGCCAAGAGAGCTTATGGCCCTGACTCGCTAAGTGAATTTCTTCTGTCCCTTCTTCTTCTCCGGTGGCCTCCAGGGTCTGGCTAGGCCATTCCTAGGGGGCGACGAGGATACTGATTCTGAAGAACGGCCAGGACTGCCATCAGGAGTAGGATCAGGGGCAGCCTTAGGGGCTACGGGCTGGCCTCCTACTTTGGCTGCTGCGACAACCGTCGTGGGAAGAGAACCAGCATCTGAGTCCTGGCCGGACAGTTCCTGGTCGACCAGAAAAGAGGTAATGTCCAGGCCTGCCAGAGGGTCGTCCTCAGCAGGTGGAAGAGTGTGGGAAGAAGAAACATCAGGGGTCTGAGGTTCGCACTGTGCGATGATCACGGTTGTGAGATTTGATGGATCTCCCGTAGGAGGATCCGAGTCATGTTCGGGGTCCGGCACTGGCACTAACTCAGGGCCAGGCTCGGGAAGTACGCTTGGCAGGGAACATCCAGCCAAGATGGGTGGAACTTGGCACTGACCAGTGCTTGCAAGTGGCACTGGCAGCGAATTGGTGTCAGACAAAGCTGAAGGGGGACCCGGGGGATCGAGACCCCTTGGTGTCCCTGGCGTGATCTGGGACAGCGATTCCTGTCTTAATGAGAGGATTGGGCCTCTTGGTTCGGTGGAGTTGGCCGTTGCGGCTAGCCTACTGGGGCACTTTGACCATCTCTCGGAGTGGCCCCTCACGTTGCAGGTCCTGCAGCGGTAATTGGTGAGATCCCTTCGTGAGGAAGGAGTAATGCGTTGGTGGCCATCCGGTCGCAACACCCGCAGACTAGGCCTAGAATGTGAATGTAGTGGATTATGTTCTGTCGCTTCTGTGCAACTGGAAGGTTTGGCTGACGGTGGCACAGCTGTCCCAGAGGCTGTGTCCCTATCTGAAGACGTGGTGCTGGATGTGCTGGTGGAAGCAGTCAGGCAACAGAGTGGTGTGGAGGTGGGACATCCCCAGAGGAAGTCTCGACCAAGCAGGAACTCCACTCCGTGCCTAATTTGCTTGACAACGCCAAGACGATGCACCTTGTTGCTCCACTGGGTGATCACCCTGAGCTCAACTGTGGGGACGGTCAGGGACTGTTCGTCCACCCAGGTCATGGTCCACTTGGTGTGCTCCTCTACTTTGGCACTGTTTGGCACTTGGGCCCAATTGATCAGACTGATGTCTGAGCCAGTGTCAGCAGTAGTTGGCAGGTGCACTAGGGGGCTGGAACCATGCAGAGAAGCCACTGAGATGGACTGTGTCCAGACCCTCTCAGGGTGAGTTCTCTCCGGCGGTTCAGCTAAGGAGGCGGTGGCACTAATCATGTTCACGTGCCTGTGCGTGACCACATGTTTTGGGCATGCAGGATACCCGATTGTCCTGAAGCTCCACAGTCTCGGCAGGGGCCCCGGTGATATGTTGATTTCCCGGCAGTGACAGTGTGCTGGGAAGACGGTGTTGGATTAGGCAGAGAGGAGGACTGATGGTTGCTGGTAGGCTGCCGAGGGTTGTTGTCCTGCTGATTGTTATCTTTATAGCAGCAATCTGCTTCGGCATGGCCATACCTTTTGCAGCTGGGGCACGGAGGTTTGTTAGGCGGGCCATTCCGTGAGCGATTGAGGCCCGAGAGGCGTCCGGGTGGCAGTATTTTGCGCTGCAAGGTGCCATGGGAAGGATTATATGTCTCCCAGGCATCAGCTAAGCGGCAGGCTTCCTTGAGGGTGGTTGGCTGCTGATCATTAAGATACGCAGCCAGAGGCCCGGGCACACACTGGAAGAGGTCCTACAGCATGGTCCGGTTGAACAAATCCTCAAAGGTGTCACACCACATAGACTCTAACCAACGGGTCCCAGCTTGGGTCTTGTGACAGGCCCATTCTGTCCAGGACCAGCCAACGTTCTTAGCCATACCTCTGAATCTTTGTCTCCACCTCTCAGGGGTGATTTCATACACCTTAGCGATGGCCTCACGGACGGCAACCATGTCCCCTCGTTGATCTCTTTCCAGGGCTCAGTGAGCAGCCTTAGCCTTCCCTTCTAGGTGCTTGGTAAGCAGTAAGGCCCTCTCAGCCAGGCTGATGTCATAGGTCTCAAAGAGGAATTCGATCTCTTCGAGCCATTGTTCCGGCTCATCTTCAGTCCATTTTCCCACAAGGTTATTGAATGTCGACAGAGAGGTATTTATGGCAGATGGAGTGGGGCTAGAGGCTTGTTGTGCAGCTATAGCATCTGTGCTTTCCTTCTTGGCTCTCTCCATCTCGAGCTCCCTGTCCTTGAGGGCTAGTTCATGCTGTCTTCTTCCTTCTTCTCTTTCTTCTTCTTCTCTCCGCTGCTTGGCTTCTTGCTGCCTTCGCCGCTCTTCTCTTTCTACTTATTGCTGTCTTTGTTCTTCTTCATACTTTCTCTTCTCAGCGATCTGTCCCCTTGCAAACTTTTGAAGGGCCTGGCCGGAAGGACCGTCCTCATGCCCTATATTCCTGAAATATTGGTGCTCCTTGGTTGACATGTTGCTGATGGGGAAGGGGTGCTGAGTGAGTTACTTGGGTGTTCCTGGAGGAAAAGGTTTTGTGACGATGAGGAAGTGTCCTTAGATTAGTGGCACTTTAATGAGTGGCACCTTTGAATGAGGTGGCACTGTGGATGAGTGTGCCGTGTGAAGGTCACACTAGGGAAAAGTGTTCCTGAAGGAAGTCCGAGTCCTTATGGGCAGATACGCTAGTAAATGGAGTGCTCCTGAAGGCTCTATGGTCCTTATGGGCGGATGCACTGTTAATGGGGTGTTCCTGAAGGAGCTGCAGTCCTTATGGGCGGAAACACCAGTTGTATGGCACTCTGTTTCTTCAATACAGTCGCAGTGGCTTATAAGAGGTTGCTTTGGTTGGGTGGCACTGTGGTGCCGGTGCACTCTGTGGAGCAATGCAAAATGTCAGTGCATGAATTGGCACTGAAGGTGAGGTACTCTGCCTGAGCAGAAGGTAAGTAGGGAGTAAAAGGTAAATGAGAGACTCCAACAGAAGGGAAGAGATAGGAAAGTGAAAGGAGAAAGATAAGTGCTTCAGTGATTGGGTGCTTAGCAGTGCTGCAGATTAGTGGCACTGAGAGGAATGGAAACTGGATGTGACATGAGTGGGTAGCTAGTTATGAGAACTAATGGGCGCTGCCTGACATGAGGACAGGTAGGCTATGAGGGAGGCACACAATGTGCAGTGTTTTTTAGCACTTGCAACCTGCAAGTCTGAGATAAGACATACCCCCACTCCCGCACTCCAGTTGGAACACGTCACGAGATATAATATATGGACTTTATAGAGAACGATAAATGGTTTGAGCTGAAGCACTTGGAAAGAGAAAAGCTGTTAGGCCGCTTATTCATTAAACACACATGCTCAAAACTACGAACTGTGTATATGATAAAATTTAAATGGGTAATGAATTTGAAATTCCTTGATTAAGTATTAATATAATTCTTTGTATCTGCCTTATATAATTTGTGAGTTGATTCCCAAACTCGTAAGTAAATTATGTCGGTCTTGTGTTAAAATGAACGAATGCGAGAGGGAAGAGAAGGGAAAAAAATCTCTCTCTCTCTCTCTCTGTGAGCGTTATGTAATGGCACGTATTTTGTTATGAAATGTGTTAAAGTGGTTTTCTTTTAGTCTCAAGAGAAAATACAGTCTTCAGCAGAATTACGTTAAGTTAAGGTTTTAAGTCTTTATGGAATGGCTACTGTCTTGCATGCATCAAAAAGCTTAGGGTATGGTACGCAAGGGTGTTTCAAATTGTTTCACAAAGTTTCATGAGTTTCGTTAAGCACACAAGGAGGAGGCTCGTTCCTTGAACGAACGTTGTGGGAATGACTACATGTGTGGAACAGCTGATCGTAGGCTCTTGCTTTGTCATGTGACAGGACGAAGTGGAATTAGATGGAAAAAACAAAACTGCACTTTCTTGCTAAATGCGGGTTTTAAATGTGAAATGAATTATTTAACTTTGAATGTCAGCGCTGTCTTTACTTTACGTTAATATACTTTAATATGCACTGGGAGGGTCGTTAAATAACTACGCTTGGAACTTTTTTTTTTTTTTCTCCAACACTGGGACAGTTTATGCATGTGCCATTTTGGACACACTGTTTCTGCTAGCCGTATCAATGCCAGATATCGCTATACGGTTTCCTGTAAGCTAATGGTTATTTCAAAATTTATCACTAACCAAGAAATGTACATTTTCTTTGCCGTAACTATTCCAAATAAACTCTTAGCCACTGGTTCTAGCTCACACATGCAAAATTCCCTAACTAACCACTTCCTAATTCCTATATTCACTCGTCTAGCAACTCGACACTTTGTCCTACACATTAGAAATTTTGTGGGATGGGCACTTCGCACCTACCTCTCTGTTTTCGCTAATATAAGAACCCTATGCGTTTTCCTGTGTTATGAACGCTTATATGAGAATTGTTGCGTTTCATTAAAGAAATATTAAAATATCACTTCTCTGAATCCCTTAATATTATGAACATGTACACACTCTGTTTACCAAAGTTCTTGGCTCTGATCTCTTTCCTGTGTTCTTGAATAATGAAATGATTACTGTGAATTGAAATAATTGATTTTATATATTCCTGGTTTTTTCCAGTCTAGCTTAATAGCGAGGCTAATTAACGCTAATAGACTAATCCTGGCAATTGGTCGTCACTGTCACAAACTGGGGTTTCTTGGCTGGTGAGAAATTGAAACAAAGTTTATATTGATGCTGCCACGAAACCAAGAAAGTCCAGCTTATGAGCAAAAGAAAAAGTTATTTGAAAACTTACCTTTGATT
>NC_089796.1:28863594-28881094 GCF_040412425.1 Macrobrachium rosenbergii
TAGAACTCTAATGCTAACTTATTCCCTACTAAGATGTTACTTCTTTTGAAAACATAGCCCACTGCCCTTGTCTGCATTCCCTTATCTTCGTCAGAGACGCCTTTCTGTCTTTGTTAGAATGATATTCTTACTAAATAATGCCGAGAGGGTGAACAGCAGAATATTTATAAAAGCTCCCTCCCTTAAGAAGGCCTTCACTCCCTTTCGGGCGTGAAGGTCTGTACTAAGCAAGCTGTCCGACTCTAGTACTTTACTCTTCTCCCCTGGGCAGAGTTGTCTTGTGCAGTCTAACTAGCTATGGACCTACCTAACTCTGGAAAGGACATGAGCTTTAATCACCTTCTTACAGAATCCTAACTGTGCTTGAAGGTGCTTATGGTTATTACATGCTACCTCTTATAAACATGATGTTTTAGACCTAGCCAAATGGTACATTCTATGGTATCTCCTATCCTAACCTATCCTAACATGGCCGTAGCACCAACTAAGGGACAATGAATTAGCATAGTTACAAGTTCTTCTGTACTACAATTGGTAATTACTGGTTGGTACATGAGGTTTGCCTCATATGATAAATGCTTGCCTCATTGAGGCCTTAGGCCATGTGTGTCATGAGAGTAGTGGCTCTCTTCACAATAGTTTAGATTGTTTGATTTCAATTACCCTGTACTTACGTGGTTACTGCAGCTTGATGGAAGGTGTAAGTGATAAGGTTACTATTCTGATGTACTTAATCTGGTCTAGGCTACTATATAGTAGAGATCATGCTGGCTACCTCCTCTGGGCAAGGGGCCAGGTTCACTCAAAGTTGGTAAGTCACTGTGCCGAGAGGGCCACTAGGGCCAGGATGAGCTTATGGCTCTGCAACTACTGGGCTCTCTTCCACCCCTTCTTCTTCTTCTTCAGGTTCCTCCAAGGCCTATCCATGTCAGACCTAGGAGGTAATGAGGGCACCGACTATGGGGAAAGGCCAGAGGGGCTAGCAGGCGTGCAGTCAGGGGTAGTATCAGAAGCTACAGAAGGGTTCCCTACTCTGGCTGCTGCAACAACTGGAGTGAGAGCTATCTTGACCTCTGTGTCCGAGGAGGCCAGTTCCTGGTCTCCCAGAGGTGTAACAGTTTGGTCCACAAGTGGTTCATCCTCTGGGGACGGATTTGGCAAAGAAGAAGTGTTGGGTGGTGGAGGCTCTCCGTTTAACACGACTAGTGCCGTGAGGGATCCTGGATCTCCCGGAGGAGGATCCACCTCATGATTTGTACCTGGCACAGGGTCCTTCTTAACTGATGGCTCAACATCCGTGCCGGACAGAGCGTGGCACTGCTCAGTGCTCGCAAGTGGTACTGGCAGCGGTTGGGGATCAGGCATGCCTAACAAGGGGTCCAGAGGTGCTATACCTCACGGATGGCTTGAATTTGGCTGCGGCAGAGATTCCTACCCCAGCTGGAGATCAGAGCCTCTTGGAGAGTCTTGCTCGGAGTGGAGTGGCCTGTTCACTTACACGTCCAGCAGTGGTGCTGCTCCTCCTGAACGTCTCTTCAGGGAGAGGGAGGACCTCTTTGTTGGCTGCCCCTTTGTGAATGGAGGTGACTAGGCTGAGAACGTTTTGGTGTGTGCCCCGTCTGCTGACAACTTCGGTGGGCAGACGGTGGGTTTTCTTCTTGAGGTTCTCTTACAGTCTGGGCCTCTGTGGAGGAGGTAGCATGGATGCGAAGTGGCATTGGGGAAGGGCTTCCCCAGAGGAGGTCCCGACCCAACAGGATGTCCACTCTGGGCCAAGTTCCACCTACCAAGCCAAGGCGGTGGGGTAGCATGCCCCAAGGTGTCGTGACCCGGAGCTTTACTGTGGGAATGGTAATGGTGTTGCCCTCTGTCCACTTCATCTCCCACCTGGTTTTCTCGTCAACCATGGCACTGGCTGGCACTTGGGCCCTGGATTTTAAGCTAATGTCTGCTACGGTGTCTACTGTGACTGGAAGGGTCACGGGCAGGCTAGATCCCTTAATGGGCTCACCAGAATGAACTGGGTCTCCAATCTCTTTGGGTACATTATCTTCTGTGGCCTGGCCGTGGAGAAGGAGGTGCTGATGAGGTTGATGAACTTGGTGGTGGGGACATGATTTGGACATGCCGGATGGCCAGCACTGTAGTGGCCAGCAGCACCGCAGGATCTGCACTGGCCCCTTGTAGGGGCTCAGTGGTCTGTGGTGACGGTTGGTGGAGAGGGTTGCATGGATGTAGAGGGGGAGGAGTTCTGGCTGTTAGTAGGAGGCTGCTTGTTAGTGCCGAGCTTGTATTGGCAGTCAGCTACAGTGTGTCCCACCCTCTTACAGTGGGTGCACAGAGTCTTGCTAGGCAGTCCATTCTTCGGGCGAGTCAAGCCTGAGAGGTATCCGGATGGCACTATGCACCACTGAGATGTGAGGTGGGACTGGTTGAAGGTTTCCCATGAATCAGCCATGCGGCAGGCTTCCACACAAGGGTGGTGGATTGCTTATCATTTTGATATACAGCAAGGGGCCCAAGCATGCATTGGTAAAGATCCTCCAACATGGGCCGATTGAAGAGGTCCTCAAACGTAGTGCAAGATAAGGAGTCGAACCAGCGGGTACTAGACTGGGTCTTGTGACAGGCCCAATCAGTCCAGGACCAGTCGCCTTTCTTGGCGAGACCTCAGAACTGCTGTCTCCATTTCTCCGGGGTTATTTTGTAGGCCTTTGTGATGACTCTACGCACTTCAGCCATATTGCCTCTCTGACTCTTCTCAAGTGATTGAAGGACTGCCTTAGCTTTTCCCTCCATGTGCTTGGCTAGCACTAAGGCCCTCTCTGTCTTGGTGGTGCTGTAGTTATTAAAGAGTGCCTCTATTTCCTCCAACCATGCTTCTGGCTCGTCCTCAGTCCACTTGGGGACGAGGGAATTAATGCTCGAGATTGGAGTATTTGGTGCAGCAGGGGTGGGGTTGGAGGCTTGGTGTATAGCCATAGCTTCGACATTTTCTTTTTTAGCTTTTTCCAGCTCAAGCCCCTTTTCCTTGAAGGCTAACTCAAGCTATCTTCTCCTTTCTTCTCTTTCATCTTCCAGCTGCCACTTTTCGGCCTCATACTTCCTCTGTTTTACTTTATGAGCCCTCTGTTCAACTTCATAATTCTGCCGTTCCAGTCCTTCTTCCTTCTCTTGCTTGGCCAAGTCATCCAGCCTCTCCTTAACCCACTTGGTGAGGTCCAATCCCATCAGATCAGCTGCTGTCCCTAGCTCCATGAAGGCTCTATGATTGTCTGTTGCCATGGTTCTGGTGGGTAAGGGCGTCCATCCAGGTTGGCTGGACATGCTTGGGCAGCAAGGAAGTGTCCCTCAGAGTTAGGGTGACTCTTCAGTGATGTGGCACCTTTTCAATAAGGTTGCACTGTGGCTGAGTGTGATGTGAAAAGGTCACACTGATGGCACTCAGTATCTTTATGTACTGGTGGAACTTAGGTACAAAAGGACTTTTCTTATGTGTTCCATTTTTCTGGGTTTTTTCTTCTTTGTTTGATGGCACTATGGTGCCAGGGCGTTCCTAGGAATCCTTTACTTGAGTCCAACTAGTTTGTATTTATGGGGAAAATGCACTCTACCCCAGCAGAGTGCAACAAATCAGTAGGAGAGAAAGGGAAGGTAAAAGAGAGAGAGGGATGTAAGCTATTCAGTTTATGACCGTGCCTTAGATTAGTGGCACTGTGGTAAAGGAAAATTAAATGGTGGTTGCTTTTGAGGCCCTCGTGAGTGACTAGTCCTAGCACCCGTTGTGCTACAGAGACCTCACTTATGACTGACAGTTTCTAACTGTAATTAATCTTAACTTGTCCTCATCTGTTTGTGGGACAGAGGTGTTTCTGCTTATTTGGGTTAGCTTAATTAATTATCCCTGTGTCGAACATTCCTTTCTATGAATTTGGTGCACGTACACTCGGAGGTTAGATTGAATGCTTACTTGAGTATATGAGAGAAGAGAGAGAGAGAGAGAGAGAGAGAGAGAGAGAGAGAGAGAGAGAGAGAGGAGAGAAATTCAGCCAGCAAATTCGTGCTGCCTGAAAAAATAAGTAAAGTTATTATAACTGCACACTGGCAGGGTTCTTATTTGGAGATACATCTTCTTGGGCTATTTTAGGGGATTGTCTTAGCAATTGTAACCTTCCCTCTGGCCCGAGTCGTACGTCTTACTCTGAGAAGTTTGATTTAATATAAGTTCTTTTCTTTCATACAATTTCTTACGACAGTGGATTTGTATGGGAACTTTTTGTTATATATTTCCTAACTAAGTCCTATCATTCCCTGACTAAATTATGTCTGGTTTTTACCTATTGCATGGAATCCTAACCTAATTCCTGTCTCTTGAAGTCTATGCTCTGTCTAAGATTTTGAGAGTAGGATTACTATGCAAACAAAGTAGTCCCTGAAGTGGCAATTGAGGCAGGGCTATGGTGACTGTGGCGCCCCCATAAACCAATCACACAAACACTAACAACAAAAGTTTTAAGATGGCGGACAAAGGGATTGGTCAATAAAGGTTCCAAAATGTTGGACGAATCCTGTTATAATGCAGCAAAATTCAAAACAACTGCTGGACTCAGTTCAGCGGAGGAATACACGATCTCCTGTGGTGGGTCATCTTGTTTACAATGAAATGCACACAAAGCACTGAAATTCCTCTCACAAAACGAATGAAGCAAATATAGGAATACAAGTTTTAACTAAATACACCAACAATGCAAAGGATTTTACGATATGGAGATGGAAAAAGAAATTTCTGAGTTCAGCCCCGTGTCAGCCGGTGAAATTCCATACTAACACGAATTTCTAGGTAAAATATTGCTAAGTATACCAGAGAAAAAAGGCTTTCAGGAATGCTGGAGTTACTACCCCCAGATCGAGCGCCTTCCATAACGGAGACGTCGGTATAACCAAGGGTGAGTGAAAGAATCACAACCACAGAGCCACACTCGATAGACATCCCCATGTCAAAATCCCCCGGGAAGAGTAGTGAGCCGTTCCAGCCCCTACACTCACCCGCCCGCCAAGCCGGCGACTCCAGCGCCACCTACACTCATTCCATTTTCTAGCACGTGATTTTTTCCACACCAGGATTTTGTGCTTGTGTTTTTGGCCGTTTTTGCCTTTTTGCCAGCATGTCTTCAAGCAGCTTTTCTGTCACCAAGTTAAATACCATCTTATTGTGGGGTTTTTATGATAAGTTTGGCTGGGTCAGTCCGTATTTTCATATCATATGTGATTGTTGTTATGACGCCGTGGCGTCCCCTATCCAGCCATGTCGACCGCGAGATTCGCCCAACCAGCTTGTTCTGTTTGGGATTTCTCCTTGTTGTTATATTACTTATCATTATCCCCCCTGGGTTTCATCCTGGTGGTGTTTCCTGGGCGGGTTGTATCGGTGTTTCTTTAAATTATTTTACTGATCCACATGTCGGGTTTCCTTTATTAGGGTTCCCGTCATTTTCCGCTTAGGTTCTTCCACCGGGATGTGTTCCCTTGACAGTTTTAGCTTTTATCATTTTAGTGTGTCGTGCTGGTGCTATCAGTGTTTTGTTGCCTTGAATTTACATGCGGGGAGCATCAGCTTCGATTTTATTGTTTATCCTGTCGCTCCTCTCGGTTAGGGCTATGCGCCTTGCACGAGCACAAAGTAATTCCTGGTTTATGTATATTTAGTGATGGTGATTTATCTGGTAATTTTGTTGTGTGGGGCTCCCTAGCCTGTCTATGTCTATGTTAGGCTCGTATTTTACTTCCTTGGCCTCCCGCTCTCCTCAGTAGGTTAGGTGGGGAGGATCCCAGGTTGAGGGAGTTTCTGTTGCTGTTCTTCCATGGGCCATTGTTTGGGTGGTAGAGTGAGACCCCATTGTCCTCCCCCTTCTCCACGGAGGGGTAGAGTTTTCTGTGGGTGTGTCTCCTCTATGCTGTTATGGCATCCCCCCCTTTTTTCTTTCGGCTCTGGTTGGTTTTCAGCACGGAAATTTCTCTCCCTGTTTTTTCCCTCCCCCTCCCTTCCCTTGTCCCCTCCTGTTAGCTTAGGCTATGCCTAGGTGCGGGTGCTGACCTAGGCTATGACTAGGTGTGGGTCAGCGTGTTGAGGCCTTGGTCGCTATTCCCTTCCTCCCCTTATTCGGGGTAGGCTATGTCCTTCCACGGCTGGTATTAATTTACTTGGCATGGTGCGTGACTGCAGTCGAGCGGGTGAAGTGTCTTCCCCAGTCTCCTGTTTTCACTTGCCCTAGCCTACTCCCCATCCCTGCCCCACCACCCTTCCCTCCCTCCCCACCCCAGGCCAGCTCTTGCCTCTTCTCGTGCGGGTGACGCCAGCTGGCGTTTTCTCCAGCTTGGGGGCTTTCCTGGTGGAGGATTAGTGCCTCCCAGAGCAAGTCCCATGGCTTGTTTCGGGATTGAGCGGGTTTCAACATTTTTGTTCTTCGACTCGACTCTTTCCGCTTTCCGCTTTGAGATTACCTTAGTTGGGTTGATTGGCGCCTACTCGGCCCTTGTGGCCTTGTGATGTGGGTAGCCTCACCCTCCTACTGTTCTCTAGCGGTGGAGGTTTGGGATCTCCGGTGGGGTGTTTCGGTCTCTGGAATGTATGATTCATTGTCATGTTACCAGTTCCGTTACCATCTCTTGTATTCTATATGCATATCCACTGGCGGAGCGAGCTACTCACTCTGCCGTTAGACATTATGTTAATTTATTTTTGGGGTCCGGTGTCCGGCCCTGGGGTTCCGCCGTTTTTATTGCCGGCATCCCTTGTGGTGGGGCCCTGTTGACTCAGCTCTCTCGTTCCACCGGAGTATTCCGGTGGTCGGAGAGCAGCTTGCTTACCGCTCTATTTAATTTATTGTTTGGTGGCCCGTCTCTGACGGGGGTTTTTCTTCCCGCCGGAGTCCTCCGCTAGTAGGTTGAAATACCCGCCTGCCTAGTTTAAGTTTCTTAGAGTGGTAGGTTCATGTACTTTTACACTTACAGACTGTGCGTTGTGAGGAGCCAGGATGCACCGCCACCCTCCATCAACCCTATGGGCATGTGGTGTGCCGACCCACGCTGGTTGTGCGTCCGGCTGGATGATCTCATCGTTTGGCATCCTGATGGCTGTGAGGTTTGCTTCGCTTTATGCAGTAGCATCCAGGACGAGTCGGTAAGCTATTGCCTTTCGTTCCTCACGTTTCTTCAGTCTAATAGGTGCTCATATTGTAATCATGTCTTTTATGTTACAGTATGTTAGTCCTGATTGCCTGCTCTCTTTCAGGCTGACGAGTCCTCTAAGAAAGAGGCCCTTGAATCTCTCCGCGCCTGGGTGGCTGGGTTCAGAAGAAATGTGCCGTCGGGGAAACCTTACGTCCTCGACGCGAGCCTAAGAGACCTGCTCTACCCCGGCGCCCGGGTTGCTGCTGCTGTTCCATGGAGTTGGCCACCCCATCATCCAGCAGATCCGGGACGAGACCCAGCCACCCCAAGAAGACATCTTGTACGCGCGGTTTCGGAGGACGTTGCCGCCTTTAGACTTGGACCTGGAGCCAATGAATACGGAGCCGACCAAGAGGTAGGTAGAGGTAAGTGAGGTTGAGGGGGCAGGCGCCCTTTTGATTCCCCATCATCCTCTGCTTCTTCCTTTACAGGGTTTGGTAAGTCTTCCATCTTGGGTGACAGGGCTCCATCTGCTGTCCCTGTTGAAGCTGAAGACTTCATGGAAGGCGAAGGGCTTCAAGTCCTCGTCTTCCTGCAAAGCATCTCCCTTCCCCCCGTCAAAGGCTAAGGTTTCTGTACCTGTAGCCTCCGGGAGCAAACCAGGAACCTTGGGCAAAGGCGTGAGTAAGAGGGCACCAAAACCAAGCCCTCCTCGCCAGCCTGCCTTTGACCCTGAGGCGTTTGCTAATTCGTTGCTCGAGAGATTCTCGGCGGAGGTTGAGTCGAAGCTTTCCAAGATCACAGAAAAGCTTCACAGCCACGATACTCTACTGGCGGGTATGGCTCGTTCGGCGGGGCCGATCCACAGTATGAGATCCCAGATACGGCTGACCTCCCTCCTTCGATGTAGGGAACCCATGGCGTTTTGCTCTTCGCGCCATTCAGCACGAAGACACCCTGACTATTGAGGGTCTTGGCACGAGACGTCTGGAGGAGTTGGAGTTCTTCCCTCCTGATCTCCTGCCCTTTACCCAGGCTTCGTTAGGCTGACGGAGGAAGCCTGGGTGCGCTCAGACAAGGTCCCTAGGAGACAGTGATCTTTCCGAGGGACCAGGCGCAGTCTACTCTCCTGCTCACTCTTATGGAGTGGCAGGCAGAGAAGACCAAACTGACTCCTTTCAAGGGCAACTACACCATGTTTTCATTGGGTGATAAGTTGCCCACTCCCGCCTTAACAAAGTCGCTCTGATTACGGCTCGGGCTTGCTTTGATGGCAATCCCTTTGCCTCAGTTGAGGAGACAGACTCCACATCCCCGGTATTCCCAGGGGTGAGGAGTTTTGGAAAGACGCCCCCGTCCACTTTTACTGTGGGTAAATTGGACGCACTCACTGCGCCTTCACAATTTAGTGAACAGCTTCCCAAGCTCCCAGGAGCTTTGCTAAAGGCGGAGTTTGAGGCTCGGTCTCGGTTGGGCCCTGAACTCCCTGCTTGACAGAAGCGACTGCCGTCTCCTGCAGAGGAGCCCCTTCTTCCAGGTTCTGGCTAAATCCCTGTTAGCAGGGTTTCAGTCGGACCTGTATGATTTTATGGTGGTGAAATTAGAGTGTCAGAAAGTTCATTTTTGCTGATGCCACCATTCGTCATGAGCCTAACAAGCTCATGAAGAGTTCTGTCGGGGCGAATCTCTTCCCAGATGATGAAGTAGCCAGTGTTCTGAGCGAGGCTACAGAGCCAATCAAAGCCTTCGCTCTGTTGGTATCTCCGCCTACAAGTGGAAAACCCTGGAATCTGGCAGCTCCCAGACCAAGTCTGGTAAACGTTTCAGGCGTCACAAAAGACCTCATCACCAGACGGTCGTCCAGGCTGTCCTGGTCTTGGCGGTGGCCCAGCCCTCCACCTCCAAGGCTCAACCCCAACAATACGTGCTGGTCCAACCAGCCCAATCCCTTGCTGCACCCTCGTACGTCTCCTCTCCAGCGTACAACCCTACCTATGAGGGCCGTGGGTTCTTTCACGGCCTTAATAGGAGCGCAAGGGGGGGAAGAGGTCGAGCCCCATACAGAGGCAAACCTGGCTCTGCCTCAGGGGAAAAAAACCTGGACGTGGTAGAGGAAGCAAACCCGCTTCCTCCCACTGAGACCAGTCAGGTAGGTGGTCGCCTTTACTGGTTCAGAGACCAGTGGTCCTTCAGTCCTGGGCACACAGCATTGTGTCCAAGGGTCTGGGTTGGAGCTGGATCAAGGATCCCCCCCTGATCAGGTTTTACCAACCCCCTCCAGAGCCCTACAGGACTATGTGACGGAACTGCTCAACAAGCGAGCAATAAAGAAAGTAAGGCATCTCAAATTTCAGGGCAGGTTGTTCACTGTCCCAAAGAAAGATTCCGGTCAGCAAAGAGTGATTCTGGATCTGTCGCGTCTAAATCTTTATATAAAATGCAACAAATTTCGCATGCTTACGGTGGCTCAAAGTACGGACTCTACTTCCGCGTGGAGCCGTCACCACCTCTATCGATCTTTCAGACGCTTACTATCACGTCCCGGTTGCGCGGAACTTCTCTCCCTTCCTGGGTTTCAGACTCGGGAAGCAAGCCTACTCCTTCAGGGTCATGCCTTTCGGTCTCAATATAGCCCCCAGGATATTTACAAAGCTGGCGGAAACAGTAGTTCAGCAGCTCCAGTCCTGAGGATCTCCTAGCAGCGTACCTGGACGATTGGATAATCTGGGCTCCAACAGTTCAAGAGTGCCGGAAGGCTACGGCCATAGTCATCAAGTTCCTGGAGTCGTTAGGCTTTCAGATGAACAGGGAGAAGTCCCGCTTGACTCCGGAGTCCCGGTTTCAGTGGCTGGGCCTCCAGTGGGACCTGTCCTCGTACAGGCTATCCCTCCCGCCGTCCAAACGGAAGGAGATAGCCTCCGTTACCAGGAAATTTTTGAAGGACAAAGCAGCATCCCGCCGGTCCCAAGAGAGAATCCTCGGCTCCCTTCAATTTGCCTCAGTGACGGACCTGCTCTTAAAAGCGAAGTTAAAAGACATAAACAGAGTGTGGCGGAGACGAGCCAATGTCAGGCTCAGAGACAGGATCTCTTCCATCCCACGAATCTTGAAGGCGAGACTAAGGCCTTGGTCCACAGTCAGCGGCCTGTCCAAGTCAGTCCCGCTTCAATTCCCTCCTCCAGCGCTGGTAATTCACACAGACGCCTCATTAAGCGGCTGGGGAGGGTATTCGCCAAAACAAAAAGTACAAGGAACATGGTCTACAATGTTTCAACAGTTCCATATAAACACCTTGGAAGCTATGGCGGTATTTCTAACTCTAAAGAAAATCCGCCCCCCCAGCCGGATTCACATCAGGCTGGTGTTGGACAGCGCCGTGGTGGTTCATTGCATCAACAGGGGCGGCTCCAAATCAGGTCGCGTAAACCAGGTGATGGTAGCTATCTTCTCCCAGGCTTAACAAGCACGGCTGGCATCTGTCAGCCACCCACCTAGAGGAGTGCGAACGTGGTGGCGGATTCCCTGTCCAGGAACCACTCCCGTTGGAGACGGAGTGGTCTCAGGACGGAGAGTCATTCAATTGGATTTGCCGCCAGGTTCCGGGACTCCAAGTGGATCTGTTCGCGACAGAGAGCAACTATAAGCTTCCTGTTATGTGGCTCCGAATCTGGACCCTCAGGCTTATGCCACGGACGCAATGACCATAGACTGGAACAATTGGGAGAAGATCTACTTATTTCTCCCCAATAAACATGTTATTGAAGGTACTGCACAAACTCAGGTCATTCAAAGGTCAACTGGCTCTGATAACCCCCTATTGGCCGAAGAGCAACTGGTTCCCTCTGCTTCAGGAACTCAAGTTGCGGTGTCATCAGATTCCCAATCCCAGATTGACCCAAGTAGTACAAACCAAGACTGTGTCAGCTTCCTTAAGAATTCAGAATGCCCTAGTTTTATGGACTTTGTAAAGTTCGCTGCTCAAAAGGGAGCAACATTGACTCAAAGGGGAGCAAGACAATATGATTCAGCAGTCAAGAAATTAGCATCCTTTTGAAGGCATCTGAAGCTCAAACTATGACTACTAACCTAGCGGTTACTTTCTTTAGATCATTGTTTGAAAAAGGCCTTGCCCCGGCCACTATTACTACAGCTAAGTCAGCCTTGAAGAAGGTATTTTTGTATGGTTTTAAAATTGACCTTACAGATTCATACTTTTCATCTATCCCTAGGGCATGTGCTCGTTTGAGACCAAAACACGCCCACATTCTGTTACGTGGTTCCTCAATGATGTTCTTAAGTTGGCATCTGATATTGACAACTCACATTGCTCTTATATGGATCTGTTAAGGAAAACCTTATTTCTGATTAGCTTGGTTTCAGGTGCCAGAATTTCAGAGCTATCGGCTCTCACTAGGGGTGATGATTATGTTAATTTCCTCCGTCCGGAGAAGTCCTCCTTTCCCTGATCATAGATTTTTAGCTAAAAATGAAGACCCTCAGGACAGGTGGTCCCCTTGGAAGGTGGTGCCTCTTCCACAGGACCAGTCCTTATGCCCAGTCTATACCTTAAAGTCTTACCTGGTAAGAACTCCACAGTGTAAGTCGGGTCCTCTTTTTATCAGGGAGAAAGGTGGAACTCTTTCGTTGAATGCTATAAGGCAGCAAATTCTGTATTTTATTAAACAAGCCAACCCGGATTCAGTCCCTAAGGTTCATGATATCCGTGCGTAGCTACCTCAACCAACTATTTTCATAATATGGATTTTGCTGAACTTACCAAGTATACAGGATGGAAATCACCTCTAGTGTTTAAACGCCATTATTTAAAATCACTCAAGCCCTGAAATTTTCAGCAGTGGCTGTGGGGAGTATCATCCCCACCTTAATTATCCTTAATCCTTATCCTTTCCCCCCCGCCTGCCTCATTTATTTCTCTGCCTACCCTTCTGGATCAATCATGCCTCACTGCCTTGCTCCTCATAATTGATATTATTATTGCCCTTAATATTAATTTTTCTTGGTGATTGTATATTGACATGCTGTGAATTTGATTGTCCTAGGGTACTGGAGCTGTTTTTATTTTGCTCCATGTACCTCAAAAATTTCTGATATTGTAAATGTCTCTCTTTGTTCTTAGTGTAAGTTTATATTTACTTGTTTATAATTTATCTTATTGGGTGTACCTTACTCCACCTGTATTTACATTGTGTGCCTGTTTTTGTACTTTACTCTTAAGGTTATGTTAATGTACTTACCTGTTACAGAACCTTATTTTTGTGGAGAGAGATATAATTATTAAATCTATTTTTCATAGCTTGTGTTTTTGTTCAGTTCACCTTTTATTTTTCTTCTGTAGCCTTGCAGTCTTGGCATGATTCTCTGTCACTATTTCACCGGCTGACACGGGGCTGAACTCAGAAAAGGGATTTTGACAAAGGAAAAATCTATTTCTGAGGGAGGCCCCGTGTCATCCGGTGACCCTCCCAGAGGTTGGTTTTGCCCCCCCTACTTGCACATGCCAAGCCTAGGGGTGGTGCTAGTCTGGAATGAGTGTAGGTGGCGCTGGAGTCGCCGGCTTGGCAGGCGGGTGAGTGTAGGGGCTGGAACGGCTCACTACTCTTCCCGGGGGATTTTGACATGGGGAAGTCTATCGAATGTGGCTCTGTGGTTGTGATTCTTTCACTCACCCTTGGTTATACCGACGCCTCCATTATGGAAGGCGCCTCGATCTGGGGGTAGTAACTCCAGCATTCCTGAAAGCTCTTTTTCTCTGGTATACTTAGCAATATTTTACCTAGAAATTCGTGTTAGTATGGAATTTCACCGGATGACACGGGGCCTCCCTCAGAAATAGATTTTTCCTTTGTCAAAATCCCTTTACTATGAGCTATGCTTTCTCTCTTTATTTCTCTCGAGAAAAATTCTCGCCGGAATTAATTGCCGTTCACTTCCACCACGCTTACTATGGGTTCAAGGACTCAAAAGGAATGGATTTGTGACGTCCTGATAGCCTGAAAATAGTTTTTAAATGTTAAATTAATGTCTTTAACTGCATTGCCAGATGGTGAAATATCAATGAACATTAGTTGTAGATATGCTATTTAGCGATATTAAAAATTATTAACTAGTATTTTAGATGCCTATTAACAATTTAACGTTACTGGTTTTGAAATTCGATGAATCAACTTTAAATTTTTTGTCCCCCTACCCTACAAGAGAAACGTTAGACCCTGATCTCCATTCTTTGTCGTGCAATAGTTAACTCATTCAAAAATCAATCCCATGCATTAATCCTTGGGGGAAAATAACAAAATATTAAATGGGTGACTAAAACACCAACAACATTGAACATGTTGTTAGGTGGTAGTTCCTGAACTCGGCAACATTTTTGTAAAAGTTTGTAAACGCAAAAAAAAACGTAAAATTATAAATTAGCTGCCTCAATGCATACTTCAAACCTACGCTAATTTCTTAATCATAAAAATGGTATTCTTATTGCAGGATTGTCCTGTCTCCTTGTTTTGGAAGTTAGCTTGAAATTTAAATATAATCTAACTTTTCTCTGAAAGTGATTTCAGATTAATTTGGGGCCTGATTGGCTTTTCTCATGTAAATTAATTAGAATTCTCCTAAAACAGTTGTGTTTTCATGTGGGCTTACAGTGGTTGATAAGTTTCTTAATTAATTAATGTTTTACCTAGCCTGCTTCGCCAAGGACCTTGCAAACTGTCCATTGGAGCTAAACACAATCATGAAAAACAGACAATACTTTTTGGATTAGGCCGTTATCAGAACTGCTATGGAATAATGATGACGTTATGTAACAAACGACATTTCCTATGATGTTTTTTACATCAAAACCCCTTTCATTACCAACCTTTCTCCCTTCAAAGAAAAAATGTGCTTTAGCAAAGGAAATCACATGAACCATTAGTCAACATCTGACACAGTCAATTGTACTCTACCGGATATCGTACGCAGTTTTAGTATTGGGAAAGGATATTTCTCTTCCAGACAAAGGTGATCAGGATCCACGGCTTGCCTGAAATTGACTTACGCTTGACTTTCCATAATTCCTTCTTACTGCATGGGAATGGCTTATGCAATTTTCACCAGGCAATGATCATTATTCATATACTAGACTTCATAAAAGAAATATGATTATACCAAGTTCTCTCATAAATGGTGACTGAAGGGGAAACAATGGAAAAATTTAAGTACAGTGGAAGAGATACTAGCGAATTGACAAAAATCTCGTCACTTCCAGACTTACCGTTACACAGGTTACTTGCGCAATGCAAATGCCGATCACCATTCTTGAAGAACACTTATTGTTGATTCACTGAGTAAAACAACAGATAAGAAAAGACAAAGGATAGAGTTGCTCGGAGCACAGATGCATGCTCGTTTCACAATGATAGGTCTCTCTCTGCTGGCGTGAGGTCAGGTCAGGGCTGCTGTTTGTCATCAGTAATGCTTGCATGGAGCCTCCCTGGCAGTCTGAAAATTTGACAAAACATCACCACCTTCCTGCATAGAACCTAGGGAAAAGTCCGTAAGCATAACACCACCTTCCTTCTACTCAGAGGTTACTTGGTGAAAACCTACCTGGTGGTTAGACCTAATGCTAACTTATTCCCTACTAAGATGTTAATTTTTTTAAAACCCAGCCTAGGATTTCCTCGCCTGCATTCCCTGGACAGTAGAGATGTTTAGTGAAACCTGTCAAGATCATGGCCTTTAGAATGATAGTTTCTAAATAATGCAGAGAGGGCAAAGAGAATATCTTGATGTATAAGTATGTATATATATATATATATATATATACACTGGCCATATATATATATATAATATATATAAATACATATACTCTATTCAAACACACACGGTCTTCTGGTTCGAAACTGGATATATATATTGATATTTTGTTATCTGTATATAGCGATATGTTTATATACAAAGTTGTTAGGATATATATATAATTGATATATATAATATATCAATGACTATGTATATTTCAATATATATAATTGTAAATTGGTATTTAATCAGAAACATAAAATATAAGCCCTATATAACAGTATAAATAGATGAAGATAAATTTATATAAAGAAATATAATATGGGAGGGTTATAGAGGGCATATATCTTTATGGTATATATATAAACCAGCCAATTTTTCGTTGTTCCGTATATAGGATATAGCGAAATATATATATATAGTATAACAAAGATTATATATATACATATATACGATCGTACGGATGCTGGAAACATATATTATTTATATCATGAATATATATATATTGATCACTATAATTATATAGATCCAGTGACCGGTATTGTACCAATATACCATCGATATATATATGGATATATATTATATGACATAACGCCCAGGTACAGATGCAGAAAGTACACTTTGTGTGGCTACCTGTCAGTGGCCCTCTTAAATTATTTAGTGAGAATACATTCAACAAAGACAGAAGGCGTCTTTCAGAGAAATGATCACATACTTTTGCTATAGGCGGTCTGGGATCAAAGCGGGTTCTAGAACTGTAGAAGAACCGTAAAGACAGACAGATAGGCAGAGAGACAGACAGACAGACAGACGGAGAGCTCTAATTGAAATAACGTCACCGATATTTATAAGACAATCAGGAGAAACCGTTCATCAGGCATTTTGTCTCTCGGCGTCATTTCAGGAAAGCTTTAATAAAATAAGGAAACCCTTCAACAGGGAAGCCGTTTAGCTAGAATATTAGCTGTCGGTGCCTTTTGCGCTTGTAACTCCAGTTTATTTCTAAAACTAAATTATGTTTGGTTGACCAGTAAGAAGTAGATTGGAATTTGCTGAAAGAGGACGATCGGAACTTGGCTTGTAACAGATTGCAAAAGGTTACTTACTGATTTGATTTTCCTTCATGATCTCTGTGGAATTCAAAGACAAGAGAATCAACCTTTATATTTTTAGTCCTTCATTCTATTCTCCTCTAGCTCGCGGAGCTTTCTGCCTTCTTCGTCCGTTCTGAATCCTTCAACCGGCTTTGGTATAGCATTTTATTTTTTTTTGTCTCCCTTGAAGGTAAATCTATTAACGCTTGTTGGGACTCATTTCATGAGGGTTTTTTTTTTTTTTTTTTCGTGTGAAGGGGGGTCAACCAACGCATGAAAAAACAGGAACCTTCTGCTTCTTCATTCAAATTTTCATTAAACTTCCCCCAATTTGAAGCAGATTGGCTGTGTCTGCATTAAAGAATAAGTTTATTTACCAGATTGAATAATCTGGTGAAATTCTCAAGTCCTCTGTTTCCTGGTCCATATAAAATCATTCATGGAACCAGACAAAATCTGATGAAAGTCCATCAACACATTTCCCTTGTAGTGAAAATCCATGATTTTAGCAAATCTTGTCCAAAAATGTTGGGCCTACACTCCCTCTGGTGAATAATGAAATGAATTAGTCGTAATCAGTAAAATGAGAGGGATCTTACCAAGAGAATTCAATTAGGAACCCATCTCTGTTCCACCAAACAAGGAAGAAGAAGAAGTTACGTATGAAGATTTGAATAATTTCTTCAGGTAAAAAGTAAAAGCAGCTGGAGGTTATACGCCTCTAACAACCAAAGAACCAGGTTGATGGGCATTTTAACAGGTTTGGGAACTTTTAATATGATTTTTTACATTAAGATCATTTTTTTTTTTTTTAAGTCAGTCTTAAAGGTCGCTGATAGGTGAAAGATCAAAGATAATTTCAACCTGCAGAATTTTGTTAGGTAAAAGTGTTATTGTCCTGCAGCATTGCATTTTATAGCCAAGTATCCTTTCTGTTACTGTATGCATTAGGCTAATTTCTTGAAATGGTCAGATTTTAAAGAAAATTTGGTACTTAGCAACCCAGGATTTTGGTATTCTTTTTTGATTTTGAGAATTGAGAGTTCCAGGCCAGAGAGTTCAGAGAGAGAGAGAGAGAGACTTTGAGACAGTTAGAGAGAAAAGAGAGATTCATTTGAGAGAGCCCAGGTGAGAGAGAAATCTAACGTTTTGGGTACCCTTGTCCAAGATCTGTGGATTTCCAAAAGTAGTTGTTGAAGATCAGGTATTTCTTGAACAAGTTTCCCAACTCTCTGGATTTTCTTTGAATTAATGAACAAAGGAAATTTATTTTAAATTTAGACCTTATTTTTATGCCTGTTAGTCTAACCCATCAACCGTCACTTTTTGAGGAAGATGTGGATATGATAGCTTACTCATTGGTTAATTTACTTTTGGTTTTGCAACAATAAAGTGTATCAAAACAGATGACAGTCATTAATTTAATGCAGAAATAG
>NC_089796.1:28886094-28908594 GCF_040412425.1 Macrobrachium rosenbergii
TTTATCACCCCCTTTTAGATTTCTTACTTCATCCCTGTAAATTTTCCTTTTATCACACCCTTTTAGATTTCTTACTTCATCCCTGTAAATTTTCCTTTTATCACACCCTTTTAGATTTCTTAGTTCATCCCTGAAAATTTTCCTTTTATCACACCCTTTTAGTTTGCTAGTTTAATTCGTCCGTGTCAACTGTCCCTCTAGCGTGTCCATTTAACTCAAAAAATTTCCCTAAGTTAAAAAAACATTCCCTGAATGACTGGTAGTCTCATATTATATCACTCAAATGTTGGTTATGAACATAAAAAACTGCACCACTGCAAACCATACATTATTTTGTCCAGAATATACCATCATAAATGACGAATCTGAACTCAAAAGAATGTCCAGCATTCCGAAAACAGAACCATAAAAGAATGGTAATTACATGACTTCATATAAATGTTGGTTTATAAGCATAGCATACACAAAATTGCAACACATATAAATTATTTTCTGTGTCGTATATTTATAAGAAATTACTTAACTAAAATCTAAATAAAGTGTTGTATTTAAAAAAGAAACCAATGACTGCGTATTGCAACACCTATCAAGCATAGCACTATTGTCGAGGGAACTGGCAGCAAAGGGCATGTGTCATAGAATATGAGGGTTTAAGTATGGGCTTTACTGTCCTTTCACGGATGTAGTGAGCATTTTTGTTTTCTTTTCAATTTATATCACATTCTTCAGAGCGCTTAACACCGTCATTCAAGATACCTATGCTCGATTTCCAAGAACCTACTTATATTATGGAGACCGTAATGAATTGTCAGAACGAATGACAGCACTTTTGGCTACTTTCAAGGCTGAAATACAACTGCTGGCTTTCACACTTTGAAGCTATGTTGTTGGCAGGCAAAGTCATCTGTAACTGAATGCTAGTGATGATGACACTTTCTTCTCTCAGCTGCTGTAAGATCACCCCATCTTAGTGATTACGAGTCCAGCACGTGATTTTTTTTTTTTTTTTTGATGCTACCTGCTTGGCCCTCGCAGGATACTTGCCTGCAAGAGGGTTAAGCTGTTTATTTTAGCATAAATTCACCTGTTAATTAATCTTACAAACATCAACATTTAATCCAAAATACTTTTACGAATCGTGTTCATTCTTCCACCATTTACCCGCGATACCTGACTCTTGCTTAAATTTCTTCCCGACTTTCACCTCTTGCAAGCTTTCAAACCCCATTGTATTTCTCATCACTATCCCGAACCATGACATATTCTGACTCATACTTCACTTCTTTCAATAAAACTCTGTATAGTGAAGACTACATTCTCAGACACTCTGCATTGTCTCGCCATTGAGTCATACAGCTTTTTACCAATACTTTCAAGCTTTTCACATAACTGTTCCATAACAAAAATGGCTTCTCTGTCTAAACTCTGTCTAAACTTTGTAGTTTTATCAGGTTTCATTTCTCAATCAAAATCACACCATGCACTTTACTTGTTATACTAAACAAAGTTATGACCCCATAATTTTTAGAGTTACTGTTATTATCCTTGCCTTCAAGCGTCAGGAGAATTATTCATCTTAACCATTCCGTTAGAACTTTTCTCTCATCCTGATGTACTTTACAAACCCTGGTTGGTCAGCCAGTCTCACTATCGCTACTGTGAAGCAGCATCTCACTTTAAATACCATCAGCTCTTGGTGCCTTCTCATTCTTCAGCTTCTCTTCCACAATCATTCTCAACCTTACAGCAACCTTTTCCTTTATCGCATCAATCAGTTGTGCTTCTCTCCTATACTCCGTACTTTCAACAGATCTCCGAAATTCTCACTACATTCACCCTGGACTGCATTCATTTCAGACAGAAAAAGAGTTTTCCATTATCCTTTCTCGTTACTTAAAATTACCTGTAAAACATCTTTTTATTCTCTTTAAATTTCAAGTCTGCCGTCTTCCCTCTATTTGTATTACCGGCCTTCTTATTTTCTCTCACTTGATTCTTTACTATTGCATCCATCCTCCTGTATGCCTGTGTAGGGTCTCATCTGTCATGTAACTGCACCTCAAAAAAATTCCCGTTTTTCTCATTATACTTTTTATCTCCTTTTCCAACGATTAGTGAATTTATACCTGCATTTAGCCCTCTTATACCCACACTTGTTTGTGCTTTCTAATTTGACAAGTATTGCTAATTAATCAACTGACGCAGAAGTTACCAATGAATTCTATTAAAGGTAAAATTAATAATTCGTTGGATACACTGAAAGAAGAACATATTAAAATGACATAAATGTTATTTATTAATTTACTAAGAGATTACCGCCCACAGTTTCACCTGTCCTCACTTTGAAGATAAATTTATATGATATTCTGGTCATGTCTCCACTTAGCTAATATTACCATTTATTTCATTTTCATTAATATATGAGTCAGTGACCATGATAATTGTGACGCTAGATAATTTGTAATGCAATAATAATAATAATAATAATAATAATAATAATAATAATAATAATAATAATAATAATAATACTATTTCAAAATTCTCCAAGCAGTTCTGATAATTTAACAATTACATATTGTCCTAAAAAGATCATCTAGAAATCAATCTTTCCTTATTATGAATTTAACGTTTGCTCAATTTTTTATTGTTAGCCTACAAATCCTCATTTCCCTAGAGGGTCTTATAGGTTAAATGGACCGAGGTCCATTCAAGGTCCAAGGTCATTTGCAGCGTCCTCTTGCCCTCGTCTGCATTGCCTTTTGTCTGTGTTTTGGTTTCTTCTCTCGTAACCGTCCAACTTCTTTACCGCCTTCCTGGTCCAATTTTTTCATCTATGATCTTTCTTTCGTGCACCAATCTACACGTGTATGAGAGTTGAGAAATGAAATAGCATTTTGATCAATAACTTTACGCTTATTATCGTAACCATATTTTCTGAACCCCATGAGTTTTTTTTTTTGCACGTTTTTACGAAATATTACATCTACATTAAGACTTGTGTCAGTCTTCTTATGGCATTTTATGATTTCAATCTTCTACAGTATGTAATTGTTCAAAATAGGCACATACATAAGTTATATATTTCATATATAGTATATACATATATATATATATATATATATGTATATATATATATATATATATATATATATATATATATATATATATATATATATATATATATATATATATATATATATATATATATTTATATATATATATATATATATATTATTCATTCACACCATATAGATATATATATATATATATAGTTTGAAAGTTATTAAGAACGGTTTAATATATATTATGAATCATACGGTCATTAGTCATATATAGAGAGAGATATAGATATATATAGAGAGAGAAATTCATTCAGAGAGAGAGAGAGAGAAGAGAGAGAATTATTATAATTCTTATAATTCTAGCGGTTTCAGTCAGCAGGCAGATTCCTGGAAAATGTGAAATGAGGAGAATATGGTAAAACTTTGAAAGACTTCAATTCTAGCTCTGCCTGAAACACCGGGAAATCATTTCGCATATCCATTTTATTCGCGTTCCAAGATAATCTCCTTTCGAGTGAGGCAGATAAATATTGTAGCACATCCTGCTTTTGAAGTTTCTGCCCAGCGAATATTCGGTTCATCCTATTAGATTAAATCTTCGCTTCAGAGAACGCTCAAAGCATCTCTCTCTCTTTTTTTCTTTTTCTCTTTTTACCTTTTTCCTGATCGTTTGAAACGGTGTGCAAGACTGGCTAATTACAGGGAGCAAAATTTGCGCTGTTGATTATCACAGAAATTCCCTCCTTCCTTTATAATCTTTCACTATTAATCTGATTTTTTGTTTTCTGTAAAAGAAAACTGCTGAGATGGCTTTGTCTGTCCGTCCGCACTTTTTCTGTCCGCCCTCAGATCTTAAAAACCACTGAGGGTAGAGGGCTGCAAATTGGTATGTTGATCATCCACCCTCCAATCATCAAACTTACCAAATTGCAGCCCTATAGCCTCAGTAGTTTTTATTTTATTTAATGAGAAAGTTAACCATAATCGTACTTCTGGCACTGCTATATTGTAGGTACCAACAACACAGGCCACCACCGGACCGTGGTTGAGTTTTATGGGTCGTGGCTGAGGATACCACAGGACCGTGGTTGAGTTTCATGGGCCGCGGCTAAGAGTTTCATGGGAAGTGGCTGAAAGTTTTATAAAGCATTATACGCTGTACAGAAAACTCGATTGCGCCGAAGAAACTTTGGTGCATTTTTTACTTTTTTTTTTTTTGCTTTTAAATTTCAGATCATTAACCATTTTTCTCCCAAAGTCGACACTGTAGTCTTTTTTGGTTTTTGCACCACTTTGGGCACCTGCGACATCTTGAGGACCTGTTTACTTCCGTTTTTTTTTTCTTTCGCTTTTGTTAAAGTTTGAGTTTTGCCAACATAATCACGCTTTATAATAATGTTTTATACCTCATGGCATTCATGCTTTTAATTATGTTTGGCAACACTTACTGAGCCTTGGTCAGCCAACTATGGTAAAAAGACGTGTAAGGCATTTTTATTAACGTTTCGAAAAAAATAAACCGAAATATTTTTACCTTTATTTTATGCTTCCAAATTTGCTAAGATTTTTTCGACCCTGAACACTTGTTTACGGAAATAAGTCCAATAACGATCTGAACGTCCCTCTATTTACCCTGGAAGCTTTTAAAATCTGAGCAGACTTGTTATATATCACCAGAGGGCTCGCCTTTGTGACTATAAAATAAGTTTTTTGGTTTTTCCTAAATATTGTGTTTTTATACACTTGGATTCCATTGCAAGGGGTTATAACAATAACAGGTTTTGCGTTTTAGACGAAATGCTTTGTTAGTCGTCTTTGAAGATTCAATTCCCATGAAAAGTTGCTTCTCGATTACGTTCCCCATTAACGTCCAAGGATTCTTTGATGACGTTTGTGAACACAGCATGATGCTTTTAGAACTTCAGTAAATATTCTGAGTGAACAGGATGCGTCGCGATACAGGCAACTAAAAGGACAAATGAAAGAGATAAAAAGTTAAATTTTAATCATTGAGGAAATGTTTTCGGGATTAGTAAAACAAGACATATTTTGGAGCACAAATCTCAAGACGAACTTAGTGTGTCTTCGCTGTATGGAGAACTTTCCATCAAGTCAACCTCGAAGAGGGCCATTGCCATATACACTCCCTTGCTTGACACACTATAAATAATGCTGACGGTATTTACCTGCGTCTTTTCGGTTTCCTGTTCTTTGCAATCTGCCTTTTACTTTGGCATCTTCTCATTTCGATGTCTAAGGTATTTAGCTTTTCCTTGATCCTCTACAGCAATCACGTTTCATTTCAGAACAAATCTTTCCAGCGAACCCTGTAAGATTTCAGAAATGGAACCCGTTAAATCTTGGCATTGACAAATATAATCTCTTCACTTCTTCTTCTTCAGAAGAAGAAGACCTATGGGACTATCATACTGCTCAATTTGTTTTTCTAATCTAGCCATATTTGGCAGTAATAAGAGAGAGAGAGAGAGAGAGAGAGAGAGAGAGAGAGAGAGAGAGAGAGAGAGAGAGAGCTAACACCAGAAAGTGATCGTCACAACAAAGACGAATACAAAATTAAAGAAACATCTGTGGTACCATAATTTTTCAATTCCTCTGACACATCTGTATCCTTTTTCTGAATCAAATCCTTTTGCATATTTTTCTTGCATATTTTTCTGATATGCAGTCTGTTTATTTTCTTTCATTTTTCCGTGTGGATGTAGAAACTGTGGTCATTGCTAAGAGTCTCCTTTGGTGACTTAATTTTAAAAGAAACTTGTAAGAAATGAAAAATTTTATGCAAATTCTATAAAAACAGTGTTTACTTTTGATCTCCTGTGCGAAGTAAAATTTAATCTATAAAAAGGCTATACTTTTATAACTACACACACAGGCACACACACACACACACACACACACATATATATATATACACATATATATATATATATATATATATATATATATATATATATATATATATATATGTGTGTGTATGTGTGTATATATAATATCGGCAAAAGAAATGCAATCGCTATATATATATGATCTGATATATAAAAATACCAAAAGAAAGATATAATTAACAGTGACATACCTGTGATAGTAAAAAATGATAGAGAATGACTTGAGCAAGGGTTTCCATACGTGATCTTCACAAGGACAGAGCACGGGCACGTCTGTGTGTGAACGGTTCATATCCCGGCCGGCAAGAATAACACACCCTTATACAAGTAGAGATTTTACAGCAAAACATGTAAAAGAAAATATAATTAACAGTGTTATAAGGTATCTGTGATGAAAAAATTTTCGATGCGATGGTACTGGTGAATGACTTGAGTTGCAAAATCTTTGTATTCACCAAATAGTTGATCATCTCAGCAGTTAATGTGATGAACACAGCGGTGACGGCCGGTCATGTGAATAAGTTGCTTTCGTACAAATTTCGTGGATTAAACAATCCGATTTTGTGTCTAAAAAAAAAAAATTAGTTCTGATTATTAGTGAATAACTAGATCGATCGTGAAGACATTATCTTTGAGTGTGGCGAGCTCTTAGAATTGGCAGAATAAGGTACAGTCCAGACTCTTCGATTTTTCTATGCAATTGTGGGTTCTGGTCTTTCCATATTCCAAGACATTTGTGAAATGTTTTTTTTTTTTTACCATTTTCAAGACATTTTTTTATTTTGTGTAATGCATTTTGCCATTTCAATATTCGCCATTTTATTGTGTTCTATGTTTTACCAGTATGCTATTTAAAGCATTTAGAAATTATTATGTTTTTGCACTTAATATTTTATAACATCTGATTAACATTTTTTAAATGTCACTTGATTGTTGAAGACTTTGGGGCAAACATGATGTTAACATGTTGGTGTGAAAGAAAAGATATTGCAAAACCTTTGCAATGTCTAGTATTTTTATGTGGGAGACTTAAGACCAGACCTTACAAAGTCTATAATGGAATATGTGAGAATTTTTGAGTTTGCAGGCTATTATATAATTATTTTTAGTTGGACTGAGACTAAATCTTGAGTTAGATTTTTATTAATTGGCATTTCATTTATTATTTTAATCTTTGCTTTGTTTATTCATTTCTTGTTAATTTTTTAAGTAATAAATTATTTTTGATAGGAAAATTGAGTTTTCCTTATATGACCCATTTCATTTTGCTTTAATGTGGAATGAGAATTTGTCCATAAAACGAAAGAGATCTTTGTGATAAAAATTATGAGTTATTAGCCAAAAAAGACTTCCTGCTAAAAGAGAGAGAGAACAGGGCTGATTCCCCACATTCTGAAGATAGACCATTTGTCTCCTACATGTTCTTTCCAGAACATTCTGTCTGTTTCAAACACTTGTAACAGATTTTTGCAGAGACGCCTCACACAAACAAGTAGTTTTTACCTTAAATTTCCAACGGATATAAACACATCCAAACAGAAAAAAAAAAAGTAATACTGATTATTAGTGAATAACTACTTCCTGCGTAACGAAACTCACAGTAAGTTACCTGTCCATGTAACTACCTTCCGATAGATCGATGCAATAGAAGTTTCCAAGGAAATGTTAATTTTCAAGCCCGATATTTCAACATAATGCAAAATGCATATTCACGCCACGCGTATCTGCCGTTCGGTCAGCGAATAAACGATCAAAGGATTAAAATGGACTCTATCAAACTTTATAACATGGATTAACGATTTGTTAAATGCACTTGATTTTTGGATGGATGTTGATATCACATTTCGAAAAATAATGATATTGCAATTAATCATGTTTTTGTGCAATGTCCGTGTTCATATTTCCCTTTGGTAATCGTTATATTATTATTATTATTATTATTATTATTATTATTATTATTATTATTATTATTATTATTATTATTTTATTATTACAATTCTATCAGACAGTTTAGGTTCAACATCAATTGATACCTAGTTTTTGTTTAATTAACATGGAATTTGTCATAAATGTCAAAACATTTTAAGTTATTAGCCAAGACTTCTTCTTTCCTTATTGATTTTTTAAATCAGCCCTGAATGTTCAAGGAATTCTTTTGTCAGATTTTTGGAGCAGTTCACTAAACTTTGGGTAGTTCTTCCACAAGTGCAATTATAAAATCACCTTTAGAGAAAGTAAGGTCAGGAACGCACTCTGGTACTTCCTGCGTAGAACTCACTAGGTTCTTACCTAACCCCAAGGTAGAAAAGGGGATTTTTTTTACAACTAGAAATGCTCCGGGGTGCTGTAAGAGAAAACGTGGAGATTTTAATTTTTCCTTACCATATATGCATAAATTTTATTACATTTATGTGGCAAATTTTTACCCTAAACTTGGTTTCATACTTCCAAATCTCTCTCTCTCTCTCTCTCTCTCTCTCTCTCTCTCTCTCTCTCTCTCTCTCTCTCTCTCTGTGGTCATCAAGACCTAATTTATTTATCTATTTTTTTTTTTTACAAAACAATACTTTCAGACATTTTCGTTTCAACATCAATTGATACCGTTAATTATAGCATAAAATCAAACATTTTAAGAGCAGCACTACCTTTTATTTTTTTTAAATCACCGAAAACTTTTTGTAAAACTTTGGAACGGTCCACTAAACTTTGATTACTTTACTAGACAAGCTGAAAACACTTCTTTAGAACAAAGAAGATCAAAACTCTCTAGTATACTTCAGGAGTACTCTACTAATTAAGCAAAGTCCTTGCAGATTGATACTCTGGAAAAGCCGCTGTCACATTTACATGATTTCCTGCCACGTGCATTTTTAATTACTTTTTATGTGATCTCTTGTCACCCTAAATAGTATTTTATATAGATATATATATCTCTATCTCTATCTCTCTCTCTCTCTCTCTCTATATCTCTCTCTCTCTCTCTCTCTCTACATACACACACAGGACTGTTATTTTGCAATGTTTTTGGTTTAATAGCTGAGAATATTATAATAAGATAAATCAATTCTGTGTCAGTTTACAGTTAGAGTACTTATATTACATCTATTAACGTAATATGAGATTGTTTTATACGAGAAAACATAAAAATATTGCAGCATACAGTGTTTACTGGTAATGCTGAAAACCAGGGCAGCTTAAGAACAAAGAAGATAAAACTGAACTAATCTTCAGTCATACTAATTAAGGTCCTTGCAGGGTGATACTCTGAAATGATCTACATTTACATCATAGAAAATATATATAATTACTTGCTTAGAATTGCTTGTATATATATATATATATAATTATATATATATATATATATATATATATATATATATATATATATATATATATATATATATATATATATATATATATTCTGCTGTTTGCCCTCTGTGCATTTATTGTAGGGAAATAACGCTGAACAAAAACCAGAAGGTGTCCTCACATAGGCAGAGATAGTCTGTGTAGTTCAAAAAAACAAAAATATGCCTTTGTGGCATTAGGAACCTAACCCACAGAGAGGGTTTTCACTCAGTAATCTCTAGTTAAGGTGGTCTTAAGCTGTCTTTTCCTTTATCCTATGCATTCGGCGATGTCATTGTCAAATTTCAGATTTGCCTGGGGCATAGGGACGGATGCTACCAACCGCCTTGCTTGACCTGAGACACAGCAGAGAGAAATTTGCGTGCTTGCGAGAGGCACGCGTCTTGTAGTCCTCCCCTCTGACTGTATTTCCTTGCTATTAGTGAACTGGGAAGACTGCTATTACCAAGACATCCGATCGTCTGTTGTATGCGCAAACAACTTTTCGTCCATGGTAAGTCTGATTCTTTTGGCAAAGTTTTGCCGATTTGCTAGTATCTCTTTCTGTATTTCCAGTTCTTTTGTTTCCCCCTTCACCACCATCTAGATAAACCAGATAAACAATTTACCTTCATGAAGTCTAGATTAAGAATAATTTATATTGCTTAGCGACATTCCACTATTCCCGTGAAGTAACTAGGAATTTGGGAAGGTTAAGTAAGTAATTTACAGCATTTAGGCAGCCTTGTGTCTCGATCCCATTGTTCGGAAGAGGAATAGCTTTTTACCAGTACTAACTGCTTATGATATAAACCGTTGTGTTAAAAACATTACTGAAGCGAAAGGAAAATTTACTGCATCCGAACTTGGGCGATTGTTCAAATAATTTCTTAGCTAACTACTAATTCCTTGTGTCGAGTTTTTCCTCTCGACTGGCGACCTTATTCAGTTAATAATCATCGGTCTTTGTGGTTAATTTGTAGCTTCAATTGACAGGTTATGTGTGTCCTGGCACTCAGGGCCTCATAAATAATGTTGATCAAGTAATAAACTCATCAGCCAAGCCCCCATATACAATATATAACATATATATATATATATATATATATATATATATATATATATATATATATATATATATATATATATATATATATATATATATATATATATATATATATATATATATATATATATATATATATATATATATATATATATATATATATATATATATATATATATATATATATATATATATATAAATATATATATATATATGACGGTTGAAGGAGGAAGTACATCTCAGGTGGTCCATAAAATACATTTATTGCGACGTTTCAAAACACAAAGGTTTCATTTTTCAAGCTATAAAGATAAAAACAATAAAATTAACATTAAAAGTGCTAAAATACAAATACAGGGCATAATACGTTATATATAGCAAAATTAAAAACTAGTTGTGGCAGGACCAACCATCAAGAAAGAAAGGAAGGACGAAAGTCAGAAGGAACAAACCAGAGACGACAAAAGGCAACAGCTCACGTAAGGTAAAGAGTTGTCGAGGAAGACTGTGTGTTCAATTGGGGAACAAGTTGTTTAATAAACAAGGATTCCCGGATTGTCAGTAGTTTGCCATTCGGTGCCCGTCCCAATATTTCAAAATCTTTGTATTGTATGCTATGTTTGCATTTATTGGCGTGTTGCCTGATGTTGGAAAATTCAGGACTAGCAAGTTTGCTACCAGTTCGATAGCTAACGCCCTTATGGGAATCAATTCTGACCCTTAGTAACCTGTGTGTGGATCCCACGTAGGTCCCCAGATTACATCTAGGGCAATTGAACTTGTACACAACACATGGGGTCATCAAAGGGTCAAGTTTATCTTTAAATTTAAACAAACTACCCAAGGTAAGTGGATTTGTCGGGATGATATTAAATTTAATAGCTGGTATATAATTAGATATGAGTTTTCTAAGTACATCATAGAAATTTTGGTCATGGATCAAAGGTACATTTGCATAAAACGGAAGTTTAGGCACATTAGGTACGGAGACTTTTGGAATAAAAACGTTGTTAAGAAGTTTTAAAACATACCTGTGATAAAGTGTGGTGGGAAAATAATTACTTGTAAAATATTGATGTAAGAAGCGGATATCCTCGTGAAAAAACTCCCAACTAGATGTCAATGAGAAGGCACGATGAAGTAATGTAAATAAGGAGTTTAATTTAAAGCCGTAAAAACAATGACTATAAAAATTTGAATCTAATCCTGTAAAAGTTTTCTTCCTGTAAACCGAAGTGTTAAAATGATCATACTGTCGTAAGACTAAAACATCTAAGAAAGGTAGTTTGTTATCACTTTCACACTCCATGGTAAATTTTATATTTGGGTGTGCCCTATTAATAAAATCAAGAAGCCTTTCAGCGTCATACTTGGATTTAAAAAGAGCAAAGGTATCGTCAACGTACCTTTTGTAGAACAGCGGATGGTAACTCAAGGGGCAAGTGTCTAAAAAATGCTCCTCCAGGGAGCACATAAAAATGCCTGCAAATATGGGCCCTAATGGAGAACCCATAGCCATACCATCTATTTGAGAGTAACAATTGTTGTTAAAAATGAAGCCAGTGTCCTGCACTGCCAGTTGCAATAGTTTCTTAAAATCAGACTTATTAAAATTATTAAAAGAGAGTCTCTTTCAGAAAGAGTTTGTTGACGATAATTTCAATAGTTTCATTCACAGGTACGTTGGTAAACAAGGACTCAACATCATAACTGACCATAAAGAGGTCTGAGTCCTGGCTAAATGTTATGGCTGAAGTGGAGCGAATTTTTTATATTATATTAATTTTCTATCAGGGTGAAAGCAGGAGAACAAGGAACTTAGCTAACCTGTAATTCGGGGTATCGTAACGCTAGTATAGGTCTGATGGGAAGCCCTTTCTTTGTGTGTTTTAGAAGTCCATACATAATGCCATAAGTAGAACCGGTACTATAAAGAGAATGGTATTTTTCCTCAGTTATAATATTCTTATCTTTAAGACACAAAATCTGTTGATCCGGTCTTCAATTTTAAAATGGTTGTGTCTGGTTTACCTAGAGTTTAAATTATTGTTGTCTTTAGAATATTTTCAACCTTATCAATATAATCCCCATTTGTTTTAATGATCATACTGTCTTGACAGTATGATCATTTAACACTTCGGTTTACAGAAAGAAGACTTTTACAGGATTAGGTTCAAATTTTTTTAGTCATTGTTTTTACGGCTTTAAATTAAACTCTTTATTTACATTACTTCATCGTGCCTTCATTGACATCTAGTTGGGGAGTTTTTCATGAGGAAATCCGCTTTTTACATCAATATTTTACAAGTAATTATTTTCCCACCACACTTTAATCACAGGTATGTTTTAAACTTCTTAATAACGTTTTTATTCCAAAAGCCTCCGTACCTAATGTGCCTAAACTTCCGTTTTATGAAATGTATTTGATCCATGACCAAAATTTCTATGATGTACTTCATATCTAATTATATACCAGCTATTAAATTTAATATCATCCCGACAAAATCCACTTACCTTGGGTAGTTTGTTTAAATTTAAAGATAAACTTGACCCTTGATGACCCTATGTGTTGTGTACAAGTTCAATTGCCCTGATGTAGTCTGGGGACCTACGTGGATCCACACACACAGGTTACTAAGGGTCAGAATTGATTCCCATATGGGCGTTGAGCTATCGAACTGGTAAAAACTTGCTAGTCCTGAATTTTCCAACATCAGGCAACACGCCAATAAATGCAAACATAGCATACAATACAAAGATTTTGAAATATTGGGACGGGCACCGAATGGCAGACTACTGACAATCCGGGAATCCTTGTTTATTAAACAACTTGTTCCCAATTGAACACACAGTCTTCCTCGACAACTCTTTTTACCTTACGTGAGCTGTTGCCTTTTGTCGTCTCTGGTTTGTTCCTTCTGACTTTCGTCCTTCCTTCCTCTCTTGATGGTTGGTCCTGCTACAACTAGTTTTTAATTTTTGCTAGATATAACGTATTATGTTCTGTATTTGTATTTTATCGCTTTTAATGTTAATTTTATTGTTTTTTATCTTATAGCTTGAAAATGAAACCTTTGTGTTTTGAAACGTCGCAATAAATGTATTTTATGGACCACCCGAAATGTACTTTCCTCAAATCAACTTCTTCTATTGTTCGAGTTATTAAGTAACACCACGTCTTAGAACATTATATATATATATATATATATATATATATATATATATATATATATATATATATATATATATATATATATATATATATATATATATATTATATATATATATATATATATATATATATATATATATATATATATATATCGCTACAAAATGTCCAGGATCCTTACTAATTCTAGGCGGTAACAGATGAATGTAGGTAGTTCTTTTACATTATCAAGAAGTCTACTGTATTTATTACATCTGACTCAACATTAGGGCAACTCCATAGAGAAACAAAGTGAGGGAAATTCTGTGTTAAGGCCTAACTTCATGTGAGGGAAGATTACGTAAACTCAAGGGGTTCTCTGAACTAATCATACTTACATAAAAAATACAGATCAGAAGGAATGACAAATTACTGGGCAGGTAATAATAAGGACCTGTTAAATGAATGAATCCTAAACAGGATAAATACTCTAAGCTGATGATGTCTTCTTAACAGGAAATGTCTCAGAGGGGGTGGAAGGGGCATTGCACATTGGAGAGAGCTGAGTGATTCCACAGTCGAGGCCTATCTTCGTCAAGATGACGGTGTCCTCATTTGATAGGGCACTGATGATGGAGGAAGTAATTACTAGGGAATGCCACTACAAAAGTATACTGGTTTGAACCTCAGGGTCCCAACACGGGAGGGTTAAAGGGTCAGGCAAGGGTAAGGACATCTGTCTTCAGTGGTGTTCTACACACTTCTCTCTCAAATGCTGTTGCATCATCTATTAATAACCTCAGTGATTACTCCTCGGCGTCCAGGTAGATGGTGCAAAAGGTCAATCTCCATCATGTTTTCTATATAGACCACATGGCATCCAGTTAAACCTCATGGAGGGTTTACTATGGCAGAAGACGCCAACTTTCTCCTTTTTTTTGGCTCCTCCTTTGCCCTGTCTGACACTGCCAAGAAGGTACACGGTCACCTGGAAACAAGGCCTTAGGCAGTCATTTGAACAGAGAGAAGGGTTAAAGGGCTAATTGTTTCGGGGAATGAAAGAGAGAGTTTATGAAGGCGAGTGGAAAACCACAGTTCTAGTAATTAAAACAATAACAATTAATTAAAAAATACTCATAGCAGCATGAGTTTTGAGTGAGAAAAAATCCAGTCATGTATGGGCACATTAAGCTCTACTTGGAGCCTCCAGGAATTCGTTTGAATCCCCTTTTCAGTCTGTGGGCGTAATCTCCAGTTGAAAAGGAATCAACTGATTCCCAATTCCAGAAAGAGATTTATTTTTAAATACATGTGCCTATACATAAATGTGGATTCGTTTCTTCTTAAACAATATTGCGTTTAGATTTTTCACATTCAAGAAATGCAAATCCTTATGGACAGTTTTGAGAGATCTACTAATGAATTTTGTAGCCTGGCTGGAATAACTAATGGGTGCAGAAAATCCAATCTTATATCTATATATATTTTCTCCGATCAAGTTGATGAACTCCTTATAAGGAAGACCATACATACATACATACATACATACATACATACATACATACATACATACATACATTCTTACAAGTTTCGATTTTCTTCTCCCATTCTGAGATTAGGAATAATAATAATAATAATAATAATAATAATAATAATAATAATAATAATAATAATAATAATAATAATAATAATAATAATAATGAAAAAAGTAGAACACGAAAAAATTTGTCTGCAAGCATATTCACATAGAAAAACATGCCTTACGAATATGCTTGATTAATGTAAAATATGAGCCTTTTGAGGCATAAATTATGATTATTAATGATTAAGTATGGAAAGGGAATATGTTAAAGGAAAAAATAAATAAAAAGTTATAAGGGGAAAAAATAAACAAAGCATATTCATAGAAAAACACGCCATTTGGATGAATGACATCCAAACAAAAGCAAGATTAGCAAAGTACGAATGTTTGCCGGTGCAGCATAAATTCATTCACATAAAGCATAACGAAAAGCCAATGCGTACATCCCATATATCCAGTAATGTTTTATTCAATGAATAAATTTCAAGGTATATGTCAGTTAACCAACCAGGAAATATTTATGATACTCGAGGAATATATTCTATCATTCGTTTGGCAAAATGCAAAAAAGGGCATGTATGTATATATATATATATATATATATATATATATATATATATATATATATATATATATATATATATGATATATATATATATACACACACATATATGCTACATATTGCATATATATATATATATAAGATATATATATATATATCTATATATATATATATATATATATATATATATATATATATATATACATTCATACATACACATGTGTGTGCGGCCGTGTGAGAGTTTTATCAGAATACATCTCTGTAAATGGCACTGGTTGCTTTTTATAGCTAAAAAAATATTACAAATATCTCTTACAATCAGATCATTACATTGCGAATAGACACTGGCACAAACACACACACACAGCACACATATATACATACATTTGGAATATGCTGTAAATTCATATGGATGGATATATATATATATATATATATATATACTCTATATATATATATATATGTATATATATATATTATTTATATATCAATTTTTATCGTCTCGGAGGGAGTATTCATATTCCTAAACATTAAGGCACAAATGTCGGGCTAATATCAATTCGGCTCTAAATTGGATGGAACACTGGTGGCCACTTATAACTCATAAGTGATTCGGCAGTGGAATGAATGGAGGCTGGTGAGAAAACTCATGCCTAATCAGTGACGGGGATTTTTACCACTGTGTTGTAACGATGGAAACTCGAGGTCTTGTCCCATGAGGATGTCATAATCTCCAGGATAAAATCACTCATCAGTTATTTTGCCTCTGTCAGTGTTATTTCTCAACTGGACAGTAGAAAGTATCATTTTAAACTGATTGAAACTACCCTCAAACATCATAAGTTTACATCGGTTAAATTATAAAAACCATATATGTATATATATAATTTATATTATAGATATCATAAATGCCTTGACCTGGCATATATATATATATATATATATATATGTATATATATGGGACCTTTGTATGGAGATATATATATTTATATATTTGTAACAGCCATATATAATATATATGTACTATGGTTTATATATATATATTTTACCTATATATGCCCATATATTTATATATATAATATATATATAATATATTACCTGGCACTGTCCCATTGGATATATATAGTTTGTATTTTACATATATATAAACCTGATATATATATCCCATATCATATATATTCTGATACCTGGGCCATATAGTATGAAACATTTTCCTTTGTAGTTGGCTCCGTAGGCTTCCCCCGTTCATTAGTTAAAACATGGTCTATGATGTTGAATGATCATTCCAGCTACTATTCTGGCTCTAACCAACCCCAGTCGACTAACCACCAAGTAAATAATTTATAGGGAAGGAAGAATACAAATTACTGATGCTGAAAAACATAAATGCACATCCTATATTTTTATTCAAACGTAATAAAAACCATAATCAAGACAAACTGTCAATAAATCTCTGCTCTTTTACATGCTCCACGACAAAAAAGTCAATAAATGTACGAACGTCCATCTAAATTTTCTCTCTGCTGAGTCTTATCAACTCTGTATCAATTCGGAGAGGGGAAATCTTATTTTAAGTGGCTCTGGATATTATTGATCTTGGATTCTTACAAACAATCTCCTGTTTTATTAATGGAGAATAATCGCCTGTTCGAGTCTTTTGAAACGGTCCTCTTGCAGCTTTTCTGCACGTTGCATATTGGTCTCTCGATATAAATTTAAGCGTTATGGCTGCTTTGTAACAAATCTATCATAGGTTTGCATTGATGAAACTTTGAATAACGAGGCTGTTCTGATTTTTAGCTGTCAAAACTTTCGGTTTGAACATTGTTCATTGTACAGTATAAACATAATGCAGAATTTACTTATGTGTAGCAAATTGGAGTACATCCAAGCGCTGGGACACGTTGAGGTCATTCCGCAGAAAGGAATACAGCACTAAAATTTTTTACAAATGTAACAGGAGGAAAAATTTTGCACTGTTTGAAAACAATCATTAGAAGTTGAATGGAAAGCAAGATGGAATAAAGTATTATTACAGACATAAGTGCTGTAAAAGGAATGAAAGGACAAATTGCAGCACCTCCTGTTGATGGTGAAGCTAAAACTGAACCTCAAGTTTCTTTCTTCCTCTTTAGTGCAGAGAGAGAGAGAGAGAGTTTTGGATAGGGAAGAGAGAGAGAGACATTTTTCATTTCTTAGAGAACCCTCGCCAAAAGAAAAGTTTTACGTTAACTATACAACAAGATTCATTCCTTGGGATCTTTTTGCGTAACTTTGCTCTTGTTGGACATCCTCTGAGCAGCCAATATAAAGAAAGACTCAAATTTCGAAAGGGAGTTACCGAACTTTTTAGCTGACTGAGTCAGTGGTTCATGTGTCCATTAAATGTATGATCCCACTGATGAAAGGGAGGAACTCCGACCATAAAAATAGGTTCTGTATACAAATAGATACCGACATCTGTCCATTAATTATTTCACCTGGATGACTATAAATAGAAATAAAACATAAATCTTCAGGCGATCAAGAAAATAATAAAAATGAAAACGTAGCTGTTATATATACTGATAATGAAATCAAAATTATTATATCACTTTCATGAAAATCACAGTGCATAAATTGTATGCTATATTTATTCATTAAGTAAACAGGACGCCATTATTAAACATACACTCTTATCTCTCTGCATCTTTTCCTACTTCTAAAAGTGGGGTCGATGCTTCTGACAGCTTCCTCCAGCTGACTCGTCTAAACACATCGTTCTTGACCATTGTTTGTCTCTCAGATCTTTTAGCCATCCACCTTCCTTTGATCTTCTCTTACTCTCCCGCCAGGCACCTCCATCTGCATCACTCTCCTCCCTACATGGTTTTGGCTGTTATATATATATATATATATATATACTGTAAAATATATTTTCATAAGATGCATTCCGCTATATATATATATATATATATATATATATATATTATGATTATATATATATATATTATATATATTGAATAATTGCCATTGATTGAGGTCGATGACAGCTGCAAAGTAGAAAGATTTTTGTTTGTTTTGGGCACAAAAAGACAATTTTGGTTTATTTTCAATTATTGCTCCAGTGAGTTTTATATAAAAATTTCATTTTAAAATCTGCGATTTTTAAATATATCTGATCCTAAACCACTTGGGAATATGGTGTGATCTGATTAAAAGATTGATGGAGATATACTGTTTAGATATTAGTATACAATTCTTTTTAACTTACTTGCGGAGAACCTTGATAATTATCATCATTTTCTTCTCTATGCAAATACAGATTAAAAATCACTGTTATTCTGATATAAGCCGTGATAAATATACTGTGATATTCACATAAAATTCACGTCTCTCCTTTAAAAACAATCACACAGGAAGAAAACAATCTGATTGTCAATGACTAATTTGCTTTTCGAGCAAGCATAACGCAAGTAAAATGGAATATTCTATATTAATGGAAATTGGGGAGCCTAAGGCCAGTAATGCTTTCATAAGCCCTTGATGTTGTACATCGATGAAACTCATTTTCTATTCGTTGCCATAATCAAATATCAAATATTGACACCATTGTCAAAATACTAAATTCATGTTAATTCAGTTATCATAACGATGGTATTCTGTTAGTGGACCTGTGTGTTCATGTGTATATATTCTGTATATATATATATATATATATATATATATCTATATATATGTGTGTTTATTTTCACAAGGCTCACACACACACTTCTCAAAGAATTTTATATATATATATATATATATATATATATATTATATATATATATATATATATATACGTCAATTAATGTATCACCAGTTCACCTTCAAATACTTCAAACAGTTTTAACTGAGATCAGGTTTACGTATAAACAGCATCCTACCCACAAGCAATGTTATCCAATATAATTTGATGCCATCGTAAAAAAAATTATTTCCATAAATCGGAAGATCAATATTCTGTAAAAAAAAAAATGAGCAAATATGGGTAAATTTCATGTTTGGGTACCAAATCGAACAGTGTCTGTAAACAAAACCCGTTTGAGCATTGCACTGGAATCGTAAAATGATATGGTTGCGTCCGCTGTTCTGCCATATTCAAATGGGCGAGTCTGACGTTTAAGAAAAACAATGGGAAACTCGAGCAGCTGAAATCTTCGTAATAAAGTCTTACTTTAAAGATTATTCTCTAATTTTCCATTGCCTATAAAATTAGGTTTCTTTTCCGTCACTGCTTCGTTATCGAAATATAAATAAGCAATAACACGTTTTATATTCGTACTCCCTGAACATTTCTCCATAACAGCAGAGCATTTTAGAAGTTTTGAAAACAGTCGTCCTTATTTCCCCAAGTGCTTTAACCGTCAATTAGTGAGGGGATTCTTTTACCAGCCAAATTCAAATGATTTCAAATCGTCTCACAGGAATGTCATTACCACAAAAATGATTACCAAAGGGGTAAACGTTAGTTTTCTATTATAAAGAGAATCCTTATGTTTCCTTAAATTCAGTTAGCGATAGATGTGAATTAGCAGAAAATAAAGAATGCTGATTACATTATTACCTGTAATTTCTGGTCAGTGTCCAGAGCTTCCAACTCGCGCTGCACATTCAAATATTTAGGGCGAAAACCTCTCAAATGACAATGAATATACAGTTCAGTTAACACATTTTGCCAGGCTGTCAAGTCTAAAAATGTCGGAATATCAAATAACGTAAGGTCAAGTTGTATGAAAACTTTTTCAAAATGATTGGCAATGATAATAAGAGGCACTGTAAAGCCCCTTGCTCTGTGTTGTATGTATGTATGTATGTGTGTGTGTGTACATATACATAATTATATATTATATATTATACATATATATATATAAATATATATACATTTTATATATATATATATAATATATATATATATATATATATATATATATATATATATTATATTATATCTATATATATCTTATATATTATAAATATAATATATATTTATATATACACATATCCGTATATATTTGAAGTCTGTAGGCTACATAACAGCAGAAATTTACAAAATGTAAGCTAAGAGAAAAACACACTACATAAGAACATACAAACAAAAACCTGCTTCTGCAACTGGTAGGAACAAAAAAAACTTTCCGGACAGAGTGATTGTCCTGTTCAAAATCGTGTTTTTGGAGGACACCTGACCTGATTCTTTTTTTTTTTACTGGAAGATATTCGAACGTACCTTTTGTTGTTTTTAGACCAGGCTTAACTAAACCCCAAATTCTGCTCATCTCACAAATTTCTTTTAAAAAAAAATGGATCAAAGTTTATACATTCGTAGGCTGATAGTCATGTTACTATGAATATTTTTTTAAACATTACATTTGTCACTGAGGACACCTGACCCGATTCTTTTTTTTTCTGGGAGAAATGTCAAACGTCCTTTTGTTGTTTTTAGACCAAAACTACCCCAAACTCTGCTCATCTTACAAATTTCTTTAAAAAATAAATGGACCAGCACTTTATACATTCATGCAGGCTGATAGTTTACAGTATATTACTAAAAACTTTATTTTTTAAAACCTGATTACATTTGTCACTAACATATTCTGAGAAGAGGCCAATTCTTTTGGGTCTGTTCTATGAATAGCATGATTACTATCTCTATACACTGCGCCGTTCAGCTGTGCGCATTTTAAAAATATTTTGTAGTTCAGTTCGCTTTTCCACTGATTTACCAGTTTAACCAACATAAATCTGTCACATCTTTATTATTGTCTATCGAATAATTCACACCTTTCCTAATTACTTTGTTTTCGGAGGCCCAATTGGTGCTAATATTTTTAAGCAGACATCCAGAATATATGATGCAAATTTCTTCTGCAATATACCAGCCATTCTGAAAATGTCTAAATAAAACAAAACCATGACTCATCAGCCAGTAATTCTGCTTTCAGTTTTATAATATATATATATATATATATATATATATATATATATATATATATATATATATTTTGCATATTAGCATAGCTATAATACTAGATTCTGTATATCTAAGGGCATGGTTGATGGCGTCGCATCATATATATATACATATATATATATATGCTTAAAAATCACAGTAGATACACGTGACTTCAGTGTATAAGCGAATCCCACAGGAAAAAGACCTTCTAGAAGTTCAGTAGTTCACCAAGCGTTTTCGTTTATTGACGCATCGTCGGGGTACGAATGAGATAAAAATATAAAGAAGGTTACAAAAATAAACAAAAGAACAAGAATACCAGATGGTCAGTTGTCAAAGGGTAATGAACAGAAAGTTAATCCAGGATAATCCCGGATCGAGCTGTCACAAACTGAACCCAAGACCACACAAAAAAAATACTAAAGTTTGTTGGCTTACAAAATCCAAAAACATGTATAACCTTGAATACCAGATGGTTAATTGCCAGGGTTAAACAGAAAAGGTTAATCCACGGTAAATCCGGGATCACGCATTCAAAAACTAATCCAAATATATACTTAACCATAAGGCAAACGGCTTCTTACACATTCAAATTGCAAAAACATGTATATTAATTTTGCTTATATTTATCAACAACTTTTTAATTATTAAAGCATCAAGATTAAATAAACCAAGACTTAAATTTAGAACACTTTCATTATTTGACTTAATAAAACAAGATTCGATGATATTCCTTTTAACTAGTGTCATTATAAAAGGTCTTGCTTTACTCCAGTTTTGGAAATGCCTGGAGTATTAAACTCTAGTTTAAATTTAATTATGCATTGCCATAAATGGGAAAATGGCTTCATT
>NC_089796.1:28913594-28921094 GCF_040412425.1 Macrobrachium rosenbergii
ATATATATATATATATATATATATATATATATATATATATATATATATATATATATATATATATATATATATATATATAATATATATATATATAATAATATATATATATATATATATATATATATATATATATATATATATATATATATATATATATATATATATATATATATATATATATATAGATTATATATATATATATATATATATATATATATATATATATATATACTATATATATATATATATATATATATATATATATATATATATATATATATATATATATATTTATATATATATATATACATACATATATATATATATATATATATTATATATATTCGTGAGAAGTCTTGGTTGATCATGTATTATTCAATTTACGTAAATTTCTGACCCTGCAAACCAAGATTACAGTAACCTGTCACTTGAAGCCAAAGTTAACCTCAAGAGAGACGTTAATTAGCCAAAGTTCTGCCAGTTAAGGGTTATTAACCTTAACAAAGAATATTTGAGATGAATTTGATTTTAAGCGCAACAGTTCTCCCAAACATTCGGACGCGAGGCATACAAAAGCATCGAGATTTAACTATTTTGCTTCCCAAATCCCTAGGTATTTTACTGAATAATGGGGTTGAAGCTAACAATAAATAATTGACTTAATCCAGACTTTGTAAACACATATACCTAAGTGGTGGCTGAAGGAAGAAAACAAAGAAAAAATGTGAAATACAGAAAAGAACTAGTCAATCGCAAAGCTTCAACAAGAATCGGACTTACCGTGAACGTCCGGGATCGCTCTTGGCGAGGACCTCGGAGTCGTATTCGTACGTCTTCACATTCACTAATTAAGATAGACGTAGAAAGTAATAAAGAATCATCGTTGGACGCATGCGCAGCGTCACCTGGTTCCGTGAGGCTTGGGATCTCTCTCACTGACCCGACCTCGCTTCGTTCTTCCGAGGAGGACCTATACCGGGCAATCCGACCTTGACAAAGGCATAGTGAATGCATAGAATAAAGCAGGGCCACCATAACTGAGGTCGTGAGCGTAAACCCTCTCTGAGCTTAGGTCCCCTAATGCCTAACATATTTTGTTACAAACTTTCCAGCCTATGGGGTTAAATGCACAAATACTTTATCTTGGGACAAAAGCAATTTCCCTGTCTCCAGTCAGGCTGATATTTCTGTCTCCTAAATGATAGAGGCGAACAGCGTAAATATTTATAAGCTCCCCCTTTAAGGGCCTAGGCTGAGTACAAATAAAAGGAAGAGATCACACTGGCACCTTCTCTGGGCAAGGGCAGGATCACTCTTAGATGTTGGGCACTAGTGCCAGGATGAAGCGTATAGCTCACGGCAACATATATATATATATATATATATATATATATATATATATATATATATATATATATATATATATATATATACACATATACATATGCAGTATATATATATATAATATAGTTTTTCCTCAAACTCATCATGGGTGAAATTACTGAGTAATGCCTTTCTCTTGACCGTTTCTACCTGTGGTGGGCAGTAGGCCGGGAGCGATAACCTGGGACACTGCGGAACTCACAACGTCTTTCCTCTTGATGGTAAATTTTTACAGGTAAACATTCCGATGCATTATGAGCAGCCGACTCTTCCCTCTACTGCCGAACCTTTCCACGGAATCTTTGTAACAGCCACAGGGACCACTAACGCCTCTATTTTCTCACATTTTTTTTTGGCTAAGCCTGTCACTACAATGCTTTCAATTGAATGAAGGACAAATGAAAACAAGTAAAAAATGGGCCGAAGTTTCTTCGGCGCAATCGAGTTTTCTGTACAACGTATAATCAAGGCCATCGAAAATAGAGCTATCTTTCGGTGGTCTCGGTATAATGCTGTATGAACCGCGGCCCATGAATCTTTAACCACGGCCAGGTGGTGGTCTGTTCTATATCGTTGCCAGATGCACGATTATGGGTAACTTTAACCTTAAATAAGATCAAAACTACTGGGGATAGGGGGCTGCAATTTGATGCTTGATGACTGGAGGGTGGATGATCAACATATCAATTTGCAGCCCTCTAACCTCAGATCTGAGGACGGACAGAAAATGTGCGGAAGGACAGATAAATAGTTTTGTTTTACAGAAAACTTACAAGTAAAAAATGCGTAGAAGTTTCTTCTGCGCAATCGAGTTTTCTGTACTGCATATAGTGCTGTATGAAACTCTCAGCCACGGCCCATGAAACTCTCAGCTGCGGCCCATGAAACTTTCAGACACGGCCCGGTGCCAGACGCACGATCATGGCTAAACTTAACCTTAAAGAAAATAAAAACTACTGAGGCTAGAGGGCTGCAATTTGGTATGTATGATGACTGGAGGTTGGATGATCAACTTACCAATTTGCAGCCCTCTAGCCTCAGTAGCTTTTATGATCTGAGGACGAACAGAAAAAGTTCGTACGGACAGACAAATAGCCATCTCAATAGTTTTCTTTTACAGAAAACTAAAACCTAACTCCTGTGTCAAAAGGTTTAGCCTAACATCACCCAGACCCACCGTGAGTAGGTTCAATTCAGATCTCTCCACACACGATAGCTAAGATTTCTTCTTCTGTTCTTCGTCTCAATTCCATGCTTTGTAATGCTAACTGAACACTATATACAAAACGTATGAGGATATCGTGAGGCTAAGAGACACTGTAGCTATTACAACGCACGTACATCTGGCACAAGTAACCACATAGCAGGATCTTCCTTTGATAAATGTGAGGATATCTGCACGGTTTGGGACAGTGAATGAGAAGGTTGTAATGCATCTTTTAGAAATGAACTGCGCTAGTGCCATGATCTAGTTCAAAACTTCAAGGGATAGATAAACACACATTGCTCTTTCTAGGTATTTTGATCATTAGGGACCATACTACACCAGACAACACACTCTTTTAACGTATATAGTTATCCAACTTTCGCCGTTTGTTACACCATTCTTTAAAGTGGTCATGATATCGAAGTGAAAATCCTGACTGGTCGAAGTAATTTTCTCTGAGGGCTTAGGATATATTCAAATAGGTATCTTGAGAAAGAATTTGTTGCAATGCGTCAACATCACACCCAATAACTCTACCCGGCAAATATAATCAAGAAACTCATAAACAAAGGGAATAAAATATACTAACAAGGTTCCACAAACAACAGATAAATACTATTTGACAACAGCTCAAATCCGACAACCGTTTATTTTTCAGTGTCTTAAAATAATAAAAATTTCTTAATTAACATGAAATTGAAAAAATAAAAAGCCTTATACCGGTTCTTAGAAATCACAATGGAGTAATTGGAATTGAATTTACACCGGGGAGGCTGGTATTCACATCTCGCAAAGATTAATGGGCCATGAATAAACGATCAATGAGACATGGTTCAGAGAAGCCAGGAGGGATTTTCATATGTGAGTTCAGTCATATATATATATATATATATATATATATATATATATATATATATATATATATATATATATTACTCTATATATATATATATATATATATATATATATGTATATATATATATGTGTGAGTATATGTATATATATCTATATAAACAAAATCCGAAGGAAAGAGAAACAATGGAGTACTGCAAGGCCTTTCGACTTCTTGTCCTTTACTCAGTCTGCTAAGTAAAGGACAAGAAATCGAAAGGCCTTGCAGTACTCCATTGTTTCTCTTTCCTTCCACTGTCATGACATTTGTATATTCATCACGTTCCATATTTTCGTGATTTAGTTATACATATATATATATATATATATATATATATATATATATATATATATATATATAATATACATATATGTATATATACAGTATATGCACATATACAGTTATATATACATGCTTATATATATAATATATGTGTGTGTGTGTGTGTGTGTGGTGGGGAATGGTAACTTGCATAACAGAGTAAGCGATGAAAAAGAAGTGCTTTTGCAGTACCACTATAAAATTTTCACAGCGTCAAAAGACCTTTTCGCAGCGACAGGGATGAATCCTCGCGAACTTTATCTTTAAAATGAGAAAGAAAAATCGGTCCCAGATATTTTCGTTCCAGATACGACGAGGAAAGTCGAGTTATCTCTTCAGCCACGTGGAACCAGATTCTTTTGGGGTACGTCACAACCCGGATGTTAATTCAATCCGGTTTCTTGAGTCATTGGATTTTGAATCTGCAGCCAAGTGAGCTCCCCATCATCAGGGTTTAGCATCTTCTTTGATTAAGTCTTTGATCTCCGTAAGAGTCAGGGAAAGCTAAAGATGCCCTCGGTAGGGGGATATGAATACGCACTCTCTCTGTCTTTGCAAAATTAATCAGGTTCTTAGCAATGAATGTGTAGACAGCAAAATTCTAAGAAGCACAAAAATATTATACACGTACACAATCGTGCATAAAAGTACGTACCGTGCAATAGAAAAGACATTTATAGACATCAGATGAATATCAGTCAAGGCATGAATAAACTTGATTCTATGATCTCAAAAGAAATTTGTGACATATTTAAATTTTAAGGAAGGCAGTAGATAAGTATGGAAAAAGGATTATCATATTCGTAAACACAGTACAGCGAACCCTCGCCTTTGGCACTTGCAAGGTGTGGATTTGTGGTTTCCAACTCTTATGTATGTTTGTCTGCACCGTCTCTTGAGTACATATTGTGACTGCTACCACTAGCACTAATGAGGCTTGTTGCCCCTACCACTTTGACACCTATCAGGTGTGGAGTCAGTCTCAAACGGTTTTGTATGTTTGTCTTTGCTGACTCTGTAGTCTATATATATATATATATATATATATATATATATATATATATATATATATATATATATATATATATATATATATATATTAATACTTTCTACTACTATGTATCAGACCTTCGTTAATGGCTTGAAAATAAAGTAGAAACCGGTCAGGATCTACACCCTGTCTCTTATTTTTTCACTTGTGGTGATCTATGATAAACGAATCACGTGTTAATGTGATTACACACATATATATATGTGTGTGTGTACATATATAAATATATATATATATATATATATATATATATATATATATATATATATATGTATAAATTTCTCCTATGCGACTTTTCCCGTAAAGAGAGCTGCTCAAGGCCTCTGCCTCTAGGTTCTCATTAAGTATTTTAGAAAGAGGTTGTTAGGCTAAGCTAAGCCCTCTCCACTCTGACTGCAGCGCAGCGAAGTCAACTTATTACCAGGTCTATAATCCGCCGTTTAGGACAACAAAGGCCCAATGATCTTTAGGGAACTGCTTAAATTGTTATCCCCTCGGTCTATTCTATCTAGATTAACCCCACCTTGTGCTAGCACGGGCTCTTGCTCTTCACCATCTCTTAATCCCTCAGTCGCGAATCGAACTCAGTTCACGGGTTGGTAGGTGAGCATCCGCAGAAGAAGAAAGCGATCAGAGAAATTAGTGTACTCGGTTCTGTGCCTCACGATGATATAGGGAACCTCCTCTAAATTAACATATATAATGTTGTAATGATACGTAGATAAAATAGTATAAAAAATACTGCACAGTAGTCAATGAAACTGAATGCAATATGACTAATGGAAATTCCATTTTTTTTTTCTTTCAGTTCATAAAAGTAACCTCACCACCATTAGGAACTTGAATGAAGCATCGTATAGGTAAAATATTTTTGTATTTATTTCAGATCATACCGCAGAAATCTCAACACAACTAAATTTATTTAGACAATTCTTCTTTTAACGTGCTTTTTTCCCATTTGTATGGGGTAAGCACGATGCCTTCTTTTTGAAGAACTTTGATTTGGCTTTGGGGTAGAGAAATATGAGATGATAAATCTCAAATAGGATCATGAATATTCTAAAAAGAAATCACCACAGATTCCAAAGGAATGTTCGAGTGTTCTTACAGAATGTGAGCTTACAATAGATTCTCAGTTAACATAAAATACATGAGGGCCCTCCTTTACCCTCTTGCCTCATTGCTTTCAAGAGACGGAGAGAGTAAAAATAGTTTCAGGATGTGCTGAAGGCCAGAAGAGATTCAGTTCTATAAATACTTGTCACAGTATCAATGAAATTCATGAAACCCCAGAAAAATTACTCGAAATGCACATAACGGCAGTCCTCGACATCTCTCTTGAGGGTACGCTTATGCTCATTTTAAAAGTGTGTGGTCTTTAACATGAAATTCTAAAACTATAATGCCCACCGAACCGAACGACAACTCTGAGCTAATTGTGTTCATTGATAACCTAACCTAAATAAGTCTCTACCAAGTTCCTATTATACAGCTGAAGAACCTTCAGTCCATTTGTCGAAAAAACAACAGTCCAACTTTTTGTATGGCATTTCTAAAGTAGTAACCAAAAACACAGTACAGCCCACACTTAAGTGTATGTATGTATGTATATATATATATATATATATATATATATATATATATATATATATATATATATATATATATATATATATATATATATATATATATATATATATATGCTCATATATATATGATATTTACAAAGTACGTCTTGTTGTGCATATATGGACGAGCATATGGCCTCGCAACATAAACACATCCTTTACAACGTTAAAATGGCTGACTGCTCGAACATCACAGAAAGGCCTACGATGGCTGGACCTGTCACCCCCCCATCGTTCAGTATTTAAAGCGCAATCCTGGGGCCGCATATTCATGATCATTACTGATAATCCAACAGGATTGTAGTTGAAATTACAATATTAATTGAGTCGGGGAATTAATCCGATAGTCCGTCCCAAACTGATTAAATGATCAGCACATGTAGAGGCACTGTGTGAGTATCTGTGCGTACGTGTGTGTGTGTGTGTGTGTGTGTGTGTGTGTTGGGGAAGGGGGTGCTATGTGTGCGCATGTTTGTACGTGGAACTGAGATCCATTATGACGTTAGTTTTCAGAAGCGTTAATTTACGCCAAGAAGTGGCTCTACCACTTGTCCAGTTATTGTTATAAGTCTTAGAACTACAAGGATCTTTTTCGGGCTTAATTTAATACAGACCAAAGTTGCACTTGCACCAGACCTTCGATGTGAAGGGAACGGGCAATGAATCACAATGTCAAGGAAGCCACTGGAGTGAATTACATCTACCAGGGGGTATAGAAACAATAACTGCTGATTTTATTCATTTGTAACGGACCCCTTTCTTACAGTCTGATCCTTCAGAGTTTCTTTGTCCATAATCACAATTCTCGTAACTAGCATATTCATTTTTAATGCGTCATTGTGCTCTGAGTTGGCACAGAACGGCTAACCATTTGAAAGTTCACTACCTGAATTGGCACTGGACGGCTAACCATTTGAAAGTTCATTACCTGAATTGGCACTGAACGGCTGACCATTTGAAAGTTCATTACCTGAATTGGCACTGAACGGCTAACCATATGAAAGTTCATTACCTGAAT
>NC_089796.1:28928594-28943594 GCF_040412425.1 Macrobrachium rosenbergii
CATCAAAAATGAAGGCAGTGTCCCGCACTGCCAATTTATCAAAAGTTTCTTAAAATTATCTCGGTTAAAATAGACATAAACAAGAAAACTTCACAAAACAAAGATCAAAGCTACTAACAAGCCAAACATCATTACTGAATGCAATCACTAGTTTGAAGAAAACAAATTGTCACACAAACAAAAATACTTAAAAACTGAAACTACAGTTAGAACAGGCTATTGTAAAAGGTAACATTGTACTTCCTACAATTTTATGAACAAGGTAACTATCTAATTTAAAAAGACCGAACTAATATTCATAAGTTGATTGTTGAAATGTTTAATAAAGGCAGATTCAATTATATTTCTCTTAACAATGTGGTTACAAAAATGATCTCAGATGAATTTTCCAGTCTGTACAATGGTTAAAATCATTCATATGTACAAATAAAGCACTTGTCAATTGGCCTGTTCGAACTGCGTAACGATGCTGTTTTAGACGATAATCTAGTTCTTTAACAGTTTGACCAAGGTATTTATTACTACACCCAGCACAAGGAATCGTGTAAATACAGCCATTAATTTGTTTTGGGAGTTATGAACAATGATATTCTGAAGTGTCCCTGAGTTCTTGTAAACAACATTTATCTTGAAAATTTTCAGTAATTTTTTATGAAACAAAGATTTACGTTATATGGAAGTGTCAAAATATTTTCTCTCAAAAAAAGGCTCCTATTGTTGTTGGAATAAAAAAATTTTCTAGCTTTCTGTAAAGATTTGTCGATTAAAAATATGGGTATTTTAACATAATTCCTACGTCATAAATTTTACAAAATTCCGAGTTTAAGAATTCCAAGCTGCATATCATAATGCCCTTAAAAACATGCTACAAAAAACTGCGAGTTTTACATTAACTACATGCCGCAGAGTAAGTAACAGACTAGAAAGAAAGCTGAAGGGTTTGATCGAAAACAGTGACTCGAATAATCATGCTAACCCCGATTTTGTGATAAACTTGTCAAGTAGACCGTTACAGGAACATGTCTCAAGTGCTGTAGGTTACGGATTAAGCTTTTCGTTTTCTAAAGAAAATGTTGACTACGTAGATGTTGCCAACTCCTTTAATTATCTGGAAAGGAATTGTAGACTGTCTAGTGATGAGCTTAATATTTGTTAAGGTATTGTTTACGGTGCCCTGTCGAAACCAATACCAACTAGTGTTCCTAGACGTTTCATCAAGTGTTAAAATGACTTGAAAAATGATAATGATCTGCATATTACGAAGGCTGATAAATCCCAGGTTCTTGTGATAATGGATAAAGATGATTATGTTAGAAAAATGTGTAATCTTTTGTCAGATAATGTAACGTACTCAGAACTATGAAAAAATCCCCTAGCGACTGTTAATAGTAACTTTAATAAGAAATTAAAAATTGTCTTAAAAGTAAATGATGCTCTAATCAAACAGTTTTCTTCACAGTGTGCAACTTTACCGTATATTTATGGTCTTATTAAAACACAAGTTTGGTAACCCTGTCCGCCCAATAATCAGTTCTGTTGGTAGCGTTTCATATAAACTGTCTAAATGGTTGGTTCGGATTCTCACGCCTATTGTCGGAAACATATCCCAATCGCATATAAAGAATAATACAGATTTTGTTGAAAAAATTAGTAATTCTCGCATAAATTACGACTTTAGAATGATCAGTTTTGATGTAACTTCTTTGTTACCAATGTCCCAGTTGACGATTTATTGGCCTTTTAGCTGACGAATTAACAAGGCATGATTTACCTTTAGCTTCTGACAAAATTTTAGAATTGATAAAATTATGTGTTAAGGATTGCAAGTTTGTTTTTAACGGAAATTATTACCTTCAAAAGTTTAGGATGGCTATGGGAAATCCCCTTTCCCCAGTTCTTAGCAACCTATATATGGAGTTTTTTGAAGTAATAATATTGCCTACTATTTTGCCTAAGGGGTTCTTTGGTTTCGATACGTTGATGACATATTCTGTGTTTGGCCCATGTGCGAAAATTTGAACAGTTTTTTGGACAAGGTAAATCATTTGGTACCTTCTATTAAATTCACCGTTGAAGAGGAAAATAATTGTTCATTACCATTTTTAGATGTTTTGGTTCATAGAAGGGATAGAAGTTTTGTGTCTGATGTTTACAGGAGACCTACCAACGTCTGTTCTTATGTCAACTATTATTCAGATCACCAAGTTAATGTAAAAATCTCAGTTTTTTTGTAGCATGTTTTTAAGGGCATTAAGGATATGCAGCCCGGAATTCTTAGACTCGGAATTTTGTAAAATTTATGACGTAGGAATTATGTTAAAATACCCAAAGTTTTTAATCGACAAATCTTTACAGAAAGCTAGAAACATTTTTTATTCCAATAACAATAGGGAGCTTTTTGTGAGAGAAAATATTTTGACACTTCCATATAACGTAAATCTTTGTTTCATTAAAAAAATTACTGAAAATTTTCAAGATAAATGTTGTTTACAAGAATTCAGGGTCACTTCAGATTATCATTGTTCGTAACTCCCCAAAACAAATTAATGGTTGTATTTACACGATTCCTTGTGCTGGGTATAGTAATAAATACTTTGGTCAAACTGGTAAAGAACTAGATTATCGTCTAAAACAGCATCGTTACGCAGTTCGAACAGGCCAATTGACAAGTGCTTTATTTGTACATATGAATGATTTTAACCATTGTATAGACTGGAAAAATTCATCTGAGATCATTTTTGTAACCACATTGTTAAGAGAAATATACTTGAATCTGCCTTTATTAAGCATTTTAACAATCAACTTATGAATATTAGTTCGGGTCTTTTAAATTAGATAGTTACCTTGTTCATAAAATTGTAGGGAAGTACAATGTTACCTTTTAGCAATAGCCTGTTCTAACTGTAGTTTCAGTTCTTAAGTATTTTTAAAGTACTTTTTGTTTGGTGTGACAATTTGTTTTCTTCAAACTAGTGATTGCATTCAGTAATGATGTTTGGCTTGTTAGTGGCTTTGATCTTTGTTTTGTGAAGTTTTCTTGTTTATGTCGCTCTTTATTTATTTTACTTTGTACCCCGAAGAAGTGTACGCAATACACAAAGCGCTTGGTGCCTGGTCTTTAATTTTCACCTTTCATGTGGTTGTCTACATATATATATGTCATTGCAGTTTGATGACTTATTGCATATATATATATATATATATATATATATATATATATATATATATATATATATATATATATGAAAAAAATATATGTGTGTGTGTGTGTATATGTATATGTATATGTATATATATATGTATATATATATATATATATATAAAACTGAGTATATTTATTTTGAAATTGCATATATATATATATATATATATATAACTAATAAAATATATGTATATAGTATTTTAAAATGATCTGTGGATTTAATGTATAATATTGAATGACTGTATATATATATATGTATGTGATATGTATATGTATATATATATAAACCAAATATATATGACCTATATATATATATATATGAATATATATATATATATATATATATATATATATATATATATATATATATATATATATATATATATATATATATATATATATATATATATATATATATATATATATATATATATATATATATATATATATATATATATATGTATGTGTGTGTGTGTGAGTGTGTGTGTGTGTTAGATTTGCTGTATTTGTTTTAAGAACAAAATCAATTATCTTACTTTCCTAGGATGTCTCTGGTAGCAGTGGCTTGCTGGGTCAGCAAATTCCTTCTCCTTTGTTGACTCCTCTCACTGAACCTATTCTGAAACAAAGGCCTACTGGAATTAAACACTGAAGTACAAAACTAGTCTTTATTTGCAAATTTAACAAAAGTGATTCAGCAAGAGCTACGATCATGAAATGGAGTGTATTTCACCCCCTATAAATGAAAGTTATCACTAGAGGAAATTCTGATTCACAAACATTCAGGTTAATGATTCTAAACCAGCTAACACTAGTGACTAAAACCCTGGTCACTAAACAAAGTTAAAAGGTCATAATTATTCTAGACCACAACAAATGTCATATAGTATGTAAAGAATAAACACCACTTCCAAATATATTCGTCTTCACAAGACGAACCCAGAATTCCTGTTGAAAGAAACATATCAATATATTAAAACCTGGAGTGGTGTTACAAGACATTCAAAACCAAAACAGGAAAATTCACAATAGAAAATATTACTAGAAAATGCATAAGGGTGACACAGCGGGATTTCACTGCAGCACTACTAGGTCTTTCCACCAAATGTCTGGAAAAGATATAAGTGTTCATGAGTTATGGTACTCACTCTCTATGGTGACAAGTAACAGATTTTCCAGTGGCGAACATTCAACACTGCACCACTAACCAAATCAGACCCAGTCTCAAGATGAAGTCCCCCTGCAAAAGTCTATTCCCCTGTTAATATACCATAAGGGAGTGCCACACACATACGCACTCACTTAATCCTCTGCTTCCGGAAATGCTGTCTCCATGCACTTAAATCATGATCAAAAGCTCTCTGTATCCAACTGTGCAAAAACTCCAACGTCGACACAAACGCACCTGCAACTGAAGTGCCACTGACAGGCCAGCACATAGTTCGTCTAAAGTCATCCAAGAGTAAACATATATAATACTGTGCGTGTGTGTGTATATATATATATATATATATATATATATATATATATATATATATATATATATATATATATATATATATATATATATATATATATATCTTCTTCTTCTTTATCTTCAGCTTTTCCCATCTTTATATGGGGTCGCTGCTTGTTATTAGTCTTCTCCATCTACAGCGATCATGCACCATTACCTCACTCACGTTCTTCTCCTGCATGTCCCTGTTAACTGTGTCTCTCCATCTCATTCTTGGTCTACCTCTCCTCCTTGTTCCAGGCACTTCCATATTCATGGTTCTTTTACATACAGAATCCTCCTCTCTTCTCATAACATGTCCAAACCATTGTAATCGTCTCTGTTGCAGCTTCTTTGATATTTCTGTAACTTTCACCATCTCTCTTATGAAGTCATTCCTTATCCTGTCTCTTCTTGTCATTCCGCACATCCAACGTAGCATTCTCATTTTTGCCACTTCCATCTTTTTCTCTTGTGCTTTCTTCATGGGCCATGTTTCACAACTATACATCAACGCAGGTCTGACAATGCTCTTGCACATTTTTCCCTTCATCTTTACATTAAATCTTTTGTCACATAACAGCCCTGATGTTTTCCTCCAATTGCTCCAAGCTGATTGTATTCTGTGGTTCACTTCCTCCTCCATCCCTCCACAATCAGTGACACACGACCCAAGGTGCTTGAAGGATGTAGCTCTTTTTACTTCTGCCTGCTCTAAGTTGATGCTTCCCTCTTGGTCTCCTCCATTCATCCACATATATTCAGCTTTTGTTCTGCTTATCTTTAGGCCTCTGTCCTCAAACACTTCTCCACAACTCCAATTTCTGTCTGGGTATATATATATATACAGTATATATATATATATATATATATATATATATATATATATATATATATATATATATATATATGTGTATATATGTAATTAATTCTAATAGCCACAATGCCCTCTTAACTTCTCAAATTCTTCGCGCTTTTTGGATATGCTTGTAACTACAGAAAAAAAATATCCAGACGGAAGAAATTGAAGAGCCTGTGAATGGTGGTCGCGAGAATCGAACCCGCATTACCATATTCACAAGGAGGTCACGTTGCCGACCTGACCACGAGAAGGATAAAAGTCTATCACCTCTCGTGCATACATATACCTGTCGTTTTCAGATATATTTTGTTAGAGGTGGAATAGACCCATCCTCACCATCGTAGCCAAGTGGGCAATCGTTTTTATTGTTTTTTGGGCTGAAATATATATGTAGAATCTACTGGTCACTTTTACCAGACACATATGTAATTCTAATAGCCACAATGCCCTCTTAACTTCTCGACTTCTTCGCGCTTTTTTGGATATGCTTGTAACTACGAAGCCGAAAATATCCAGACGGAAGAAATTGAAGAGCCTGTGAATGGCGGTCGCGAGAATTGAACCCGCATTACCATATTCACAAGGAGGTCACATTGCCGACCTGGCCACGAGAAAGATAAAAGTCTATCACCTCTTGTACATACATATACCTGTCATTTACAGATATATTTTGTTAGAGCTGGAATAGACCCATCCTCAGCATCGTAGCCAAGTGGGCAATCGTTTTTATTGCTTTTTGGGCTGAAATATATATGTAGAGCCTACTGGTTCGCTGGTTCGAGCCCACGGGACGACGAACTTATTATCAACAAAAAAATTCCCCTTCGGTAACATATATGAAAATATATTATTCCCGAGGTAGAGCAAATTGGATATTAAAGGACGTTTGTAGCTTACTGATTGTATATGAATCACGGGGATGTGATAAAAAGTCATAATATGGCTGCGTGCGACAAACGCACTACACGGTTAGCATGGCAGAGGTGGGTAGATATCGTCTCTAAATACAAACACCTGAGTTCGACGGGCGATTTGTATATGGGAGACGATATCCACTTATACCTCACCTGCTGGCAGCGTGGGTTAAATGCGTCCACTGTAGTCCTGAGTTCTTGTCCTTCGCTGGTTCGAGCCCACGGGACGACGAACTTATTATCAACTAAAAAATTCCCCTCGGTAACATATATGAAAATATATTATTTCCGAGGTAGAGCAGAAATGGATATTAAAGGACGTTTGTAGCTTACTGATTGTATATGAATCACGGGGATGTGATAAAAAGTTATATATATATATATATATATATATATATATATATATATATATATATATATATATATATATATATATATATATATATATATATATATATATATATATATATATATATATACCCTGATTCTCAGTCATATAAAGGTTCTCCCAATACAAATGAAATGCATATGAAACAATTTACACATGTGTATTTTCCTTAACAGTTGCACAGGGCCCTGTTGCTAATACTACGCTACTTAACTATGTAATTATAGTCGGAAAGGACTCTGAAGTGACACTTACCAATCACTGTCTTAGAGATGTGCCTCAACCCGTCGACCGCTTACACCCTACTGACCGTTAACTTTTCAAAACTGAACTTGCTTAGGTCATAGACCTCAGATGATTGGTCTCTCATAATCGAAAGGAACCAATAAGGGTCTTCGATTTATGGTACTCATTTGAATTGTCCACGCCAAGCCGCCAACGATCGTATGGCGTTCAATGAATCAGCATTATCTGTTTGTTACGGTCTCAAAACGAATATGTACAAAACAACTAGCAGATTTTCCGTTACGTCTCAAACATGTATTTCTATATAAATCAGTTCACCACTCCCCGCTAAAGGTTCTGTATCTCGCAGAACTCACAACACTTTTTTTTTTTTATTAGTTTCTCGTTATCTGTGCACTGCCATTTGAGTATCATATTGCCCGACATATGTTATTAATAATTCATGCAAAAAAAAAAATAAAACTTAGCAAGACAGAGTAAAATTACTTGGTTACAATTGGCACTTTACGGTGTTGTGAATTCCATGCATCACATTGCTATGATTTTTTTTTAAAGAGAATTATATAGGATCAATGGAGTAATATTTTTTAGTTCCACACATTAGCACACACAATTTTCTTAGAACTGGAGCGCAATAACCTGCAGCTGAAATAATAAAACAAGATAAAAACCAGATTACTATCAGCCATCAAAACAAAGGAATTTTTAAAAAATCACAAAAATTTAATAAAAAGAGCAAATGACATCAAATAGACATGAATAAAATTAACCACAAGAAAATGAAATGAAAGAACGTGGAATGCAAGTATCTAGACAAGTTTAATGATGTTTTCTATTTACAGCAGAACATGATACCAATATTTGTAACCTTTGACCCCGTGTGCAAGTCAGGTGCACTATTAATGATCCCTAGACAGGCTTGCACGTCATCGTCACTCTCCTCCCCCAAGATAGGCAGGCTGTTCCAGAAAAGGGGTTACTGGCTTGTTCAGGTGCCACAATAAGGTATCTTCTTAGAGGGGATGCATGAGTGATAGGTGGTACTCGCCTTGGACACCGGTTTTAATATGCTGTGGTCACCGAGGTGCCTTTTTTAATTTCTTTCACATGATACGGTCATGAGTGGAGGGCTCGAGTTTATGTATCCTCGGTCGGAGCCTTTTTAGATAGATTCTGTCCCCTATTTGTATATTAGACGTTCGTGTGCGGAATCGTTGATCATATTTCGTCTGATACTTTTCATTGGCCCTCAACAGAAGTGTCTGCTTTGTCTAAAATACTCTTTGGGTTAGGTTGCAGAACATCACCTGGTATTGTTCGACACTATATAATGGTAAAGTTCTAGGGTCCATGATCACAGTATATGGCAATGAGGGGTCCTGTCCATACGCTAAAAAATAATGGGGTATCTCTTATGGACCGGTTATACATCGTGTAAAGTGCAAGTTCCGCCATTGGCAACATCTCTACCCACTGATTCGGACTGTCTGCTACTAAATATTTCAAAATATTTGTTACTTCTCTATTATGGGATTCATCTACCCCATTGGCTGAAGGCCGGTAAGAGGAGATCGTGAAATGTTCTACGTTCAAAGTTTTTTTAGGTCTTTTATTACTTCGTTAATAAATTCACGTCCATTATCACTGATTAACGTACGGGGACAGCCTAACTTCATTATGAATTAACTGAAGGCTCTGGCAACCGATACCGCCGATTTATCCACCATCGCATACGAGTGCGTACATCATGTGAACGCATCCACCATCAGACACACATACCTGTATTGACCGTCCCCTGGGGGGAATGGTCCCACGATATCAATGTGTACTCTGGCAAATTTGATTGGCTCCACTGGACACATTCGAGCCTTCGGAATAGTATGTCTATGGTTTTTCATGATATTACAGATGTGGCAAAATTATCACGTCAAGCCATATAGCGATCGTATATATATATATATATATATATATATATATATATATATATATATATATATATATATATATATATATATATATATATATATATATATGTATATGTGTGTGTGTGTGTGTGTGTGTGTGTGTGTGTGTGTGTGTGTGTGTGTGTGTGTGAGTGTGTGTGTATGTGTGTGTGTGTGATCTACATGTTGAAAGAATAAGTAAAGTAAATATGCGTAGGTGACTAGGACCACAAGAAGCATCACAAACGACATTCCCTGCCAATTAGTGAGTCGCTACGTAGGGCACCCTCACAGGAAAAACTCCACCCTAGTCCACCCTCTCAGCCTTAATGTCCTGCCTTTGTATTTATATTGTCCTCTCCTTCGTGTGTGTTGTCGCTGATTCCCTTTATCAGCACACCTGCATCCTGAGCTGTCAACAAGACACAGACCGGGAGCCGCAAAGTTAATGGTAATTGCCCGCCTTGAACAGAGATGGAGAAGTGGAAAAACCCAGCATATGATGAAAGGGCATAGGTTGTGTTAGTATCTACTGCAATTTCATTAATTTAGCTTATTGGTTTAAGTGGATGTTTTTGTAAAGTGTTATTTTGATTAATTTTTAGTTCCTCCTCTTAGTTACTCCTCACCGCCATCTATTGTCTGGTTTTTCGTTTACTAATGTTTGTATTTTCTTCCAAGCCTGCTTGTGTGTCCATAACAGTCGAGTGGGCTTTCCAGAGGTGTTGTCTGGGAGTCTTGGCCTGGTGAGAGGAGTGTTATCTTGGCCTGCCTTGAGAATATTTAGATCTTTTGGATTACTTGAAGATTTTGGATCCCTGCATTCATATGCCCTTCTGCTGTTCTTGCTGTACTTCAGCATTATACTGCTTAAGCCCTCGGCCTCGTAATAGCCTGGGGGTACTCTCTTTGAGCAGGTAAAACCCTTATTAACCATTGTTGTTGGTACATCGTGGCCACGATCAAGTTTGATCCTGCAGTGGACTTATGAAATCAAAATATAATCTGATCACGGCTTGATGTATATCTCTAGACGTGGAGATTAGTGCACTCATATAAGAGGAGATTGTTTTATTAGAGTGTATTTTGTTAGGTTATTCTGTCTTTCCTGACCATCTTCTCCTTTCTGGACCCCCATCTCCTTTTGGGTTGAAAGTGTTGTATTCTGTCTTAGTGTGATTGATTTGGTTAAAATTTAAGGGTGTTTTGGTTTTTCATATATTTGTTAATTTTTGAGGTCTGGGTAATCATTTCTCTCTATTTTAATTATTGTAATAAAATTATAGTTTCTTTTTGCCATCTTTCAATAACCCCCTTGATATGACTCTCCCACACTTGGAAAATTGTCTTGTTTCTAGTACCTTCTCACATTATAGTGACATTGGTATTTTTTAAAGGTGAGTAAGGCTTTGAATTACTATTAATTAGTTGCTGTGGCATCGTTGCACCACTGCAAGGCTCTGACAGTTGCTAATGAGAGTTCGCATCCTACAGCCAGAGCAGACAGATCTATGTCGGTCGGTCTTCCGACCTCCCTCCCTCTCCCCACAAAGTGGTCCCTAGACGTGTTAATCAGATCCAATCCCACTGAACCCTTGTAGTAAATTCAGAGTCTGGCTTCAACATCAAGATGTCTATCTCCAGGATAAAAATACAGTGAGAATTGGACTTTGTTCAACACACATTATCTTTTCCTATACTTCTTATTTTGCTCTCATATTCACTCCCTTGCAGTCTCCTTCGGAGCCTATGTGAGTTGTATAAATTCACTTGTGTAAAGTAACTCAGTGTTAACCAGTTTGCATTTTATTTGTTCTTTGAGTGATTTCCCTCTCAGCCTTCAGCATTCCCAAGTTGAATGTGTTAATTGTTTTTGCAATGGAGTGACTGTGCATTTGTATTGCAGAATAGGTGATTGTGCAGCTGTGTAGCATCTGTTATCCACGATGCTGCCTCTTCCCCATCTTCCATGCAAGAAGATTCCTTCAAAATTTTACATCTGTAGATCTATTTAATCAGCGTCCTCTGTCACAAGAGTCTGTTTAATCTTAATCTAAATTTAGAGGTTCTTGTATCCACTGGGATTCACTGTATTGTAAGGTTCTTTGAACCTACATCTAAGTTTAGAGCTTCTTAAATCTTTGTGGTTATCCTCCCTGCAGGATCCTGTTAATCTTAAGATATTCTAGAGAAGCTTATCTCACTGATTTGCTAGTGGCACTATTTGCTTTGCTGAATAAATCTAATTATAGTGCCACAGAGCTAGTGATTTTACTCCTGTGTAATTCTCTTCTGATTTGTGTAATTATATCCTATCAAGTCAATCCGCGATTTTCCCTTAATCTCCGTTGAAATTACCTCTTACAGTAGCTTTAACTTTTTTTTTACAAGTGTGACCCCTAGTCAGATGATGTTAGAGCTTGAGTAAAATTTAGAAGTCACGTTGCAATCACAGTGCAGGCCACTCTCGTAAAAGTGGCAACCTTGCCAGTATCTTGCACACCTGTTGCATGATGTTGCACGACATAGAAACATTCCCCTTCAATCTCAGTAGAATAGCAGATCAGCTTTTGCTAGCTAAGTCTGAGCATTTGCGATCATATAAGAACCTCCTAATCCCTCTAGTGAATTTATTTTGGTACCTGTGGACAGCAGTACATAGCCTAAGTATCTTATCGAATTTCTTTGCCACACGCACATGAATATTAGTGATATTCTTCCATTAATGCATGCTATTACGAAATCAAAAGTCTCTGTTGATTAAGAACTAGCCAGGAAGTGCAGTGATAACAGTGATAAGTGTCCATATTATGGGAAAGTGCGAATATTCCCTGTGAAATTCTACGATATTCTGCCAGCTAGGAAACCAAATATGGCAACCCGTTGTGTTGGTTGAGTCGAGCAACTCATAGTATCTCTCCACTCCGCAACCAAGTCTGTGTTAATAACTTTATTTGTTTTGTGAATTTTCAGTTCATTAAATAAAATCTTCATATTCCATTTCTTACATAAAATCGTAATATTAATTTTAACGTAAAATTTGTGAAAGTCTTCTATATATTAATGTAATTAGCGAAAACTTTAAATCACAATCCATTCGGGGCAACTCATCAAGGTCGTTCTGCTGATCTATCTGTCACCATAGAAATGGCAATAGACCTTCATGGGACACCACCTCAGTGTCGCCTGTCACCTCTCAGCCTGACAGCCACTCAGTAAACTTTGACAGAGGTCACATTCAAAAGTCTTTCAAAGTTTAAGTAATCACAAGATCGTGTATTACTATTAGTGATATATCAGTATCGAGGTCATTAAGTTATATCCCACGCGGGAATTTACAGCTTTAAAACTTTAACGAGGGCATTATATTCTCTCCTATGTCATATAATTTAAAACTGTGAATTTTATTTCTTTGTATATAAACCATATGTTTTGCTAATTGACCTGAAAGTCAAACTCATTAACATAAAAAGGCACCATCAGGAATTCTGCTCACCTTTTAACTGACAGGAAATATTTAACTCGATTCTTTGGAACGAGTCCGCATGTTGCATGCACATAACCAGCTGTATCAACTCATTTATCACCTACGTATTTTGTCATAAGTGTTATATATATATATATATATATATATATATATATATATATATATATATATATATATATATATATATAATAATATATATATATATATATATATATATATGTATATATATATATATATATATATATATATATATATATATATATATATATATATATATATATATATATATATATATATATATATATATATATATATATATATATATATATATATATATATATATATATATATATATATATATGTGTGTATATATATATATATATATATATATATATATATATATATATATATATATATATATATATATATATATATATATATATATATATATATATATATATATATATATATATATATATATATATATATATATATATATATATATATATATATATATATATATATATATATATATATATATATATATATATATATATATATATATATATATATATATATTGCGGTGATTTTAATTAACATTTTATTCCACATCTTTGTGTGTTGATATTATACCACATTGTGTGTTGATTTTAATTTTTTCCCACATTATTGTGTGTTTCACACCATTCATTTGCATGGATGCACTGTTGGTGTTGTGATCTATTACCTCTGTTAGAGTTGCCTCTGTAACATCGAGAAAGTTAAACTAATGTTGTTTATATATTCCACGTATGTGTTATCATCAGATATGTGTGAGAAATTTATTGCAATAAAGAAATCGGCCTGTGTACGTTTGGTTTGAATTGATCGCCTCATGTAAAATGAAATAAATAGTTCCTCATGAACAATCTGCATAATTTGTGCGTTACAAACCTAATAATTGCACTTATGTGCTTTTAAATTATTCAGTATACCATTTCACTCGCATGCCTTTGCCCTGTTGAAGTATGACGTGTTATTAACTTACCATGAAACCTCTGCACTGACATCGGTGCCAACCCGTGTGCATGTTATCCTGTGTTCCTTGAACACAATCTTACACACTTGTACAGTATCCAGTTTCGTCCGTGTGCAAGTCCCTAACGATCTTTTGAACAACCAAAACCCACATTCTCTGAACGAGAACCCACATTCTATGGAACACCTTTAATTTCGCGCTATAGCCAGCTCCTTCCGTGAGCGAATAAAACCAAATCTTGCTCTTCAGAACAACCAAATTCGTTCTTGGGAATAACCAAATCCTGTACTTCTGAACTATAAACCCTGTTCTTTGGAACTACCTAACTTCACGCTCAATCTTCCTGGACAAGTCCACGCCTCAAGTGCTATCCATGCTTTTTTTGAACACTCAATTTCATTCTTCGTGAACACACTACATCTTTAGAGAGACACAAAACCAGTTCTTACAAACAACATTCTATCCTTCAGGAAACATAAACCCTTTCTTCGTGAACTAGCCAATGTCCTACGGGACCCGTATCTGTTACTGTTCTTTTTTAACAAAACCTCGCACTATCAGTGCCACAACTGTTTTTTTTTTTTAACTAACCCCTGCAGTCGACGACAACCATTGTTGCAAGTAGCAAAAACCTAGATCACCTTGAAGCTGGCACATTCCACTTGACTTCCCCAACAAAACCACACACATTGAGTGCCATCTTCCTGTCTGCTAAATTGCAACTGGAGCATAACCTACCAAAACTTAGCATGAGTGCCACCTTTGCTGGCACTCCCAGTTACATGGCCTCTGGCGTCATCGCCACAGCCATCATCAAGCATCCAGCCTAGTGCGACAAGCATTCATGTGACCAAATCTATATCCCTCGGGACCAATAACTAGCTTTTTCATCCTCTTTCCTATATTCCGCCTTGGCGATTCCCTTAACCTCGCAAACTGAGGACCCATCTTGGCCCTTCTTTCCTACTTTCTACCTCGGTGGCTCTACAAACTCACAACCATCTTGGTTCTCACTTCATAATCTTACATCTGTTCTACAAAACAACCATCGTACTTACAATCAGTGCCATTTGTCTGGAACTCACCATTCTTGCCACTTCCATGCAACTCTTGTACGGCTTAGTGCTTATCGGTATACCCTTCCAACAGCACCATGTCTACCTATGCCAAAGATTATCCAACCTTCCTAACAACTGGGCAGGAAAGGAGTCTTAGAGTAGATATGCTGAATAACTGGGTCGATGCCCAGGTGGCTAAAGCTCAACAGGAGAGAGAAGCAAAGGAGGAGAAGGAGAAAAAAGAGAAGAGGAGAAGGAGAAACAATGCCAACATGAACTAAACTTGACTCGAGAGAAAGCCGCCCTTGCTGACGCCAAATAACAGACAAGAGAAGGTCAACACCAACATGAGGAGGAGCAAGGCCAACAAGAACTAGACTTGGCTTG
>NC_089796.1:28951094-28953594 GCF_040412425.1 Macrobrachium rosenbergii
TGTCACAGTTCCTTGAGTTCATCGGCCAATGTGAGACATGGCAGAATCTTTACTCACTGTTGCATCTGTGGCAGACTGAGACAGAGCAGAAGCGGTCGTGGGGGGCGTGAGAGGCTTGCAGGTAAGAGTGACCACCTCAGGCACAGGTTGTGAGACACCACCTTTGGGTGAGCTTCCGCTGTGGTCAGAAGGATCCGTCTCTCTTACTGGCATTGGGAGAGGAGCCATGCCGGGAGAAGAGAGGAGACCCGGATAGGGGTCTCTGGAATGGAGATCAGGGGCGTGCTCTGGCGCTGGCACTAAGGCAGAGTCAAGCACTAATATTTGATTTGTACTTTGCTCGTCGTTCGTGACAGACGGACAGTGGCACTGCTCAGTGCACCCAAGTGACACTGGCAGAGATTGTGAATCAAGTGTGGGATCTCCTGGAGGGGGATCTATTTTGTGCCCTGGCACTGGCACTGGGGTAGGGCTGGGCACAGGCATGGGATCGGGAATCGATCTTGATGGGGGGGGGGCCACTGCACATTGCACTCAGGTGGCACTGGCAGTGGAATGAATGCAGGAATTTGAGGCTTACTCATGCCTAATGAATAATTTGGGGGATTTGGACCCCTTTAGCTGGGGACTGGAAGTCCTGTCCCAGGAGAAGGTCATAACCTCCAGGAATGTATCTAGTGACTGCGAGGACACAGATTTCAGATCTATGAGGTCTCGTGATCCTCAACTTGACAGTAGGAAGTATCATCTTAAAGTGATTGATGCCCTCAATCGTGATGAGTTTATGTTTGTTAATGGTAGCTCCACGGGGAACTTTGCCTTCCCTTATGAGGGACATTTGAGCTTCAGAATCATCAAATGCCTTGACCTGGCTGGCGGGGCACCTACTTCGGGGAAGAGCCACATAAATGGGACCTCAGGCTGGAGTACCTAAGGATGTTGGTTTGGTGACTGCCAAGGCAAGGGCAGGCATACTTGACTTATTTTTATTAAGGCATTTTGCCCATTGAGAGGAGTGCCCATAGACTTTGCAAGCAGGGCAATAAGTCCGGCTATAATCTTTACCTGGCACTGTCCCATTGGAGGAAGCAGGCCCTTTACCCTTCGTCCATGACCCAGGTGTGGCTCAGGGTGTTGTCCCAGTTGAGGAAGGACATAGAGGGGTCTGCTGGCTGATTCTCAGACTTCAAGCAGCACTGTTCGGTGGGGTGCCGTTCTCTTACAATACCCACACACGGTTTTCTTACGGGGGTGCCCATTCTTGTGAGGTTGCTGGGAGTTGGTCAAGGCAGGCAAAGAGGGATATAATTTTTGTCTATGGGAACTAAGATGGGGATGATGCGTATCCCATATGTCCGCCCAACGCCAGCACTTGACCACTGTCTTAGGCACCTTATCGCATAGATGAGTGGCGAGAGCTGGCGGGACATAAAATAAGAAGTCCTCGAGCTGGAAGAGTTCAAGGACATCCTCCACACTAGTGGCTTTCAGAGATTCTAGCCATCGTTTTAGGGCCTAGGGTTTTTTGAAGATCCACTCAGACCAAGTTTGACCTGATTCCTTGGGCATATTTCTCCACTTTTTCCTCCAATGGTTGGGAGTTATTTCAAAAGCTTTTATAATGGCTTGGCAGACAGGGTCAAGATTTCCTTGATCCTCAGGAGGAAGAGCATTGAAGGCAATGGCACCTTTCCCAGGATCAGAGACACTTCTTCAGTAGAGGGCTGATAGATCGTCAGGACCTTTTCAATATGGTTGATCCAGGCTTCAGGCTCGGCTTTGTCCCATTTTCTTATGAGGGTGCCCGCACTGCTGAGGGATAAGTGAGGAGAGGGTGTTGGCATGTTGCACCTTTCATGAGCTGCCATTGCAAGCTGGTGAGTTCTTTCTTTCTCCCTCTCCTGTCTTTCTGCCTGGTCTCATTTCTCCTGGGCTTCTCTTTCTTTCTCCTTCTCCTGTCTTTCTGCCCTTCTCGTTTCTCCTGGGCTACTCTTTCTTTCTTCTTCTCCTATCTTTCTGCCTCTTCTCGTTTCTCCTGGGCTATTCTTTCTTTCTCCTTCTCCTGTCTTTCTGCCTCGCTTTCTGCCTTGGCATCGCCAACTCTCACTTGGACCCAATCCCTCAGGGCTTCTCCTGACAGTCCCATGTCCTTTCCAGCAGACATATTGAATTTGAAGTCCTCATTTTGCTGGTCTCTGGATGTCGCAGACTTCTTGAGATAATGCTTATATGGGCGTGACCCGTTAGGAAATCAGTATGTCTGAAAAGACTTAGGGCTGTTTGAATGAACAGGTTCAATATGTCTGAAGAGACTCAGGATTGCTCGAAATGAACAGATCCAGGGTGTCTGAATAGACTCAGTTGTCTGAAAAGGCTTAAATTTTAATATAGATGAAAAATTTCAGGGTGTCAGAAACACTCAATTGTTCAGAATGAACGAAAATTAGTGTCAAAATAAGTCTCAAATTCCAGAGTGTCTGAAAATATGTCTGAATAAGAC
>NC_089796.1:28958594-28993594 GCF_040412425.1 Macrobrachium rosenbergii
AGTGAGGTAATTATTGCAGTAGTCACAATATATAAAACTATAACATTTTTTCCATATAACAGTACATGTAACTTATTAACTCTTATATGAATAAAATCAAAATAGCAAACTATAATGAAAAAATACCAGGGAAATATAAAAAGATTCAAATAAATGATAGAGGTCTACACTGCTGAAATACATAACTCCTTATGATAGAAACTCTAAACACAGGAGCGATGTTGTAGCTGCATTTCTGGCTTAAAAGGGCTTAGTTTACTGGAGTGCAAGGCCTCCAAAGTATCGAGGTAAAACAACGACAGGATGATAGAAAAGCGGAAAATTGTCTTGTGACAGTAGCTACCCAGTTTCCTCGCTGTGTTTCCCAATTACACCATAATTGGGCCTTTTTAGGTCGTTACCTATGTGAAATGACATACTCAGGTATTGAAGCCTCCTGATGAAGGCTGATTGCTAGTTATGTCAACGTAAGTGGCATCAGAACTGTGCCACTATCACTTATACATAACTGGGCTGGGTGATTGTTGAGCTTGAGTATTTTGTTTTTTGGAAATTACCTGTTTTATTTTGCAAAGTAAAATACGAGATGTGACAGTAAAGAAACGAGACTCATCTCAAAATAGTTTTATTAAAAAATCTACACAGAAATTATGCATTGTCCCCTTCAAAGTAATCCCCCCCCCCAGAGTTAAGGCAGTTCTGCATTCATGTCTGCCACCCATGGAGGTACTCGGCGAAGTCCTCCTTTTGAGGCCCCTTAGCTCCCTCATCACAGTGACCTTGATCTCTTCTACAGAGGCGAAATGGGTTCCTTTGAGCAAAGTCTTCAGCCTGGGGAAGAGCCAGAAGTCACAAGGTGCAAGATCTGGGGAATAAGGAGGGTGGTCAAGAACTGCAATCTGCTTGTTGGCCAAGAACTGCCTCTCACTGCGCATGGTGTGTGCAGGCCTGTTGTCTTGGTGAAGCAGCCACGAATTGTCTCTCCACAGAGCCCACCTGCTGTGCCGCACCCAGTCATGGAGGCGATTGAGGACATTGCATTTTTCCATAGGCCTCTTGGAAAAGTTTGGGACACCTGGTTGGGCCCTTCCCTAACTAAACCAGGAATTTTAAATTGATTCTCTGCTCCATGTTTGCACCACCTCCAGCTGTGTGGCATAGTGTAACAGCAGTGTGATACACAACAGCCTGAAACAAGCACAAAGTGAGCGAGGTGAACAATATTATAGCAAAAAAAATGGTGTGCAACTGACGAATAAGTGTAACTTCCACAGTCTCGTTTCTTTATTGTCACACCTCGCAGCCTATATCTTTATCTCCAACTGTGAATTGGCACTCTCCATCATTATATTCTATTTCCTTTGCAAACCATTCCTATGAATATCTGTGAGTGACAGTGGTATGAAATAGGATTTTTTTTTTATGTTTCGAGTTGTTCTTGACTTTTCGGTATGATTAAGAAAAGCTCTTTCCCAATGAAACTGTTTATATAATTAGAAGGCACCCATTTTTCTTTACTGATGATCTTCATTCTAAATTTTCAATATATAAGTGGAGCTGATTTCGTATAATCTTGTCTTTAGTGTCATGATTAAGTTCAACCTATCTTTCAAAGATGTAGTATACAGAAATTTTGGGTTAATACTCATGTAAAAGTACATTTCCTAAGTTCCAAAGATTATAACTCATTCTCTGCAATTATTTTAGTTTTTATATTTCAGTAGTGAGTTCTATATTGCCATGCTTGTTATTGAGGTATTCAAGAAATCCACAAATCTCTCCCAAAGAATAAAAAGGTTGGTATTAATATATATCTTGTACAATAATGACTTTATAACTGGGGACAGCCATTTAGCCATAATTTTCCATAAAACACGTTAATATCTTAGCCTGCATATGACCTAAACAAGAACCCATAACCAGTGAATTATATAAACACCTACTATACAGTGAATCTCCTCTCAAATTTATGTCAATGAACAGCCAAAATCAGTCAGAACGTGAAAATTCCAATTGTTTAAGTACACTCGGCAGCATATGTTAAGTAATAGCTTTCCTTAGCTTTCGTTCATCTAATGTAATTTTTGTTTTTGTTTTTTGTTTTTTACCGAAAATACATGACTTCTCTAAATATACTCTAGAATACGACTATACAGTGCAAGATTATTTCGCATATGTTAAACCTGCAAAATTAAACCTTTTTTTACTTAAAATAGTGCTTATGCTTAAGATGTGTGAAGTGATTGGAATTTCTCATATGGGTACTTTCACTATGACAATGTTTGCTGGTTTTCCTTTATGAGCAGAATTATTATTGCATTATCATAAATGGTAATGGTAATTGCTTTAGTTTCTACAGATTTGTATATTTCAGTTTTAAAAGTTAGCTGGCTTCAATGGCAATAGACATTACGACTACTAAGGTAGTTTGAATAAATCTAGTTAAATCCGCAAGCGTACTCTCTTTGTCGTGAGGAGCCCGGGAACTTTGGGCGGAAAAACGCAAATCAATGATTATACTTTGGGAATCGACTGTAGAACTTCTACGACCTTGGCGTTGCCATGGGACATACACCTATTACTGAGCGTTTAATATACGTTCGCCTGTTTGAAAGGAAAACGATATTTATTTGTATGGCATTCCTTTTGCAATAATAACCAAAGGTAATTTTTTTCTGACATTGCTATTCAGCTTTGGTTACAAGCGTTAAATTTCCTTTTTTGCTTATGACGTGCTCTGTCTAAAGCACAACTGAATAGCTTTTATCTTTCGTGGTTTTAAATTATTTTGAATTATTATTGTCTGATATGATTCGTGCAACAAATGCATCTCTCGTTTTATTTCTCCAAATTTTCCTGAGCTCTACCTATCACTGTTGTATATATATATATATATATAAACATATATAACTATATATATATATATATATATATATATATATATATATATATATATATATATATATACAATATATATATATATAATATATTTACAGTTGTTCACACTTAATTGCACTAATTAGATCATTATTACGACAAGCTTTGATTTGCACTCACCGTGAACATTCATAAATGCCAAAATAATACGTGAATTATACAAAATTACATATAAGAATAATGGTAGGTCGCCAACTGAAAGCTTTGATTACAAAATACTACTTTATTGCACGCAACATAAGCAATTCAATCTAAAGAATACTGATTTACCTCTCAATAAAGAAAGTTACTGGCAGGCTTAACAGCACCATGAAATACTGATTCTGCTTACAATAAATACATTACTGCTACATCTATAGCACAATGGAAGCTGAGTCTCTTTTAGGGACTCTTTTGCAATTACTAATTTCTGAAAATGTTGCACGTTGAATAGCCTGTTTTTGGGGTCAAGGAAGTCCTTGATTTTACTAGTTTCGTATTTCAAGGTATGTAGAAAGATATATAATTTAAATTACCAAAAATTATATGATAATCTGCATGCTCATTTTTATGAACTAATAATTATAATCAGGTGAATATTATCTTGGAGTTTTGAAATGTATTATTCTTCTTATTTTTATTCTTATTCTAATTATGGTGATGATGCCAGATATGGTCTGTATTACTTGAGGTCGATGGAGGCTCTACCAGCTGAGGTGCTATTAGAGTTCATGAAGCTCAATCACGTCATGAGGCATAACCCTGGAATATGGAATGGCATATGGTCCGACATGTATATAGAGTCCACTTTCATGTGGTATGGACATGAGGCTATGGACCTGGTGGGATTGACACTCCAGCCATTAGCTGTCGCTACGTGGGCACTCAGTCTCCATGTATGTAGCCAACTTCGCACGGATGTAACTGCACTGAAAGAGGGTCAGAAGAGCATTGTAGCAACAAGTCACAAGGAGGAGGGCAAATCCCATATCAAGAGTGACACAACTGACAGAGAAAAACTGAGGACTAGACTAAGCATGTTCATCCATCCTCTAGATCCTACAAGCCATCCAGTAGGTTTGGTCAACATTGCTAATGGCTTGATATCTTCAAGCAACGTGAGTGTAGACAGCTCACTCGAGATTGGAAAACAACAAATGAAGGATTTTGAAGCAGGATGGCCAATTAATTTCCATGACCCACTAAAGAAGAATGCAAAAACAATGACTTCTAACAAGAAGTTGATCAAGATTTGATGGTACACCTGTAATTAATATTGAAATAATATATACAAGTCGTTGGCCTTCAGCAGTCCAAAAACTTGAACATCAAAGATGTTCTTACTTATGAATTATCTACTGTACCATCTGCACTCTTTGATGAAAATGGTGACTTGAGGTCACAAGCTGAAGCTACACTCCTAACCAAATTACAAGTTGAAGTATCAAGCCGTCGCATCAACCCTCCGATGCCTATATCATCGACGGGTGCGCCTTGCTTTGTACTGTTCATTGGCCATCTAATGGTACTGTTGAAGACTATGTGAAGAACTTCTTGGGAAGCCTCCAATACTATTTACAAATGTGTTGTGTACATCTGATCTTTGACAGATATGCGCCAAATAGTACCAAGAGTGCCAGTAGATCAAACCGTGCTCGTACAAATGCTAGTCGCAAACATTCACTGACACTCTGTACACCTCTGCCAGCCCAGAATGTAGTGCTAACTGTCACCTACAACAAAGCCCAACTTATCACCCTGATCACCAAATATCTCATTGATCATGTAGAAGACAACACTAATGAACTTGTCATCATTGCTGAACATCCTGTCCCCATATCCATCACAAAAGGACAAGTAAGGACCCAAACTAATCTTCGTAACATTCATGAGGAGGCTGATGTTATCATAATGAATCAGTTGGTGTACTTGGCAGCCAAGGGAGCATCAAGCATCTCTGTGGTTTCTGATGATATGGACGTCTTTGTTCTTCTCCTGCACTTCTACGGCAGAGAAAAACTCACCTGTGAGGTGATTATGCAGAGTCCCATTGCTGGCCGAAGAACTGTAGATGTAAAAGCTACAGCAACCAAGCACAGTAATATTGCAGAATTTCTTCCTGGAGTGCATGCATTAAGTGGTTGTGATACTACCTCATTCCTCTGTGGCATAGGAAAAGCAACTGCTTTAAAAGTACTTAATAGCAGGAAGACAGTAAAGTTGTTGGGTAAGCAAGATGTTTCTGTGGAAGACATTGTCACTGAAGCAGCACTGTTCTTGGCAACATACATGTTATGGCTCCAAATGTTGCAAAAACATGTCCGAGACATGCCATGATGTATGGATGACAAAAATGGCAAATCAGAAGCTGTCAGTTGCTCCAAGACTGAAGTCTCTGCCACCAACTTCAGAAGCTTTCATGCAACATGTCTACAGAGCCCATTATCAGACACTAGTATGGATGTCGTCACTCATCAGTGAACCTCCTGAAGCTGCTGATCCAGTGAAGTATGGATGGACCAAGAGAAATGATAAGCTCTTTCCAGTTAAGTTACCAGAGAATATATCACCCGTTCCAAACGAAATTCTCCAAATGATCAAGTGTGCTTGTTTTTCGATGTATGCATGTTCTACCAGCAGATGTAGTTGTGTGGGTGCTCAAATGTCATGCTCAATGCTCTGTGGTTGTTGCCCTGGAGCAGATTGTAATAACGTTAATAATCGGAGCATATTATTACAGGAAGAAGAGGATGAACTTATGACCAATGATGATTAACGTAACATTTGAAGGACTCAAACCATACACTATGTTCTGGGTTTATGTTACTTTTAAGCAATAGTTAATATTATATGTGACCTGTATAAATATAATGCAGGGACAAAAGTGATAATGGAAGAGAGATTAATATTTATGGCTCCAAGGCACTATTGCACAATCTATTTAGGTCATGGCCATATGTGATACTTAAAAAGGAATTATTATCTCATTTGATCAATAAACATAGTTGTATTGCTTCATTCTTATGTACCATAATCCAAGGCTATGCTAAAATTATCATTTATGAATTTGTTATCAAACTAGTGATTACTAAGCAGTATGTTATCTGGATTGCTACTGAATGTTAATAAAGTGTACATACTACAATAAAGGCACTGTTTTTTTCACAAACTATCACCCTTTTGGACGAATATAAACCATTTCTGAGGTAGATACTCTTAATTAGTGAGCAGCAATGACTTCCTTGACCCCAAAAACAAAGGTATAGACCTTTCTGTCAACAGTACTGAAAAAGATATGTGACATTTAGCATGGGCGACATGCCGTGTTGCCGCCATTTTGTTTTTGGCCCGTCATTTTTTTTTCCCCAAGAGTCCTAGAGTGGCACCCGGCTGATTCCCGTTGAGGGCATGTCAGAGCACCAGAATATACAATAAAACCTTCTCCATACCACAAAACCGGGTTCGACCCCATTTCCTCTAGACTCTATCAATACAAGTCAAGACTGAGGTATGAATTTATTAGAAAATTAACTTGAATACAATGATCAATTCAAAGCTTATGCATTATGGTAAAGCGCGATCTTGGCTGCCCTACCACACAATATCCCAATAATGAGTGCACCGACTATCACTTACCATCCCTTTTCCCATCTCAAGTCCATCACTAATAATATAATACTCTCTCTCTCTCTCTCTCTCTCTCTCTCTCTCTCTCTCTCTCTCTTAAAATATATTTTACAAACATCACTCAATCTCTAGAAAAAAGAATTAACTGAGTAGCTCTATAAACAGACCTATTCCTAGATATCTACAGCGTTTGCTTTCTCTCTTCCACTCTCTCTCTCCCTCCCATAACAATATTGCACTAATTCTTACATTGTTACACACGATTTTTCTCGGACATTACCCAAATTTTAAACATGTCTTTCATTGTTTAAGACGATGTTTCTCATTACGCATGCATTCTAATCCAATTTAGTGGCATATCGACGTAGTAAGGTCACACGGTAGGCTTTGACAAAGAATGACTGAAATTTTACTCTGCGCTCGCTACAAATTTAACCTGAACTAATAATGTAGATTGTGTAGTGCTTATTACTGCAGTTAAGTATTAATGATTTGCGAACAGTAGAATTTTTATCATTTAAAGTTATATGAAATTAAGCAGGTGTCGCATTATTGAACAATTTGACTCCGAAGATTTATGAAATTGTTAGCTGTGATGCCTATAGTACCATTAAACTTTACAGATGTTCATAGGTATGATATAAATAATGTTGTTGTTGATGGTATTGTTGTTTATTGTTCTGTTGATTTTTATAATGCTGCTCTTGTTATGAGTCTATTTATTAGTTTTGATACTGATTTTATGTTGTTAATTTTAATTCTTTCGGGTGACATTGAGCTGAACCCTGGACCTGTTACTCATTACAGTAAGAAAAATTGCAAAGTACTTCATTCAAATATTCGGGGCTTAAGGTCAAATTTTCTTGATCTCCAGAGTTGCGTCCGTAACTACAATTTGATGTTTTTATCTGAGACTCCTGTAAGTAGTAACAAGTCAAAGGTTGAGTTTTTAATCCCGGGGTTTGATGGCCCTGGTTTTATTTATCGTCGTTACATCCCACATGCACAAGGTATGGCTGTATACACTAAGTCCGAAGACCTGTTTATCGTCAGTAAGTTCCACAATGTTTGTATATTTCCTGTTTACCGCAACAAATATCGACGATTCTCTATATGACTGTCTTTTGGAAAGGATTAGTTAGTATGGCTCAGTCACAGGATTCAAAAGCCTCATTCGTTATTTGTGGAGACTGTAATGTAAAGCACAGTCAGTGGTTAAATTCAAATTCCACAGATCAACATGGCCGGTCTGCTCTTGAGTTCTGTATCCTCCAATTTTGTCCAGCTAATTGTGGAACCCATGCATATTTCTGGTAATAGATAAGACCTCGTATTCACAGATGTTCCAGCTATTGTCAAGTCCAAGGTCTGTGAATATATAGGCACTTCTGATCATTGCGCCATTGAGATGGACATATCTGCTAATTCAATCAGTATATTCCTAATTCTACCATTGGAAAAACGGACTGGCTGAAATCCAGAGCAAGCTGGGATCGCATTATTGAAATTTGTTAGGTACTTAATATTTCATTTGCTATATCAGATCCTGAACCCAAGATGAAGCTAAATGAAATGCTGATGACTATTTTAATAAGATATGTCCCTAGAAAGGTCATCAAATTTAGGACAAAAAACCAGCCATGGTTTGATGGTACATGTAGACGAGCCTGCCATGAAAAACAGACCAAATTCAACGCATGGAGATAACATCGTTTAAATAAAAATTACCCCATTTTTGTTGAGTCCCACCGTGCTGCGCGTAGAACTTACCATGCAGCCGTGAGAAATTACAATAATTCCTTGAAGAGGATACTTGAAGGAATTACTCAGCATCATTTGTGGTGGACCAAACTGGCACCATCTGTATTTAGGTCAGGCTCATCTTCCATTCCACCACTACTAACAGATAATGGTAGATTGGTTACTGGTCCTAGGGGAAAGGCTGGATTGCTTCATCGAGCTTTTGAAGCTAAGCAATTAGCTGAGGATGTCCCTCTCCCTGATACTTGTCATCCTGAAGCTATTCTTACAAAATTTGCATTTTGCTCCAGGGATGTTAAGAAAATTCCGAATAATCTTGATAGCTGGGGTAAAGATCCTGATGGTTTCTTCCCTTTGTTTTTTTAAAAAGAGTTTCTAGTGTGTTGTCTCCCAAGATAGTATCTTTGTGGATGAGAACAAGCTTAGTAATACAATGCCTGTTCCAAAGAGCGGTATATCTGCAAACTGCAGTAACTATAGGCCAATCCCTCTTCTCCCTTTGCTCTTCAAAATTGCTGAAAAACTTATTTTTAAGCCACTATATAAATTAGCTGATTGTCAATATGCATACAGGAAGCAGTTAGGTATCTGTGATGCTCTTTTAGACTTGACATGCCATTTGCAAGGGAACCTATATAAGGGTTTTGAGTGCAGAATAATTCAAGTAGATTTTAGTGCTGCTTTCGATCTAGTAAATCTCAAGGCACTTATTTATAAACTTCAGAACCTTGGAGTGGATGGATATGTTTTAGGATTACTTCCAGATTTCCTTACAGGTAGGCAGCAGCGAGTTGCTGTTAGCGAGATCTTTAGGAGACCAAGACCTACTGTGTCTGGAGTTCCACAGGGTAGTGTTCTTGGTCCTCTGTTATTTTTAGTGTATACAAGTGACATGGTTGTTGGCCTGGAAAACAAGATTGTTCTGTATGCAGATGATACAACACTTGTGGGTGTAGCAAAGTCTACTTGTGAGAAATGAAGCTGCCCTCAGCCTCATTCGGGACATGGACTGGATCAAGGAATGGTGCAGTCAGTGTGGTATGAGGCTGTACTCCAGTAAAACGAAAGCACTGTTGATTAGCAGATCTCGTACAGATTTCCCACCCCATCTTCCTCTTCAGGTGGATGGAACTTTGCTGGATGAGTCTGAAGCTTTAACTATTCTAAGTGTAACTTTTGACTCACATCCAACTTTTGAGAAACATCCAACGAAAGTTTCAGCAAATGCTGCATGAAAGTTAGGTACTGTTCATAAGGACTCATATGTCTATAACAGTGATAAAATTAACGCAACTTGTTTTAAGTCATTTGTCCTTCCTTTACAGGAATATGTCCTCCGGTGTGGATGTCTGCATCTGCCAGAGATTTATCTCTTTTAGATAGAGTGGGATGTGGTGTAGGTTTCTGTTTCCTAATAATAGCAGCTATGACTTGAACCATCGACGGATGGTCTCTTGTTTGTTACTTTTTCATAAGTTGTATTTCAGCAGAGGTGTTTCCCATTCACAGTTGATCCCTGATCCCCTTTATCGGCCTAGAGCAACCAGATTCGCTGAACAGCAGCACCAATATGCAATAAATGTGCCTCGCTGTCGAACTCTTAATTCCAGATGTTCTTTATTCCTCACATCGTTAGACCGTGGAACAGCCTCCCAGAGGATTTCTTGGAATTGGAACCTAAGAAGTTCAAGTGAAAATGCAATACATTACTACCATAATACTATTTTTCTTGCGTTTTAATGTATTTTTATCTACTTATCTGTTTATTAATCTTTTTTTTTTCTTTTTCAATAAGAGGGATCTCTTCTCTTTGTATTTCTCTTTACTTCCTCTTACTTTGGAAGCTTGAATTTGAAGTCAATGGCCCTTGTGGGCTTCTTCCATGTGACTAGGTTTCATCTACTAAATAATAATAATAATAATAATAATAATAATAATAATAATACAAAAACGAAACTACATATAATGTCGAATGCCGATCGACAGCTGGACATAAAGATGTATTATACTTTACAAAACAAGATAAATAATTTTCTTTTAAATCAACGATTCAAGCTAACAAGCTTCCAGTCCAGTCTTGTGTACAAATGGTAGTATCGTGGTTGTGATGCCACTCACGTGAGCAGAATTATCAACTTCGATGAGGTGGTTTCAACACCTGGGCAAATCATTCCGCTCAGGTAACTAACCTCACAAAGCTTAATTAGAGTGCAATTCGGAAACACAACAGCGACATGAGGTAACTGGTCATCCTCTATCACTCGAGGATTTGTCAGTTTCTCTATCTCCCTGTTTGTTAGACCTCGATATTTTGGAGGGACTGCATTGCATTAAAATTGAGCGCTCTTTGGCCAAAAATGCAGCTACAGCTTTACTACTGTGCTTTTTAATTTAAGATTTCAAGAGGTATGTATGTCAGCAGTAAAACATTCTGTTCTTCTTATTGACTCATTTATTCTTCTCTAATTTTTTATCAAAGTTTCTTATCTCATTTTTCACTTCAAAGATAAAATAATTGATTGTTATTTTATGTATAATTTAGGATGGCAACGAGCTACAGTGGCACTCAAAACATGTCCGAGCATATTATGAACAATATTGTTATCCTTCGCTTTGACTTTGGAGTTCTTAGTGACATGTAGATGGGCCATCCCTACTGGAATATCCGTTAACCTATTATATTTATATTATATATATATATATATATATATATATATATATATATATATATATATATATATATATATATATATATATATATATATATATAGATACATAGATAAATAAATAGATAGATAGATAGACAGATAGGTAGATAGATAGATAATTTCTCTCATGGGAATACCAAGAATATATATATATATATATATAAAATGTAAACAGAGTATATGGCTAAATAAATAAATAGATAGGAAATAGATAAAAAAAAAAAAAAAAAAAAAAGGAAAGTAAAAAAAAAGAGAGAGAGAGAGAGTAAGATCTTTCGCCTTTTTTTAAGGCATTTTCAAGCAAACTGGATATAATGGGACATTTTGACTTAACTCAAAAAAGCATATAACTCTAAAGTTCCACACTTTATCCTGGGATTACTCTGTCTCAAAGGTTCCATAGGGTGTTTGTTTTAGCCCTCACTGCTATTTCTGAATTATGCGAGTTACTCTTAGAGCTGTATTGCATTACACTACAATTTACCCCAACAAAAGTGAGGAACTGTTATCAAGGCGCGCTGTTTCCGTTGCGTTGTGTTACTGCACTTCGATACATTTTCTGCCAGCAAATGGTTACTCTCAGCCGCATTTAAATAAAGGTAAACAGAGATTTTGCAGTTTTATAAAGCATACAGTAACTTCATCTCTAATATAATGGTAGAACAGCAACCAGCATCATTATACGTTACTACAAAACAAAAGAAAAGTGGTTTTGGGATAAACACTTATAACATTAGTAGGTTTATCACAATACTTCGAGTACGTTTCCTCAAATAGAACGTCAGCTTGTACATTATGAACGTGAGTAAATTATTTATTACTTCCAATTGCATGATCCAATGACTTTCTCCTTGATTTCCCCTTTATTTCGCCTTGCTACTAACTAAGTCAGTTCGGGTACTTAACCTTATGGTTTGTGTGATTCTGGGGTTTTTCGTAGCGCTGAGTTGTACCTTCCCGCGTCCGGAGATTGCACAGCGACGAGTCGGATTCGGTGGAAGTAGTGTGGGCGGAGGGTCTCTCAATGCCTTTCGAAGGTATGCGAGGTTAAGGGAGCTCTGCGTAGTGTGAGAGTGGGTCGCCTCTTGGCCTTGTGTGTGCCATACTGGAATTACTGTCGTTCACCCTTCACAAGTGTGGTTGCGATCCAGTCATCTTGTAGTTTTCTTTGGCTAACTGACGTTCCCTTCATAAATTTACTCTGTCTAAGCCAGTGAAAAGATACTCAAAGTTGGACCTTAGTAGAATATGAAATTCTTTGGTCGAATTTAAAATTTCAGGCCGGCAGTGTGTCACTGATCAAGACGTTCAGTACAGCCCCTGAAACAGCCTAGAGGCGTAATCTCTCCTAGCTGTGTTGTTGTGACACCAGGGCATCAGTAATGGGGATAAATGGGGTTATCGAGACGAACCGTTGGGCAGATGAATTAATCTGCTGCGGGTAACATTAGTAGTCCCTCATTGAAGGGATTGCTAAGATTTAAAAATAGAGAAGAGAAAGAATAGGGGCAACAATGGCAGGCCAATTTGGGAAAGCCATTTATTCAACAACGGCAACAAGTTTTCTTTCATAGCAATGAATACTATGAATTTTGATAAATGTGAATGTTATTTATTATTGCCTTTAAGTGAATTGTAGTGATAATTTGATATTTTGTCAGTGTTTTTATATCATAATAAAATTTGATATCAGTAAAACAGTATACTCTTACATGGCTTCGAACAGAAATTACAAGTTTATTTTTAAGGAATTTCTGAAGCTAAAGTCAACAAAATACACTGATAACGTTATTACAGGAGAGAGGACATTCGAAAGCCCTGAATTTTCTGAGAAATTACTGACAGAACAGGACAGAAAATTTAATCTTTGCCGAAAGAAATAAAAAGATATGATTTTAGATTTGTGAACGACTTAGAAATCTGGGGAGCTGAAAATATTTTAGGGACCAGTGTATTATTCAGATAAGAAAAGTTAAACATTCATTCAAAATTATGATTAACTGAAGGTAGTTTAGAGATTACTGAAAAAATTTAGACTAGAAAAACGAAATATAGAATAAAGTCAAAATGAAAATAATTAAATACATTTCAGAGAATTCCACTAGATTAAAATATAAAAGTGGAAAAACATCTAGAACTGGTTGAGAAATGCCTTCATCACTTTAGAGATCAACAACAATATGGCAGGGAACACCGGAAACCTTCTTGGCATTTGAAGACAGCATATCTAGAAAAAGCATATACTTCCTCCCACATCCCCTCCTAGCAAGGAAACGAAGAAAAACGCAAGAGAACGCTTCTCTGAAAACGGACATCTGGAACCAGGGATCAGAGAAATACCAAGGTCAAGAGATATGGAGGTCATACAGGAAGAGCTAGGCGATTATAGGATTAAAAGTACCCAGCACACAGATATAAATACAGCCGGACTATATTTGCTCATTGTATATATACTTGATAATGTGGACTGTTTGTCCAAGAAAGCTTGTAACTTTTGAAAAAAGACTCCAATGAATCCAGCTGTCATTTTGAAAGCTGTCAGCAATGTCAGTGGGGTACTCTGTACTAAATTCTCCAATATGGAAGTGCATCGAAGACCTATGGCCGAATGTTAAATCTCCCAGACTTGATGGATGAGTTATGTTATCAGTGACATTTCATTCTTTCCGTTTTTTTTTTCTGGTGCAGTTGCATGTAGAAAAATATTTATAGCTAATAAAAATAGATACACTATAATATATATATATATATATATATATATATATATATATATATATATATATATATATATATATATATATATATATATATATATATATATATATATATATATATATATATATATATATATATATATATATATGTGTGTGTGTGTGTGTGTGTGTGTGTGTGTGTGTGTGTGTGTGTGTTTATGTATGTATACGTGTGTGTGTGTATTAGTTGAAGAATTATCCTTTAAATGGTGGGAAGAAGGAATATAGAGTATTCAGACCTGCATGTGTTAAAAATAACGAGATAAGATATTCTTCATTTACTTGTTTTATCTATTATCAAAATCCGAAAGACGTCATCCTTCGCTTTCTCAGCTAGTATTTTGAGATGAAACTAATGATCACCAGGTTTTAACGCCCAATCACATTTTCCCAAATTCTCCTTCGAGCACATTGTGAGATTGCCAATGACAACATTTATATGATGGCACGCTACATTGGGATTACCAGATATGGCCTCCACTGGGATCTGTAGTAACCAAGGTTATAACAACTTATTTTTGTGTCAACGTTGTCGTATATAAAATATTTGGCAAATGATAAACCCTAACACTTTGTAGTGAAATCCTTTGGACATGTAGATAACCAGGGTTTGTCTTAAGTGAAATGTACAGGATATTCTGTTTTGTGCCATATAAAAACCGAGGCTTGAAAGTAAAGCACTCAAGAAACTAAAAGGTAACTGTTTTGTTAGGCTGACAGCTTTACCTTTGGTAGTTGCTTGGGATATGGCATGATATGCGTTCATCAGGCCCGTATCACTGTTGATAGTTGCCGAACAGAAATTCATCTAACTTTTGCAATATTTAAAGTCTATTTTTGAAGTTGAATGTCTTTGATTGTCCCTTCAAAAAACGTTAGGTAAAAGGTGTCGATATCAAACTACTCTTGACACCAATTGCCCAACTGATATCACTAGCAGCCAAAAACGAAGAAAGAGAGACAGGTGGAAAGAGGGCACGAACTTTTTTGATGTTGAAAGAAGTGGTCTCTATGTGTACTTACAATTTGATGGAGAATTAAATTTCATTACGGTAATATAGCTGTAATACATACGAAATACTATAAAATTTACAATATCATCAAAGACGTTTTGTCTTGATAGGATCACTGTACGTTTAATCAGCTGTCTACTTAAAGATGCGCTGAGTTGCTATCGTCGTCCATATATTGTACTGTAATACAAAAGCATCCGTGATGGACACTGAAAGAAAAGAAAAAAAAAGGAAGGAAGAAAAACGTTCCAACAGATTGCCCAGGTTCAAGTGAATAGTAGCAGGGATAAATACTTAGACACACCATTTAACGTTTCGTTATATTTACATGCAGCATTTTCAAACTGAAAACGAGAAACAAACCACGAAAGGCGAACATTTACAATTCAGAGGTATACATAAATACATTGAAATATACATATAAAATATCAAAATTATAACAAATGCTAAAAACAATTTAAAATACTATTTACAAGAATATTTATAAAGCATGAAAAAGTATTTACAATATATACAAAGAATAAATTCATGGATACATTAAAATATGAGTAGAGAATAGGCATTGCTATCTATATTTAGTCTTGGTTTCTTCATTTCAATAGGGAGTACTCTCCAACATTCAGTTACTTAAATTTTCATAAGGATATATAACCCTAAAAACTTTGTTTAACAAAAACGGTTTTACACTAGAACGCCTAATTAAAAAAAAAAAGTTCGTTTGAAAGAAATTTTAAAATACCTGAAGGAGAGAGAGAGAGAGAGAGAGAGAGAGAGAGAGAGAGAGAGAGAGAGAGAGAGAGAGAGAGAGAGATACGTGAGGTTGTGGTGGAAATTTGATCCTTCATTAAACTGGGCTCCAAGGAAAACTGTCACGAGAATTTATCGAAGTAAGAAGTGATGAATCTTTCCCCGTCTTCCAGAAAGGGAACTAATGAACAAGCTAAGGGAATGGAAACTTTTTTGGTGTTTTATTACGAGCAAATGTCAATTTACGGCAATTTAATCCCCTTTTCTAGCCTAGAGCCGAACACAGCAAAGAATAGTAAGAAGTTGTTTGATAGAAGATTTTCTTATTCATTTATTAATGTCTGAAATATATTTTCACGATCTTTTGCTTTCGGGATAAACATGGATTATCGCTGCCACCCAATTTTGTAATATTTTTTAAATTTTTTATTTATTTATTTATTTTTTTTGTAGCACCTGCAGTTTTTGTTTGCACCGATATATTAGCGGTTTGGACATTTATATTTATTTTTTAATCGAGTGTATCGATCTTGAAAGTGCTTTAGCCCTGGCTTTTCATCTGCTTTTTTTATTAGTCTTTATTTACTTACTTCTTGCTACCATTTGAATTTATCATTATCATAATTATCACCCTTCTTCTCTTTTTCCTCTGAATTTGGAAGAAACTTGTTACATATCCTTTGGGAGATAGTAATGCTTTTTTTAATATAAACATTGCCAGTTTAGAGGTCATAATGTGAGAATTTTTTTCCCAGAATTATAAACACTGCGTTTTCAATACTTAGGGATACGTAGACGTGACTTATTTTTAAAGGTCTTAAGTCAGTTTAAAGTACAGTTAATTTTCTCAGATTTGGATGAAACCTGGTAGGTAGATGTTTGGAGGGATGAGGTTTCTCAAAATAATTTTAATCTTAGTCTTATTTTTCGAGTTCCAACATCAGATACTGAAATTTTATCATTTTAGTTTTCTTTAAAAGAAAACTATTGTGCCGGCTTTGTCTGCCCGTCCTCACTTTATTCTGTCCGCACTTTTTTCTGTCCTCACTTTTTCTATCCGCCCTCAGATCTTTAAAACTACTACGGCTAGAGAGCTGCAAATTGGTATGTTGATCATCCACCCTCCAATCATGAAACATTCCAAATTGGAATCCTGTAGCCTCAGTAGTTTTTATTTTATTTAAGGTTAAAGACAGCCATAATCGTGCTTCTGGCAACGATGTAAGATAGGCCACCACCGGACCGTGGTTAAAGTTTCATGGAACGAGGCTCATGCAGTATTATACCGAGACCAACGAAAGATAGATCTATTTTCGGTGGCCTTGAATATACGCTGTAGCGGCTGCACAGAAAACTCGATTGCGCCGAAAAAACTTCGGCGCATTTTTTACTTGTTTATTTAAAACTTGATACCATAATAAAGGCTTCTGGTGTTCAGAATCTTTGTTAGCAAGTACAGTAGTTAAACTCATGGTATTCTGCATTTAGCCATGAAACTTCTTATTATCATTATATTTTTATAAAAAAAAAAATTATAATCTATGAATCCTAAAATACGAAATACTGGTTTCGACCAGACGCAGGTTAGCTCTGGTTTACTATTCACTTTGTCCTGTTTTCTGATTTAGATATTATATAGACAGTATATAAGGTCTCCATTTGAATATTTGTGCAGTTTGAATCATGATATCTAAGTTCATCTCAGTGTGGCATGTTATGAAAATTCAGTCAAAGGATACTGTATTTCAAACGAAAGCAATGTTCGAGGAGCAATGAAGTAAAAATAGCGAAGTAATGAAAGGTTATATTTAAAATAAACTGAATAACAGTAACTCTACCCTCATTATCCAATGAAAAAGACTTCTCAGCAGACAGAAAATTTCAAAAAAATTAAATTGCCATGAAGAAAACTGCAAGATTTTTATAGCTTCTATGTTAAGTACTTCGTGTTAGAGAGTAAGTCTTTTCTAATCTAGTTACATTTTCTTTACTTATAATTCAAGTATACCAAGCCCACAAGTATATTTTGTAATCTAACAACCTTAACTGAGATACGGATGTTTCAAAATTACAGTTGTTTTGCAAATAGCTTGGGTAATACTTTCCCAGATCCATTCTGAAGTTTACATTGAGATTTGTAACACCAAATCACCTTTCTTGACGAAAGGCATCCCTTCTTTTGTTTGCTGCAATATTTAATTTGCCTAATGTTCTTTTCCTTTGATTTTGCTTCTTGTTTTCTTCTTCTCAGTTTTTCTAAGCTATTTTTATATACAAAAAATTATTTTGAGACTTTTCCATTCGTCATCTTTCCATGTGAAACTTTGACTCATGCTTTCATAATTCAAGCGGTATATGGATTGATTTACTCGTTCTCTTATCTTACTGATTGTCATAACCTCTTTTACTTATTCATCTTGTTTCCCAGACATTATTTCATACACATCACGAAACTTTAAACTTAACATTGGGTGGAAATTCCTCGAGCCGATATCGATTTTATTAATTTTTAATCAGAACAACTCTCGAGGAGAGGAACTCGCATGCCCGTTTTGCTCTTAGTCAGAACTTGCGATAAAATAGAACACTTCCAGGAAATTAGGCTGTTTTTGGCTGACGATGGGAAAGTCGCCTGAATGGATTCGGGATCCTTCCATTTGGAGAAAGAGGATCAGAGCAACCGTTCGGTTTGGTTCTCAGTCATCCATAGAAACGACCGGACTCCCTTTTGCTTCCTTTTCAAGTAGAAGTTTAGTGACTGAGCAGGAATGCTCAACGTATTCCGCGTGTCGTTAAATTTAAATGTTGTCAGTTGATACTGGAAAAGAAACAGTAATAAAAATTTTCTTCTAATGACTGAATCTGACTTGATTATAGTGCCAAGAAAATTTTTAATTACCCATACCATATTGAAATTTCAAATCATCTCTCTCTCTCTTTTCTTTTATATATATATATATATATATATATATATATATATATATATATATATATATATATATATATATATATATATATATGTGTGTGTGTGTGTGTGTGTGTGTGTTATATGTACACACACACGCACACACACACACACACACACACACACACACACACATATATATATATATATATATATATATATATATATATATATATATATATATATATATATATATATATATATATATATATATATACTGTGTATATATATGTTATAAACCTGTTAACGTCACGTTTAATGCAAGGGTCATGTGGTGCAGGGGTGAATGCCTGATATTTTTCCGATTTCAGCACCGTTCTGCGCGATTCAGCACATCCAGCACGATGCAGCACTGGCCACCTCATCAGAAGTTACCTTGGATACAGCGACACGGGGAACGGAATTGTCAGACCTGGGCGTCTGACAATTCAACACCTTTCATACAGTCACCTTTGGAATAGAGCAGATGTCAGTGGCATGGTTTCAAGGCGGATCTTTCTAGAACTTCTATACAGTTAGAAATCTGGATTTTGGGTGTGTCACGGCAATAGTATGTATTCATTGTGTGTTGTGAAAATCGTTATGTGTGAAGGCCTCTTGTGAAGAGTTATTCATTCCTTTGTGAAGAGTCAGAGCAGTTAGACAGACGTGCTGGAATGCTCGGGAATCGGGGTTCCTGTTTCTTGCTGGAAGGGCGAGTCTTGAACTTTGGAAATTACTAACCTTACCAAGTGTTTAACATAGACAATGATTATCTTTGCAGTGATTATTTTTTGTCATTCTTTAACATTTGTGTCGTGTATTTTTGTATTGGGTGAATTCTGTTTTTTTAATGGAGATGGTTGTGTAGCCTCCACGTGGCAGGCCCACCCAACAAATCAACTTTCTCCGCACTAGAACAACCATGTGGTCGCCACGTGGCTGAGAGAAACATAGATTCTCATGATAATATTTTATGTTAATATCTCCAACACTGTTATCGCCACCTTTCATGTATTGGTATCATTCTGTACATTATTATGCCAGCTATCCAGCCATGTATATCTATTTTGTATTCAAATGTTTTACATCTATGCATCTGTCATTTTGCATCTGTGAAGACACACAGATACCCAGAGTTGATCCCTGTCCTTGGTCTGTTGAAAGGTCGGGACTACTTTTTAGCTTGCACGAGCCATTGACCTTTGTGAATTTTGAATGAATAAATTAGTAAGCTTCTGGTCTGCACTTTCATAAGTATCTTGCTCACATTGGTGATACTGGAGAGATGACCAACCGTGCCAACACCGACTCCCGCGCCACCTTCTTGCCCCACTACCCAGAATCATGGCTTTTTAGGGCAGAAACAGTCTTCCGCACAAAGAAGATCACCTCAGTGACACAGGAAGCAGACACCATCCTTGAATTCCTGCCGGAAGATGTCTTCAAGCAAACAGCAGAATGGCTCAAAGAACTAGAGCCCCTCGTCACCTATGACACCCTGAAGGACCAGCTGAAGTCATTCCTTCAGCATGCCACCCACCCAGAGAGTGAAGAAGTTCCTCAATCATCTGGTGACCCTGATAGGCGACAACTGGCTGTCTCATGTATATTAACAATTGCAGCGACTCATCACCCTGCCAGCCAGGGGCGGTCATGCCCAAAGCCTCCACCATGCCCATAGGGCAAAAGATCCCTCACAGCTAGCATCAGCAGCATGTCACACTGAACAGTCGATGGAAAGTGAAAAGGACAGTGACCCAGACAAACCAGCCACCCGTATTTTAAAAGACGTTTCCCCAGACAAGATGCCAGAGGGAAATCCCCACAGAAGAGACAAGAGCCTCCAGAGGGCATATGCTTCTTTCACTGGAGGTTCGGGAATGGGGCGGAAAAGTATGAGGAAGGCTGCCTATTCTAAAATAAACATGCAGTAGGGTTGCACAGGTGACCCACCCACACTAATGTCAGCAGGGAGCAGACAGGTCACCTTGTAAGAGAAATCATGCCTGCTCGCCACTGTCTTTCTCCCTGGTACAAAAGAAGTACAGAAACAAGCTTCTTCCTAAAAGATGAAAGCTCTGACATGGAGTTCCTAATGGACACTGGAGCTTGCAGATCTTTCATCCCAGACAGGCCAGGTGAACAAATAAACCCAGCTCTACCCACAGAATCTATAAGTATCTATGGCCAGCGGAGCACCACTGATAATGTACAGAAGGTGGGAGATGAATGTTATCTTCGACAGGAGGGACTACAACTGGTCTTTCTTAACAGCAGACGCGACAATGACGTTGTTAGGGGTGGATTTCCTAACAGAGCACAACCTACTGTCAACATCACAGAAAAACCACTGATTACTAGAGCAACAAAGAATTCATCTCCTCAGAAGCCAGGCAGACATACAACAGAAAAAGTAGCATCAAGCGAAAAGAAAGAAAAAATTTGCCCCATCACACTCCACCAGAAATGAGAGAACTACTACGAGAATAAGAGGACGTGTTCAAGGACGACCTCAGACACGACCTAACATAACCAGTGAAGCACAAAGTCCAGCACCACATAGAAACAGAAGGTACCCCAGTCCATTCAAGATTGAGATGTCTGGCTCCAGAAAAACTAACCTGCATAAAAACGGTATTCAAAGAGAACATGGTGCCCCTGCAGAGATTACCGACACCTAAATGTGAAAATGAAACCAGACAGATACCCACTACCAAATGTAGCAGATATAAAAACCCAAATGAGTGGAGCAAAAATTTTCACTAAGGTTAAAAGGGTATTTTCAAATGCCAGTAGCAAAAGAAGACTTCAAGAAGATGGCAATCATCACCCTGTTTGGCACCTACACATTCAACTATAGCCATTTCAGCCTCCGTAACTCAGGGGCAACATTCCAAAGGTTAATGGATGAAATATTCGTGGACCTCCCATGCTGTGTAATATATGTGGATGACATATTAATCTTCAGCTCAAACCTCAAATAGCATCTCAAAGATGTGAGAACAGTGTTAAAGAGACTGAAAGAAAATGGTCTAATAGTGTGTGAGGATAAGTCAAATGGGCAAAGACAATGGTAAAGTTTCTGGGACACAAAGTTAACCCAGACAGCATCAAACCTCTGCTGGAAAAAGTGAAAGCAATAACAAATTTCCCAAAACCAACAACAGTGAAATCAGTGCAAGAATTCTCTGGGCTAATAAACTATTACCACAGGTTTATTCCAAACATAGCAAAAATCGTGAGCCCTATATGTCAGTGTCTAAAAAAAGAAATTACATGGGCAGAAGACCAAGGTAATATATTTAAACTAGCAAAGGAAGCAATAACGTCTGCAACAACACTAATATTTCCTTTACCCTACAAATCCTTCACACTAACAACTGACGCAAGCAAAACAGCGATGGGCGCCATACTCGAGCAGGACACTAATGATGGTTGCTGCCCGCTAGCCTTTCAAAGCAAAAAGCTAACCAACAGCAGAGCAGAAGTACTCAACATTCGACAGGGAACTCCTTGCAGTCTACAAAGCAGTCCGTTACTTCCTCCACATGCTCAAGGAGCTACAGCTTGTGGTGCAGACAGACCACCAACCATTATTGCACACCTTCAGCAGACGTATGGTCAGCAATAACCGAGCACTCCTGCACCATCAAGTGCCTGAAGGATTCATCAAACACTGTGGCAGATACCCTGTCAAGAAACTGTGTCAACACCATCCAGCTTGGGATATCCTATCCCGAGATCATGAAGGTACAGAAGGATGATGAGGGGCTGCAGTGACTGCAGTGGATAAACCCTGCCCTCAAATGGAGCGACATGTCGATCGACAGTGGAACGGAGACCATCACCCGTGAGATGAGTACCAGATGACCATGCCCTTACTTGCCAGAGGGACTAAGAAGGAAAGCTTTCGGCATCTCCTACAACCTATCCCACCCATCAGGCCGATCAACTGCCCGAACAATAGCAGAGCGGTACATCTGGTGGGACATGAGGAAGGATGTAAAGACATGGGCAAGAGTGCATCCCATGCCAGACATCAAAAGTCATGAGGCACATTGCGAGAGGGATAGAAGAGTTCAGAATGATGAACTGCTGATTGGCCCACATACACGTTGACATTGTGGGACCCCCAACACCCCCAGAGGGTACAATTACCTGTTTACAATCAAAGGAACACGAGATGGCCAGAAGTAATACTGATTCGGCAACAGATGGCAGAGAGCTGTGTCAAATTCCTTGTTGATTAGGTCAGTAGGCACAGAATTCCCCAGATCATCACCAGCGACAGGGGTGCCAACTTCACACACAACAGCAAACAACCATGAAGCAAACGGGAAAATCCAGAGGTAGCATAGATCACTGAAGGCCTCTCTCACTGCCAGATGCCAAGGCAGAAGTTGGAGAAGAGAATTGCTGTGGGTCCTGCTGGGACTCAGAACAACACCGCACAAAGCATCCAATGCATCTTCAGCAGAATTCCTGTATGACAAAGCATTAACGTTGTCAGCAGACGTTTTTCAAGAAAATGCAAGCCCAACAACAGCATCCGACACCAGAAAGGAGGTAGAAAAACTGTTACCGGGCAAAACAACCTACCAGGCAAACAGAAAAGTGCTTGTCCCTGAAGACTTAAAGAGCGTAAAATATGCATTCATCCAGGTCGATACACGCAGACCCAGTCTCCTCTTCCCAGCATACTCCAGCCTGCAGAGAATACTCCAAAGACGACCAAAAGCCTACCAGATGATGGTCGACTGGAGGACAATTTGGGTCGAGATTGACCAGTTGAAACCAGCATACATACCGACACCAGCCCACAGACGTGGGCCTCTACTGATGGGGAGTACTGTAGTCTCCACGTGGTAGTCCTACCCAACAAATCAACTTTCTCTGCACGAGAACAACCATGCATCAGCCAAGCGGTTGAGAGAAGCACAGATTCTCGTGATGATGTTTTAGGTAAATATCTCCAACATTGTTATCGCCACCTTTCATGTATTGTTATCATTCTGTATATTATTATCCCAGCTATTCAACCATGTATATCTATTTTGTATTCAAATGTTTTTACATCTATGCATCTGTCATTTTGCATCTGTGAAGAAACACAGATGCCCAGAGTTAATCCCCTTCCTTGATTTGTTGAGAGGTCGGGACTACTTTGCGGCTTGCACCACAAGCTGTTAACCTTTGTGAATTTTGAATGAATAAATTAGTAAGTTTCTGACCTGCAATTTCGTTAGTACCTCGCTCACAGCTCCATTCCTTACAGATGTTTCGAGGAGGGTAGAAACCACAACCAGCCATGGAAAATGGAACTGGTAACAGAATTGACTTTGAAAGTTATGGATAACAGACTTAGCAATAATGTGGACTGATTTAGAGGCTTGGTGGGAGACATAAATTACTTCCCAGACATCACGTTCTCTTGCAATTGCTTAGTTTGTTGGTTGCGGGTGTAGCTTAATGGGATTTATTATCTAGCATGCATAATTTCATTTTACATGACTTGTTGTTAGATTTGCATAATGAACTTTATTTTTGTAAGCTAGGTTTTGATTTATATCTTAGAAATAGGAGCAGGTCTGGAGAGAGAGAGAGAGAGAAAGAGAGGAGATGTCCAGGGGAGGAAGAATGCAAAGCCAGCGTTACCAAAAACACTTGCAGAATCTTGGAAGGTGTTCATCCTAGGTAAAATCATAGCACAGTTGCAGATTTTATATATATATGATATAACCAAGGTGAGTGCCAAGCCATCCTAGGTATTTGATGGTTTGAATAACATATATATATATATATATACTATATCCATATTATATATATATATATATTCATATATATATATATAAGCCAAATCATATATATACATATATATATATATATATATATATATATATATATATATATATATATATATATATATATGAATATTATATATATTTTATATATCTATATTATATATATATAAATATATATTAATGTGGATCATCAAATTTGAAGTTTGTTTAAAGGACCCCTCATGGAATGTGAGTTCCAGAGAAACTGTAGCTCAGGTGGTGGAGTATTGTCCTTGGGAAGAGATCCTGAAAATGTGTTCACTTTTTTCTGCATGATATAGGCTGGAGCAGGCTCAAACGAAGATGGTTGTTTGTTGGCCGCAGGTGAGACCCTGTCTTTTTGCCTTCGGTGCAGTGGCATCCTTGTTTTTCTCATGATATTTCCATCCTAGATGTGTTTTTTTTTGTACATTGGGTACTTCTTTTGATTGTGTTGTGTTTCATGGCCCGGACCTGGCTATTTTGTTATATTTGTTTAAGATTTTTATAACTTTAATACTAATAAATCTATTTTTATATAATATTTCCATCTAGATCCTGTGTTTTTTTTAAGGGATTTTGGCGACTGCAGGTGATATATATATAGGCAGATAGGATCTTTGAGTTTTATGGGCAGTTCATATTATTTACTTAGGAGTGAAACGCCTATAAATATTCTGATATTGTTTGCTTTTTCATAGTTTACGACTAAAGGCGGGCGGGGGCGGCTGATGGTTGTTTGTTCCATTTAAATTAAACCTAAATGTTTATCTGCATATATCATATGTTTTTTTTTATCAGATGTTTCCTTTGATATGCATATAAACTCATATACTAACAAGGATTTTTAGTAAGTAATATAAAATTTAAAAGTATAACCATGCCTATAATCATTGATTTCAGCCAGTAGCTTTGTGTGTGCTGGATACAAGATTAGAAACAAATCTGGTAACGTAAATCTTAAAATAAGCACAGGCAAACAAGTATCCCATAGTGTAAATATATATTATTATATTTATATATATCATAGGTATATATGAAACCGTGACTGTATATATTATATACATATATATATATATATATATATATATTCCAAAATATATATATATATATATATATATATATATATATATATATATATATATAATATATATATATATATATAAATGATAATGAAATATAAACAGTGAGCTATATATATATATATATATATATATATTGTCAAATATATATATATATATATATTCTATATATATATTATATAACCATAAATATATTGCTTCACTATATATATATATATATATATATATATATATATATATATATATATATATATATATATATATATATATATATATATATATATATATATATATATATATATATATTGATATATATATATATATATATATATATCATATGTCTCCTGTATTATGTTATATATATATTTATATATATATATATATATATATATATATATATATATATATATATATATATATATATATATATATATATATATATATACCATATCACCATTCCACATAAGTACTATATAACATATATTTCATATATATATATATATATATATATATATATATATATATATATATATATAACATATATATATATATATATAAATGTATGTATATATATGTATGTGTATTCTAAAGACCTGGTTACTGCTTGAATTACCTCTTTTCAGATAAAAGGCAAATGTAGACGAAGCCTGCCAAAGAATCCGCCAGAAAGGTTGAGTTCCCCTTAAAAACTAGTGAACATGGGTTGCCAGAAGTCACCAGGATTTGGGGAAGATACCAACATAGAAAACGAGGTGACTTAATAGCCATCTTGTGATTCCAATGACCTCTGGGAGGAGTGGGATAATAAGCCCCGAGGTCATATAAGGCAACAAACATTGGCCGTCATTCTCAGAAACACAGCTGTAACAGACCAACACACAACCCCTTGCATGCTCCTGATTGGGCTGACCACTGCATGTGGTCACCTTTTGACCACCCAGTCGCATTACCTGTGCATTTTTTGCACTAAACTCTTCCCTCCACAACTGGTGAAATTCAACAAGGCCCCTCCATTGCTCCCTTATTAGGTAACGTCCTGACTACAGTTTTTTTTTTTTTTCAACAGTCATGTATCTTAAATCTTTCACTGCACTCTCATTTTCTTTCTGAAGTTTGAGTTATCACAAAGACCTAACTTTTTTAGCTCAGCATGAATTTTAATGCAAGTATATCATACCAGAATCGAGTTATCTTGGCACCCTCTGTGCATCCCTCCATTCACCCGAGATCGTTATAATTATTCTTGTGTAACCACTGGCATTATCAAATTGCAGACAGTACATCGGCTGTGGAAACATTGAGTTATCTTGTGCTTCTTGTAGTGAAAAGGCCACTGCAATCAATTCTTCAGTATTCCTTTCAAGAGGATTAATCATAGACTATTCAAATTTTTAACAGTGATAGCATAACTAACCACGTGGCAGCCACTGTTGGATCTGACTATCATTCCCCAGTCTTCTGATTGATGTGTTTAATTGTATATACCGGGTGTTTCAAAATTAGAGCCCCCCTTCCTCCACAGAACAAATGGGAAGTTATGAAGTTTTCTGCTATAGCCTATTTCCAAGTACATTATTTTAAGTTTCTATCAAGCTATTTTTCATTTTACATTTTTGTATTTTCAGACTGAGTGACAGATTTAGATACAGCCAAGGCTTTCGACTTAGGAAATCAGATGGATTGACTGAATCCAGGCTATAACCTTCTAGGCCTGGGATGCAGGTGCATTATTTATTTGATGATGTCCTGGATAGCTAAATACATTAAAAGAGAGGATTCCTTTGTTAAAAGAAACTGGAATAAAAATCCAAATGACTGTCATCGCCAGAAAAAGTGAGAATCTTGAAGGCCTGAAGTCCTTTCTCAGGAGTCAAAAGACATCATAGCTGAGGCAGTGGGTAGACCAAGAAAGTCTTTACATAAATTGACGCTTGAACTAGAAACAAAAAGGGGAAAGAAGAGAAGTCATAGTGCTGTATATCGAGAGTTGAAAAATCTGGATCAAGCCATTTCATGTTATCAGCAAGTCCAACATCACTCAGCAACAGAGAGAAGACTGTGCATGGTTTTGTGGTTCATTTCTTCCTAGATTGGGATGAAGCTGACTTTCTCCATGTTGCCACATCAGATGAATTCTTCATTTACACAGTCAGGAAGCCAAATCATAAAAATGACATCATTTGGGCTGCAAAGTTGGATGATATCAGCGATGACGCGCGCTCCATCGCCAAGTTGTGAAATTTCCCAATGTTTGGGAATTTTTCTCTGTTTCACAGCCAAACGGTTAATGTGGATCATCAAAGAAAAAGGACAGTCATGGAATGGCGAATACTTCAGAGAAACTGTGCTTACTGGTGGAGTATTTTCCTCAAAGATCCTGAAAATGTGTTATCTGTTGAAGAAGTCACATTTTTGCATGATAGGGCACCATGTTTCAAGGCTCTTCAGACACAGGAGCTGCTTCCAAACAGTGGTATCGATTTCTTCTCGTCAAGTGAATTTCCAGGTAGCTCTGATCTTAATGTGTGTGAAAACATTGGTAATATCTTAAAGGATTGTGTTGAAGCATGCACAGTGAACTATGATAGTATACCAAGCCTGACAACCTGCAAGAGAGGTGACCGAAGCTCAGGGAAAAGGAGATTGAGTCTCAGCATTTGCTTTGCTGAAACCATACCCTCAAGAATGCAGGCTGTGGTACAGGCAGATAGAGGCCACCAAAAATATTAAATACTTAGAGAGAAACTTAAATAAATACCTGTTCTGAATTACTTTTGCTTTTTTCCATATCAATTTTAGTTTACGCTGTAGAAAGGCGGGGGGGGGCGGTGATCTAATTTTGAAACACCCTGTATATTCCATTTAAATTAAACCTACATGTTTATCTGCAAAGCCCCATGTTGAAGTACGGCTGTCAGCAGAACTGTTTTTTTTTTTTTCTATCAAGTTTCCTGCCTGACCTAGCAACTGCAGTCAGAAACTCAAGTTGTATTAGTAAGCCCCCTGTTCGAGAGCTAGACCCCAGATTGGACTCCTGAACAAGGAATACAGTAAGTAGGCCAGGTAAGAATTTAAAAGTGGCAACCATGCCTAGAATCATAGATTTCAGCCTGTAGCTTTCACTTAAGCTGGATACAAGATTAGAAACAAATCTGGTAACGTAAATCCTAAAATAAGCACAGGCAAACAAGTTCCCACAGTGTAAGTACGATGTTATTATTTTTAGCTTATCATAGGTGCGAATGAAACCGTGACTGTGTACATTGTTAGGAAACAAGATTTTACATAGCTAAGAGAGAGCGTATCTTCCAAAAAACACAGAATTGTGACTAACGCACGGCAGTCTGCATGTCTTAACCGCTAGGATTAGCTAAGCAGTGAAGTACGAATATAAATGATAATGAAAGGAAACAGTGAGCTTATTTCCTCCATGTGCCCTGGACAATTTGTTGTCCAAAAGTTGTGATAATGGAATACGATCTCACCGCAAACTTTTGGCTGCGGATTATAGCCCAACCAGAAATTTTTTGCTTCACTTTTGATGTAGTAAGTAACTGCTAATATGTAACTTTGTTTGACGTCTTTGGGCTAATAAATTTATTAAATAATAATCTCTCTCTCTCTCTCTCGCTCGTCGTAGCAAAAGTTCTAGGTATTCGTAAAAATCCTAGGTAAAATTTTAAATAATTATTTTGTTGCATCCAAGAAAAAAATAATTTCATATGCTAACACGTAAGCCATTGTAAACCCCGAACTCATTGCCTTTGAATGCCATTTCAACTATAAGTAATCGAGCGAATTTCTACGCATTCACAAAACCCGAGCGCCAAGCTGGGAAAACATTCCTATAGCATTTGTTTTTTTCATAACTTTTCGCGTGATATTTTGCTCACAACGAACAGCAGGTGTTTCACCCAGCTGTCCCCCGAACCCTCATCAGATACCACGCGAGTGTGACCATTGTGTCAATAACCATACTATTAAGGCACGGGCCAGTCAGGCAACTTTCACATTTAAATAGAGTAAACACATTGCGGACTTGACCATAAGAAAAATATTTAACCCGCGCATGTCAGTTATAAGCATTTCATACTCGTCATATCTGGGAGGATTTATTTACTTTGCCTCAGCCTGAAATTTATAACTGGGTCATATTCTTTGCATTTGGTTACCTTCATACTGCGCTCAACTCAGTTCTTTTGCCAAGTAAGGACATGTGTTACCGAAAGTTGTTTCACAGCATACGTTCATCTGCTTTAACCATAGGTGTTTCTCAGCATAATAAATCCGTTCAATTACGAACGCCCACGTTCTATGGACACGCTATAATTCATTCCTTTGAGAATTTTCCCCCTTTGTCCAGGAACATGCCAGAGTCGTTCACTTACGAACCTCATTTACATTCTCAGGACATCTTAATTCTCTCATTAACGTTCTAGGACATGCCAGAGCCATTCAATTACGAACCTTTACATTCTAGAGCATGCCTGAGTCGTTCACTTACCCTTAAAGTCGTTCATTTACGCCCTAGAACACGCTGGAGTCGTTCCCTGACGAACTTATACCAATTAGGTAATCATCTTACTTTATTTTTTACTCCATAAATGCTGCTTAATATCACTTCCTTAGAAAGGAGAATTATTACTGGTGTTCACAGCATATTAAATCTGCAAAGCAGAGTAAAATTCATAAGTGATGTCTTTTTATTTTTAATTGATGTTGATCTTTCGCAGAGATATTACATTTTGAGTTCTGAGAAACTCTTCAATTCATTCAATTAAGAACCTAACGTTCAAGAGCCCATTACTCTCTTCAGGCTAATAGTTAACTTTATTTAAGGGCACGTTCTTTGAACCATTTATTCATTATGTTCATCTAAGAACCCATTAAGCTCTTCAAGCTATTAGTACTTCATTTATGGGCACGTTCTTCGAACCGTTTATTAATTTTGTTCATCTAAGATCCCATTAAGCTCTTCAAGCTATTAGTACTTCATTTAAAAGCATGTTCTTTGAACTATTCATTAATTACATTCAACTAAGAATACATTAAGCTCTTCAATCTACTAGTTACTGCATTTAAGAACACGTTCTCCTTCCAGCTTACATAAGGAACTGTCCTTTGAACCTGCGAATTACGCTCAGTTGGGATAATATAACTTGCTCCCTGTAAAAAGAAAAAACTTCCCTTGATACCTCAGCAATATGGCTTCTTACTCCGACAACATCACAACCCTTGTCAACACCGGGAAAACCATGGGGCTCAAGGGCCAAGAAGTGCTAGACTGGGTCGATAAAAAGGAGAAAGAAAGAGAAGCCAAGGAAGAAAGGGAGAGGCAAGAAAGAGAGTAAGACAGGCTAGACAGGTTAGAGCAGGAAGAAAGGGAGCGGCAAGAAAGAGAGCAAGCCAAGCTAGACAGGTTAGAGAGGAAGAGAGAGAGAGAGGCAAGACAGGTTACCTAAGGAAGACCAGAATCGAGCCCATGAGCTTGCCATGGCCGCCCAAGGGGTCTGCAGCCCTGCAACCACACCTGTACTGTCCTCCATCACCGCTGCCAGCTCCATGATGCCAAAATGGAGTGACCCAGAGCCCGAGGCCTGGCACGACCAAGTGGAAGAGGTCCTCAGGAATTTCAAACCCCAGCCCACAGAAATCTCTATGCTGCTGTCAAAACATCTGGAGGGAGAAGTCCAGATGTTGTTTCGCTCTGTCCCGTCAGCGGACCGTGGAAATCTGGCGGGGGTCTGGAAGGCCATAATTAAGGTCTACGAGTTCACCCCAGAAGGATGGAGACAACATTGGAGAAGACACCCGAAGGAGGCAGGTCAAACATGGGCTGACTGGGCATGCCAAATGTCCCAAGAGCTCAAGGGGAGGCTAGAATCCCACAACGCAACCTCTCCACAGGAAATAATAGAAACCTCTCAGCTCGAGGACTTCCTACACTACGCCCCTCCAGCCCTCGCTACTTACCTATGCGACAAGAACCTTCCGAGACTAAATGAGTGCTGCTGTTTAGCAGACCACTGGGACACTCACCATTCTACAGCCAGTTCCTGGTGCCGTAAGATTTGACCCTCTTCCCCTACCTCTGATCAGCCTCTGCACAAGAATGGGCACCCTCGCAAGAAGACCGTGAGCGGCTGTTGTAAAAAATCCTGGCACTCCACAGAACAGTGCCTCTCAAAGGCTGGGAATCAGCCAGACACTCCCACTAAGTCCCCCAATGAGATCATGCCAAACCGAGCCACGTCTGGCTCTGGAATGAACAACAAAGGGCCTGCCCTCTCCAATGGAACAGTGCTATGCCGAGGTTACAGCAAAATTATTGCACCCCTTGTCAAGTTCAAGGATACTCTGTTCTATGAGCAAAGTGCCCTAGTAAAACAAAACCAACTGGCATTGCTTTGGCAGTGACAAATCCTAAAACCTTAGGCCCTCCAGCCGAAGGTCCTATGTCTGTGGCACCTCCCGGAGGTAGCTACCCTGCCCGCCAGGTCACAGCATTCGATGACACTGGTGCACAAATCTCCCTCATAAGAGAAGACAATGTCCCCTATGGGTCCACCATTGACAGAAGCAAACTTATTACAATGGAGGGTATCAATCAAATGAAGATGATTCTCCCCACTTTCAAGCTAAGGGTCACAAGACCTCAGAGATAAAAAAAATCTGTACTCTTGCAATAACTACTTACCTTCCTGGAGGCTATGACCTCCTCCTGGGACAGGACTTCCAACCCCCTTCTAAATTACAGAAACCCGGGGGTCCTATCCCCTCCACAAATAAATAAAAAACCAAGAGTCCTCAAGGACTGGCCTTAAACTTGCTGTCACTGCCACTTGAGTGCCCAGAGCAGTGCCAGGCTCCGACTGTTGAGCCCCTGACAAATTACATTCCAGTGCCAGGCCCTGACCCAGTGTGCAGTGCCAAGGCGCACCCTGAATCTTCCACCAAGGGATCCCAGTCCTGGTTGCCTATTCCCCTCCGGCTTGGTGCAGTTACCAATGCTGGTGCAAGAGCCAATCCACAATATACTCGGATCCCCTCTGGATTCCTCTGACTGCAGCAGAAGCTCACCCAAAGGTGCAGCCTCGCAGCCCATGCCTGAGCTGGTCATGGCAACCTGCAAGCCTCTCATGCCCACCACAACCTCTTGTCCTCCTTCCCAGTCCTCAGCAAACAAAACCATAAATGAGGATTCTGCCATATCACAACTTGTCAATGAATTCAAGGAACTGCGAAGACTACTGGTGGAGCTTGTAATGAATACCCCTACTCCGGCTATCAAAGAAACTGGGACAGGTGGCATTTCTATGTCTCCCTTGAACTGGGTTCCACCGATTCCCCTACCAAGGAGGTCCACCAAAGAAAGGCCATGGGCACAGACAAATCCAAGTACCCCCAATAAGAGCTGTTCAGCTCTCCTTGCACTAGCGCCCTCTGGCACAGTGCCTCACCTTTATCTTACGAAGGACTTTGGCAGCACTGTCCAAAGGTTTCTTCCCTGTTTATTCTTCTCTCAACTGTGTGACTTAACTTCTTCTTGTAATGTTTCCTTCCACTACTCTGATAATTTCTCTCTCTCTTTCCAATCTTCCAATTTAATATTTTCCTGGCAATCCTTTCCCTTCATGAACCCTCTGTATAAGCCTATAAATGTCTTCCCATCTTAATTTGCTTTCCACTCTGCCAATGGAGACTGCAATTGCCAGATTTCTTTTACACCACAAGTCCTTTGATTTCCTATCTAATGCCTACAATGTCAAGGTAATGTTTAAATTGAATATAACAGAACCATTCGGCCTAACCTCATAAGTGCCACCTTTGCCACAGTGCCATTACCATCGCCATTGGCAGATGCTCCTGCCAGAGGGGTTGCGCTCTCTGGCTGCCCTTTTGTTGTCCTATGGGGCTAAAGAATAAACCTAGCCAGCTCCCATAGGCTAAGAAATGTAATTCTGGTATATTAATCATAACTTTTACTTACTCATGCATCTGACATTTATTTTACTTGTGAATCGCAAAGCCCATGTAATTCACATACTTGATTGTCCTTCATTGTACTTAGCTTCATTCCGCATGGCACCCATGTTGTAATTGCCACTTCTTTCACCGTGCCGACGCATACAAGTATCGTGGCGTCACCTAACCTAAGCCCATGAATACATCCTTGTAATGCCTCCTCAAGGCACCCTAACAGCATGACTTTGGACTGTCAAAGTAACCTTATTAATTAGGTGCATGTCTAACCTGAAGTTTAATGCTGTACTAATCCTCTTATTGTTCTCCATTTGTTACCTAGATTCTTGAAATATTAATTCACAGACCTTTTAATTTTGTATTTGCTATAATGCTGCTTTTAACATAATAACAGGAGAAATATATGACTTTAACTTGCAGCATAATGCAAACTACATAAAGTCCAATTTAAAAATCAGTGATATGTATCTTGCTTTTGATTTACTTGCAGAATCAATTATTTTTCTGAAATGTAATGTTACCACAAAAGGGAAGCAGAGAGTTATCAGTTTGTTCAATTGAGTTCACTTAGTTGTTGACATTTCCACCCAATTCAAGGTGCAATTGTCAACTTTGTGGGGGAGCTGTTAAGTGGGAAACCACTTTTGAAGCAAACCAAAACCTCCAACTGCCTTCCACTCGAAGATAACATAATTTTGTGCTGATACCTAACTGAAGGACGGGAGTGAGAAACTCAGCCCCTATGTAAATTTCTCTCCATGCTCCCCTTTTTGTTATATCTGTTTATCTTTCCTAAAGGCCTGGTGACTGCTTGAATGACCTCTTTTCAGATAAAAGGTAAATGGAGACGAAGCCTGCCAAAAATCCTCGGGAGAGGTTGAGTTCCCCATAAAAACTGGCAAACATGGGTTGCCAGAAGTCACCAGGATTTGGAGAAGATTCCAACATAGAAAACAGGGTGACTGAACAGCCATCTTTCAATTCCAGTGACCTCTGGGAGGAGTGGGATAATAAACCCCCAAGGTCTTATAAGGCAAGAAACAGCGGCTGTCGTTCTCAGAAACAGGGTTTCCTACGTTTCGGCATAGCCCATTTGGCGCTGCCGTTTCGGCTTGGCCGATTCGGCGTCAGAAAACTAATAGCACTATTCGGCGTAGCTGTTTAGGCGTCAGATTGTTTCGACGTCTTTGTTCGACTAATTTTTCTAGAAATGCAACAAGTCCTTTCTGAACTTTATTCAGAAAAATAAAACAGTAAAATATTTTATATTATTAAAAGACTAGTGGAATAATGTAAATAAAAAACTTGAATTGGAAAAAAATATAAATTTTATTCACTTAGAGAATAAAGGATCCTATTAAAACAATAATGGGATAATGCGAGTTAAAAACTTGAAATGAAAATACATTTAGAAAAATAAAATTTAGTACAGTTTTTTTAACCTTAGGAATTAATTTTTCATTTCGTAATTATGAGCAATACCCTTCAGGAATTCAATAGGTTCTGATGACTCAACTTCCATTACTATTTTTTTTATTCTTTCATCAGCATTTCTATATTTCTTTAGCTTTTTGGGAGGTGGATATCCAGCGATTAATTTTTCTAGAAATGCATCACGTCCTTTCTGAACTTTCCTCAAGGCAT
>NC_089796.1:28998594-29003594 GCF_040412425.1 Macrobrachium rosenbergii
ATCGCGTGATGGGGGAAAGGGGGTAAAGGGGGTTTTGGTATTGTTCTTCGGGATCGCGCGATGTTGGGGGGTAGGTGAGGAGTACCGACGCCTAACTAATGGCTGGTTACTGGTTAAAAAAAAAAAAGCGCGGTTTTCCCTGAGACGCCCGATTCGAAAGACAGATGAACAACAGATTAATTCGAAATTGATTGCTGAAATTACTATACAAGGAAGGGAGGAATGTTTATTCTTAATAATATATATATATATATATATATATATATATATATATATATATATATATATATATATATATATATATATATATATATGAAAAGCATTAGGAATGATAAAAATATATATCTCATTTTATTTTTAGCTAAGCATTCTTTGAGGTATTCTGGACAAGGGAGAGTATGAAACAGTGCTTATGTATTCACAAGTCAGTGCTGAGAAAGGCCAGTTGCCAGTCTCTGTCTCTCTTCACATGGAGACAAAGGGCATCGTTCCTTGGGTGATGTTCTGGCCATGTCATAATGCTCCGATAACAGGACTCGTCAAGTTCTGGTGGAGCGTTCATTCACGAGTTCGCTCTCATGGGAGTGTCATAGGAAGTGTGAATTTTCCATTTTGAATACAGGCTTGACATTCGGGACTTGATTCCATTGTGAAAAGATGTGCTTTCCTGGAAGACTTTGTGTACTGCCTGCAAGGTGAGCTTAGACTTTGTTTTTTTCAAAAACCCAAATGATTTTTAATAACTCTGTTGAACATGTACTGTTCTTTGCACTGTTACCATGCTTTGAATATCTTTTTCCCCATTTATTTTTATTTTCCATGTCTCTGAATTTTATTGATTTTCCTGAATTTTGATTTTGCCATGCTTTATTATGTGTATTTTTGGGGTTAGTAACGTGGGAGATATCCCACATTTATTTTTTTTCTCTGTTCCTGATTTATTTTTAAAAGTTTTTTTTCCCTTTGTTTCCTCAGATTTTTTGAATAGAGGTCAAATAAATGGAAGGAAAGGTGACTTATCCTGACTTCGTTGGTGCTTGACTTACTTTGACTCTTATGATGTAGTGACTCAATTGGGTGAAGTTGTTAGCACCATGTTATACATGTTGGGGGGTTGTCATATCTGGGATATAGATATGCCCTTACATTTTCTTATTTTATTCCAAACCATTTGCTACGTTAGACTGTGGAATAGACCATATCTTTGTAGGCATGCTTTTGTTGAAATTCCTTAGATTAATTAGTGACTAGGATGTCGTGAAAGAGAGAGGAGCTGAGCAAGTGAGCTGCGTGTGTGTGTGTGTGTGTGTGTGTGTGTGTGTGAGAGAGAGAGAGAGAGAGAGAGAGAGAGAGAGAGAGAGAGAGAGAGAGAATTGTGCTTTGCTCAGTCTCACTCTGGGCAGTACTACCATGATTCCTTTCGGGAAGTAAGTTAATTACGTCATTGACCTTATAATAGAAGTGGTAAGAGGTTATGACCTTATCTGACCGTGTAAATCAGTGGTGGGATCTGATCTTGTGACCTTTGACAGATTCTGAAGAGACTGGTAACAGGGAAATTAGGTTTTGTAGGCTGTAATAGGGAGTGTTCCAGTATTCTTTGAGAAGTTAGAATGGTAGCGCTTTTGATGACTTAAGCTTTTTCCGTCTGGCTGGGAGAGAGTCGGATGATTCACGGTTAGTCGTTAATGGGCTCTGCTGGTGTAGTGTGTTTGTGTGTCGTGAGAGCATCGAGTGTGTTTCGTTTTCAGATTGAGGAATTGTTTTTAGATACATTTGCAGCGCAGGTGGTGAATGAAGGAGGGGAGGATATTTTTATGTGAGTGTTCTTTTTATGTTTGTAGTGTGTACTTAGTAGGGAACAAGCCGGTTCAAGGGCGAGTATGTTTTTTTTTCTGATTGCTTTGCAAGTGACCCAGTGTTGCAGCGCTTGGTGACATACTCGTGATGTAGTTAATTGGGCGGAGAATTCCAGCTCCCTTCACAGTTTCTCTAAAGCCCATTTTCTATGTATGTGGGGGTAGACAGGGGTGGTTGGATGTCAGGCGTGACTTGTGTATTGTAGCTATCGGCAGTTCGCATCAACAATTATGAACTAATTGGGGATTATGGAATACTTTGTTTTTTTCTTTATTTTGTTAATTTTTGGAGAAGTTGTGTTATTATGTTGATAACTGCTTGACGGTTGTTGGGTTATTGGGAATAAATATTTTTACACTATTGGGCAAACATAGATTTTCTCATTTTTTCTCTCCTCTTTTTTTTCACTCTTGTAGAATTTCCCATTTGTCTTCATGAAGAAGATTTTCTTCTGGAATTTCTGTTACTGTATGAAGCTGAGATTGGGTCATGTTGTCTGGACTTGAAGTTTTACCCATCCCGACAATATGGCAGAGGGACCAAAGATAAGGAGAAGGTGACGTTGTTACACAAATTTACAACCATTGCCTCTGGGATTCAGCCATTTCTGTGGTTGGTTGCTGGGGTTCTTCTGGTATCCCTCGAAATTTTTATTGAGTTCTGTGGATAACCTGGAGAAATTTCTCCAGTCCACATGGATGCTCAATGATGTTCCTGATGCTATAGTAGATAGTTTTAATGAAAGGATAGAAAAGGGGTCTGATGAACCCTTGCTTTTCTCGCAGATTCGCAAACACCTGTCAAAATGTCATGCTGTGGATAGCACTTTCATAAATGGGATGCCAAAGGCTTCCGGAGCTATTCCAAATCACCAGCCACAGGGCGATTCTAGTTTCCCTTCTGCAAGGTTGTGTGCCAAGACAGAGCATAGTAGGACCTCTATGGGTTCAATGTTGCAGGTCCGTTGCTTTAACTGTAATAGGAAGGGTCACCCCAAAAAGGTTTGCGAGGCGAGCCATTGTGGTGTCTGCAAGACCTCAGAGCATGGTTGGTGGTATTGTCCAGTTCCCAAACTGGGTGAGTTTAGGAATGTGCCTCAGGTTTCTGGGATTTCTAATAGAAGACCTCCTCGAGGGTTTTTTTCGAGGATATCTAGGGACCGGAAGAATTTTTGTAGGACTGAGCAACAAAAGGGGAAAGGGTGATGGGTGTTTCCCGTCATATAGAATTTCTGGCTGAGGCCTTAGAGCCGAAGCCAATTGTGAAAGGGTCTGTGCATGATATCTATGTTTCAGTTTTTATCGATACTGGGGCGTCAGTTAATCTGAAGTATTATGATTTTTATTGATTGATGTTTTCCAATCGCTGTTTGAGGCTTACTGAAGAGACAGTGTGTGACGTTCAAGCAAATAAGTTGAGTGGTTTAGGTTACATGGGCGTTTGTTTTTCCCGGGGAAGTAAAGTTATCATAGAGCCATTTTTAGTTATATGAGGGGCCACTCTGGGGAATACATTGTTACTGGGTCATCCAGCGTGCCAGTGAAACAGAATCTTGGTTCATACAGGGGTAGCAGTATAACTGTTGGGGTACCTGGGGTTTTCATCCCGTACGAGGAAATGGATGAGATTAAAGGGGATGATGATAAGGGATCAGGTGTTGAAAACAGTTTTTGGGTTGATACTGAACATGTTTCTGAGGGGATGAAGTGTTATAAAGGTATTTTATCAAAAGATGTGGTTTTGGGCCCAGGTGTGGTTACTCTAGTGAAAATCCGAATGAAAGACGTGAAAATGGCCAGACAGGTGTGTGTGAGTGAGGGTAGCGAGAAGCTTAACCCTTTGAACCCTTTAGGCCACCTGTACTGGCCCAACAACATTTTACCGACTCAGTCCTCGGGTTAGCTGTATGGCCCCACTGAAAAGTTTTTGATTATTCGTTGCTTACTTCATAATATGAATTTTGTCGTTTATTTAGATCAGCATACTAGCTGATCTAAAATCATTCCAGATTAATAAATAAAATGAAAAGCGTAAGATTCCTTTTCTCAGCGGCTTTTGGCAACGTTCAGCAGCTGTAAGGCGCTAATGCGCATCTCTGCTTTGCCCGCTACCTGGAGAAAACAGTCTCCCGCGAAAGATGTTTTTAACATTAGAAATTGTTTCATTCTTTTAGAAAAATAAATCGCATATTGACCATATTAACTGTTATTCGTATATTCATCCAAATAATTAAATCAAGTTTTATTTTTCACAATTATTTACAACTCGCATATATACTAAAGGTTAACATTTCTGTTACCAACTTTTTAATTTTGTTTTCCACTCTTTTTGAGAAGCCAATATCCCTACTTAACTAATCTGCGAATTCTGAAAAAAGTGATGCAACTCGTCTATTGTTCCAATGTCATCCTTTAAAACAACTGTTTTCTAACAATAGTATAGTCTAACTGGTAATTGCACACTACATCTGAAATCTTAAATTTCTTTGAAACGTGTCCAGCAGAAGGAGAGTTTATAGGAATCGATGACAGTGGCGTTAACATAGTCATTTTGTTATAAGGACTGGCTGAATGGTCTACAATGCGTCCGGTTCTGACTCACAACTTAGAGAGTGATATTGGCAAAAGACTGCGCCCCTCCCCGACAACTTAAGGACGAAAATAATAAGGACAAAGAAAATTAATAAGAAATATATAATGAAGACGTACACCTGGAAAATTATCCGTTTACCTGAACATAGTAATTCTTTCCCCTCATGATTTGTCATTTATTTTTTACCATTAAAATTCTTCCTTTTCATTGTCGATGATATAAAAAATAATACAAGGCAAAATATTAACATAACAGATCTTCTGCAATAACATTCTCTCTCTCTCTCTCTCTTTCTCCCTATATATATATATATATATATATATATATATATATATATATATATATATATATATATATATATATATATATATATATATACACACATATATATTGCAGGTGGGCAATAGTGAGAGCGAAAAATAAAAACAAAGAGGAGCCATTTCTATCAATATACACGTGCATCTCAAACACAACCCAAGTAGTCTGTCATGTAGATAATCAAAACGAGTCGATTTGCAAAATATCTTTATTAAAAATATCATGTTCTA
>NC_089796.1:29008594-29028594 GCF_040412425.1 Macrobrachium rosenbergii
AGGTATAATTAGGTCCAGACCCTTGCCCTTTAATTTTCCATTGTTAGCAGTGCCTAAGAAGGGTGGCTTAGTATGTGGGTATGGATTTTCGTAAGTTGAATGATAAGTCGATCCCGGACCACTATCCTGTGGCGTGTTTGCCAGATTTGTTTGTGGAGACCGGGGTAAAAATATTTACTCTTGAACTGATCTAATGCAGGGGTTTTTGCAGGTTCCTCTTAGTGAGGAGAGACGCAAATATACTGCTTTTTCTTTGCCGAAGGGACGTTATGGGTTTACGCGGATGTCGTTTGGGTTGTCGGGTAGCCCTATGACTTTTACAAGATTAGTAAACAGTTTTGCATGGATCATTAGGGAAGTCCATTTACGTTTATATGGACGATATCTTGATTGCCACTGATTCTGTAGAGGAACATTCAGAGGTACTCAGGGAGGTTCTTAAAAGGCTTAGGTTAGCAGGTTTGAAAATTAAATTAGCCAAGTTTGATTTCTTGAAGAAGCATATATTTGAGTCACGTTATTCCTAAGGAAAGTTTCAGGGTAAATGGAGACAAGGTTAGGGCGATCGTGGATTTTCTTACTCCTAAAAATAAGAAGCAGATTCGTTCTTTCTTGGGCATGGTGGGATTTTTCCATAGGTTTGTGAAAAGTTTTTCCACCCTGTCGTCTCCTTTGACAGACGTGCTGAGGGATGACGTGTAGTTTGTGTGGAGTGAGAGGCAACAGTTGGCCTTTCAGAAAATTAAAGAGGCTTTAATAAGTCCCCCGGTGCTGAAGTTTCCAGATTTCGAGCGACCTTTCACGTTGGTGACAGATACCACTCACGATGGCATCGGAGCTTGCCTTATGCAGAAATTTGAGGGTAAATTGCATCCTATCACATTCTACAGAAGGAAGTTTAAGACACGGGCGAGTAATGAGATGTCTATGTGCACAACAGACAAGGAGGCGTTTGTGGTACTGTCTAGTTTGGTTTATTTTAAGATGTTATTGTTTGGCAACAAAGGTTCTTACAGATCATAAGCCGTTGCTGGATCTTTTTGATATGCCGGATCTTTCTCCTAAGAGAGCAAGGTGGTTTTTGACAATTAGGGATTTTGACGCCAAGCTTAGGTATGTAGAAGGTAGACGTAACGTTGCAGCTAATGCCCTTAGTAGTTTTTACGATGTGGATGGTTCTCATGTTTGTTATGTATCTGGTGACTGCATAGACTGGGATATTATTTTAGTGGAGGCTAAACAGGATGAGGATGAAATTTTGGCAGACGCAAAGGCGTTTCTTAGGGGGGAATTGGTTAGAAAGGGTTATAGGTTGGCTTTTGTGGGTCTAGAGTTAGAGGGCAATCTGTTAGTTAGGAAAATTAAGTATAAGCTGAGGAGTAGTGAGGATAAAGGAGATACAGCATATGTAGTTGTATCAAAGAGCCTAGTACATTTGGTTTTGGATTGTTCATTGTAGGTTTGGTAGTAAACATTTGGGTACTGAGAAGACATATCAAAAGGTACGGGGGAATTTTTTTTGGAAGAACATGCTCGCATCAGTGGAGAATTTTGTGAGGGGATGTTCAGTTTGCAATGCATGCAAGCCAGAGAAGGTTACTTTGTGTAAATTGGTTTTGTTTCCTATCCCCAGCAGACCTTTTCAGCACGTCCATATGGACGTTCTGTCCAGTTTCTGTGAGTCTAGTTATGGCCACAAACATTTGTTGGTTATTGTGGATGAATTACCTAGGTTGGTAGAGATTTTCCCTTTGAAGCATAAAACAGCGGAGGAGGTAGCATTTGCATTTTTCGATGGGTATATTTGTCATTATGGGGTTCCTGAGGTATTTATTACACATAATGGGAGAGAATTTGTGAATAAGACGTTAGTGTGTTTTGCGGAGGTTATGGGAATTCGGAAAGTAACTATTGTTCTGTATAAATCAGAGGCCAATGGGTTATATGAGCGGGCCAATAGGAAAGTACTTGAGGCTCCCAGAATCATTGTAGGGGGGTAATGATGTGAACTGGGATCGGTATATTGCACAGGTCCGGCATAGCATTAATACTATGGTTGTAATACTACTGCAATGTCTCTCGTTGAGGTGGTGTTGGGTTATCCAGCCCGAGGTGCGTTCGATTTGATATCTATTCTGTGTTGTTGTGATGATATGGTTGGATCGTTGGTCTCTACTGCCAAGGAGAGATATGTGCGCCTTGCTGGGAATCTTGAGTTGAAGACGCATGAAATGGTTGACAGGAGCAATTCTAAGTCAGATAATGTTAAAGTTCCTGTTGGTGATAGGGTTTTTGTGAAAATAAATGTCAGGAATCAGTTGAATTATAAATTATGCCTGAGTTTGAGGGTCCATTTCGGGTTGTGGAAATTAAGAAAGGGAATGGGTTTGTTGTTCGAGATGAAAAAACGGGATTGTCCAGGTCGACACATTTATCTAAGATCAAGAATACAGCTTAAAGGGGGAATTTATGGGTTAATTTTTTTTTTTCTTATGTGCCTTTATTCTGCTTTTATTTTTATTTGCTGGTTCCCTAGGAACGTAATTTGGGAGTTTTGAACATGGGAGGACTCTTGTCCATAGAGCCTTTTGGATTTTGGTTGTCTAGTTTTAGTCTGTTTTGTTGTTTTTTTTTTCTTTCTGCGCAAGTGCGGTGGTTTAGCATAATTAATTGTTGGAATTTTGGCAATGCCGAGGTCATCTGTGTTAAATGAGGTGTTAGGTGAATTTTTATGATGTTGTATAGACCCATAGGAGGGTTCTGTGGTTAGGGTTGCAGGCGTATCTTTTTGTTTCGTTTCGAGTTCTGTTTATTTATTGGTTTCTTCTCTTTGTTTTTTTTCTTTTTTTTGGATGCTGAAATTCTGTTTGTTTGTAGCCTTCGGGGTGGCTGTCTATGCCAAAGCAAGAGTGTTATGGTTAGTTTCTTTCATAAGGGGCGTTAAGGTCTTGCTTATGGTTTTATGGCTATGTGAGGTTACATTTCACAGGTGTGTTTTTGGTTTTCTGGTTTTTTGAAGTGTTAGAGTCGTTGTAATGGTTTTATGGTTATATAATATCTTAGGTTCTTTAGGGGTTAATGGCAGGTTTTATTATATATAGGGACATTAGCTGTTAACTATAAGTCAGAGTGTACTTTAGTTCACAACAGATATGTTTGTGACTGTAGGATTTTTGCTCTTAGGAATGCCAACTGTTAGGATGTGAACTGTCACTTGTTCATAATCAGACACCTTCAGACTGTGACTTTACAACATTCCCACTGGAGTACCACGTGACCTCTACGAAAACTCTCACGGCAGTTTTTTGTGCAAGCTGCCAGATCTCCACCCGATGTCATGATACATCAGATACCTTCTGGCTGAAAGGATCCTACCTCTTCGATGCAGCTTGTCGGCTCGTCACGCTGAAATCCTAAGTGCTCAGCAGGATGGTGTACAACTCAAGCACTTGTATCTTCATGTGTCACCTTCATGCCTTCATGGGGAGAACAGTGTTAACCCTGTGCCTTCTCCTAGCAGGGACATAACCACAATTCTTCCACTTCCTCCCCTATCTGGGGATGAATACTTCTTTGTTCTGGACTATTACCTCCTCTCATCCATTTTGTTGTTGACTGCTGTCTTAGTTGTCATGCTGTGTGTGGTGTTGGGGTCCAAATGCGCAAAGAAATATTGTGGAAATAAACACTCAGCCAAAGAGAAGCCAGCCCTGTGTGCTGCTGTTCAGCTGGTGCATGAGTCAGGGGAGTGGAACTCGTTGCCTCTCTCATGACAAGGGCGGCGCAATTGGCTGCCGAGCTACTGAAAAGCACCTGGAATAATAATACTATATGTTTCTTTCTTATTTTTTACTAAGCATTCTTTGAGATATTCTGAGCAAGGGTGAATGTGAAACAGTGCCTACGTATTCATGAGTCAGTGCTGACAAAGGCCGTCGTCAGTCTTGCTTCCCATGGAGACAAAGGGCAGCAGTCCTTGGGTGATGTTCTGGCCATGTTGGAATGTTCTGATAACCAGAAGTCATCAAGTCCCGGTGGAGCGTTCGTTCGCTAGTTCACTCTCATGGGAGTGTCATAGGAAGTGTGAATTTTCCATTTTGAGTACAGGCTAACCATTCGGGACTTGATTCCCTTGTGAAAAGATCTGCTTTGCTGGAAGACTTTGTGCACTGCCTGTCAGGTGAGCTTAGACTTTGTTTTTCAAAAGCCCAGATGGATTTTAATAAATTTGTTACCATGCTTTGAATATCTTTTCCCCATTGATTTTTATTTTTCATGTCTGATTTTCATTGATTTTCCTGAATTTTGATTTTGCCATGTTTTATTACATGTATTTTTGGGGTTAGTAACATGGGAGATATCCCACATTTATTTCTTATCTACGACTATTTTTAAAAGTTTTTTTCCCTTGTTTCCACAGATGTATTAGATAGAGGTCAAATAAACGGAAGGGAATGTGACTTATCATGACCTCAGTCATGTTTGACTTATTTTGGCTCTCACGATGTACAGACTCAATTGGTTGAAGTTGTTAGCACCATGTTATATATTAATTGGACTTATTTTTTGGATTGTCATTGCTGGGATATAGATATCCACCTTACGTTTTCTTATTTTATTCCAAACCATTTGCTATGTTAGACTATGAAATAAACTATATTTTTGTAGACATGCTTTTGTTGAAATTCCTTAGTTCAGTTAGTGACCTGGATATCGAGAGAGAGAGAGAGAGAGAGAGAGAGAGAGAGAGAGAGAGAGAGAGAGAGGAACTGAGCGAGTGAGCTGTACAAGAGAGAATTGTGCTTAGCTCAGTCTCACGTTGGCCAGCGCTACCGTGATTCCTTTCGGGATACAAGTTAATTACATCACTGACCTTACAATAGAAGTGGTAAGAGGTTATGACCTTATCTGACCTTATATATATATATATATATATATATATATATATATATATATATATATATATATATATATATATATATATATATATATATATATATACTGTATACACTTAAAATTGAATTTAAGTGCCTGTATAAGTAAATATAAATACACCTAATTTAGATCATATGTCAACATCGATATAATATCAGTAACTTTGGAAATCCTCTTCCAGTATGCTGTTAGTTAATTTGAGGGAAAGGTGGAAAGTTTAAATGAAATATTCGACAGAGGGAACGTGAGCTGCAACGCACGAACGAACGCGTATTCACTCCACGTGTGAGAGATTGATGATCAGGATCTTTTTATTAGCATTACTATAGGTTTTCTTTCCTTGAGGACTGTAAGCCTCTTTCCGGATAATTAGCTGAGTATCTAAGGTTTTACGGGAAACGAGAAAGAGTGAAAGGCTTGCAGCTCTATCATCTGATTAATCAGGATTTGGTAAGATTTGAAAATACACTATAGCTACAGTTATTCTGAGTTTTAGTTACAATGAAAACATTAATTATTAATAGGTTATCTGGTTTTATAAATTCATGGGACGATCACTCCAGATCAAAAATTTCTCCATCGTAATATTAATTAAATTCACGAATTTTCGGAGCTTAATGACTAACAATTTTTATCTTAATTAACTTAATCACATTCGTAACTAGTATTAGCACTAGTCCTAACTATATCACGTCATGCATTTGTAAGATAAGAGGAAAATATGATACAACTAAGTATTACTATAAAAACTTTATCTGGGTGAAACAATAACTTTTTCTATTGTAAATACAATAAGAAAATCACTGCTAAATTATGGAGAGATTGGTAGGACATGCACTGGTTTCACATGTTCAATTCCAATGAAAGCATTTTTTTTTTAACAATAAACCACTTTTCTTAATTAGGTTGGCTTCAGGGAAAAAATAGGGTAATAGTCACAATCACGTTCATTTTTGAACTGTTATATTAGTTAAAGCAGATGAATGACAATAAGAGTAAGGATAAAAGAGCACGGGTGCAAAACCTTCTTCATTCGAAGAGACGAGGGATTTAGTCCATTATGTTTCGCATTGGTCATATGCAATTTGATGTCCATGAGTGCCATGGTAATAGGAAGTGCCACTAGCGTACTGCGACAACTTGCAGGAAATGGAAATGGTCTCGTAAACTTCTCGGTTAGATGTTGAATGATTCCCTGCCCTGTGAATTCTCAAGCTTTGAAAGGGATGTCATTTAGTGTTTATTGTCCTCCAATATTGTCTTACAACTGCCCTTTTAAGCACTTGAGGAAGGAATCTTGCAAATGAAATTTCATTTGTAGCTATGCTTACGACAACTGCATGTAAGAATAAATTGCTCATAACTTTTTTGTCATTAAGGGGATGTTGGTTACAAATATTTTACGATAAGCCTTTTTCTGTCTTTATTGCCAAGTAATTTGGAACCGAATTTTATGAAACCTGGAGAGAGGATTGCCTAAGAGAAATGTGATTAAATTGTTTTCTCAAAAGTAGTTATTATCAATTATTTTTCATCAGTTTGAAAGAAAAAGTCTATAGGAACAGGGAAATGAAATAAGATTTCGATAGCTTTTCACCTGGGAAATATTACAGAGAAATCATTTGTTTAGAATGACCCCCTACACTCTGTAATTAATACTCCCGATGCTCTTCGCGCAGGTTGATTTCGGAGTTGATTGATCTCTTCGGTTTCTTCCTTTACTGTGTCCACGTGCTGGTTCTGAAACAGCGCGTTTTTACTCGTCGTTATCTCTACTACTTTAATCATAACTCCGTTTGATGGCGTGAGCAAACTCAGAAAACGGTTTAGTTTACCAAGTCGTCTTAAGTTTTATTGGCAAAGGTTTGAGACAGTGATTTTGAGCAAGAAAGAAACAAACCCTTTCAGTACACTGATGAAAGGTTACAGCATTGTGGGATACTTCCAATTTTCCGAGTAATCTTCGCTCGCCAGTGGCTCATACCTTTAACGTATTTACCAGTGACATTGAACTTCCGGATTTCCCCCTTTCAGTGTTACCTACATCTTTTTATACAACTATGTCATCAGCACTAAACTATTTTCTAGGTAGTCAACAGCGCAGATCTGAACTCAACTTTCCCATAGGCACTGAAAGCACAGAATTCTAGATAATTTTTATTCCCAATTTTCATTAGAGGTTTGTACACAGCTTGAATACTGAGTCAGAAATGCATTCCCAAATATTCCCTTTCAGAATTAAAGGTAGTCGTTATATATTCCTAAAAAGAAAAAAAAAAATGTATTACTGGCAGTTCTGACACAGTTTTCCCATCTACGCCGAAGTTCTAGTTATAAAATTTCAGTTCACTGACGTCTTAATCTGATAACTAGAGTCCCTAAGTTCTTGACTCTTTTGTAATGGTCTTGGGACATAGTTCTTTGTAATACATTCGGTGCATGGAGGTATTTCTGCCTATAAATGTTGCAAACCAGGTATGGATAATAATAATAATAATAATAATAATAATAATAATAATAATAATAATAATAAAATCCCAGTGGATTTTGTTTGTCCTTCCCCGGGTAACAGTAGGGGAGACATGACACAGTCACCCACCCCCTCCAAACCGGTTTAACCGGCCCGGGTGGGGCGGGGTAGGTAGGGGAACGAGAGGGTAGGGGAGACATCCACCGTCCTCCTTCAAACCTGTTTGTCCGCTCCGGGCGGAGGCGGGGTAAGTAGGGGATCGGGAGGGTAGGGAAGAAGGGGAGACAGCAGCAGCGGGTTTCAGCGAGCGCCAACAAGCTCATAATAATAATAAAACTCGTATTTCAGAGTGTAAAGAATAAATCAGGAAAGCAACCTAAAGTAATGAATCTCCTGTCTACATTCGTCCGACAAAGAAGTCTTTCCGGTGACAACTTACTAAGTGAACCAGACGTAAAAGACGCTAATTCATGATGGAAAAAAACAAGGAAAATAGTCCATTATGTGACGAGGAAGAACTTAATTTGGAAAATAAATAATTAACTTGTTTCGTCACTGTGTGTGAGATAACTAACAAATCATCTGAACGCCTGAATGTGTAAAAAACTATTTAAAAAACAACATTTATGATAAAAAAAAACTAGCGTACTTTCTAATTGCTTAGCTCTTTCGAAATGCTTACAAAATATTGAAGTTAGTAGAGTATCAAAAGTATGATGCCTAAAGAGTTAATCATAATACAACTACATATTACAAAAACCCTTACCTAATAAACCAAAAAAAAATTTCTGATCAGAATCTTTTTCTAATAATTAATCTTCTGATGCTTGATGAAGTTGATGTCTTCATAAGAAAGAGAGAGAGAGAGAGAGAGAGAGAGAGAGAGAGAGAGAGAGAGAGAGAGAAGAGAGAGAGAGAAGTTATCATCTCCCTTTGAGCATATCTACTTACGCAGCTCTCATAGAGTCTTGTCTCGAATGGGGATTTACCTATTTTTATGAACTCTGAATAGGAGACCGTTGCAAGAAGATTGTCTCACATTAGAATAATGAAATTACTTATGCAACGATTCCGAGAAAGAAAGAGAGATGCAGGTAGGAATGGTTGTCAAAAATGCTAATGAATATGATGAGATGGTGGAAATTGTGTGTGTGTGTGAGTGTGTATGTGTGTGTGTGTGTGTGTGTGTGTGTGTGTGTGAGAGAGAGAGAGAGAGAGAGAGAGAGAGAGAGAGAGAGAGAGAGAGGAGAAAAGAGGTTATCAGTGGTACCAGTGAGAAAGTTTGGATGTCAGAAGTTGAGAGATGAATACTAATAAGAGTTAGGATGAGAGAGAGAGAGAGAGAGAGAATAAGAGAGAGAGAGAGAGAGAGAGAGAGAGAGAGAGAGAGAGTTTATTACACAAACAAGTGAGAAAGCCGCGCTTTAAAGAGAATTAGGTATGATGTGAAAGTAATAAATACGGGACAACTAAATATAGACAAAACAGACTTTAATAACTAAATGGGTGTCAAAAAGGTTCGAGTTCCTCAATGGTATCTTCACCAGGATTTCATCCCAATCACGGATAACAAATGAGAAACTGATCTACTTTCGTTGCTTTCGGGCCTCATTATGACTCCCAGCTGTTTACGCTAAATAGCAGAGGTTTGTTGGAAGTTTCATGAACATTATTTTACTAGCTTGTTGGCCAGCGCTACAGTCGCTTAAACTTGGCGCTGATGTCTCCCCTACCCTCCCTGGGCAGACAAACAGGTTTGCAGGAGGAGGGTGGATGTCTCCCCTACCCTCCCGTTCCCCTACCTACCCCGCCTCCACCCGGGGCGCACAAACCGGTTTGCAGGGGGTGGGTAGCTGTGTCATGTCTCCCCTACCGTCACCCAGGGGAGGATGAACAAGATCCACTCGGATATTATTATTATAGATAGATAAGGCAATGGTATGGACACTACACCGCACATTCCTACCTTATCCAGGCTTGGGCAAACAGTGTTCCTCGCCTGGCTCACTGTAAACAGCCCTAAAGCTTTTTTATAGTGTCTCTTTGACCCCTATCTGCATGGCTTTCTAGCTTTTATTTTTCTTTCCTTCTCTTTGGTCTCTTCCATCCACTCTTCCTAATTCTATAACTTCCCTTTGTACTATGATTACTTCTCATTTCAGAACAAATCCTTTGGGCGATGCCTGTGAGAGTCTAGATGTGGGGCTCACTGATCTCCTTAGAATAAGATCTAATACTAGTTATACCTGATTTGCTCTAAATTCATTGGAATCACCACTCTATATGTGAGGAGGTTGAAGAAACAGATTAGTTACCTAAAATGAGAGCAGTAATTCAAGAATTGGTATCCGAAGTTCTTGTCTGTATGTGTTAAAGAAGGCTGCTGTTTATATATGAATGTATGTATGTTTGAGTTTCATACTATTTGAACAATTCCTTCTATGTCTCCTAGTTGATGCAAATGTATCTGTCTCATGTATTAATAACGATCAATTTGTTTTTTGAGAGTGAAATAGTGATTACAAGCAATTTCCTAAAATCGTTGCCTAATGGCTCCTGGGTTATATTGTCATAGAGGATGATTTTAAAAATTCAGAGGATTTATCTGTTCTTCCATAATCGTAGGCCTTTATAAAAAAGGGTCACAAAAAAAGCAAATGACTTTGGGGAAGTGGTGAACTCAAGAATCAAACATTTTGATCAGCCCAGTGATTAACGTCCAAAGCGAAGAATTTTCTACAGTGCTCAGCATTGCCAAAACAATATACACAGACTCCTTTTGGAAACAATTCTTTTTCATCAAATGAAAAGAACAGATTATTAACACGCTTCCCTTTCAGTGCCCATGGACTTCTTCTGTAGGTAGCCATGCTTGTACGTCTCCTCATCAGCAATTGAAAGGGAAGGCCGATCTTGAGAAAATATCATATCAAGCAAAGATATGAATGTTTACAGGAGATAAAAAGGAGTTGGCATTGGCACTTTTCCAGGAAAGATCATGCCGTCATGCAGCATCCTAGACCCAAATACAAGAACTCTTAGGTCATGGTTAACGCACTTACCCCGTAAAATACTAAGCAGTAATAAGGCTAGCAAGAATGGGACATAATGAAGCCCAAAGTCAGAAGACTTTTGGGCTGCCTGTTGCAGCAACAATGGAAGATCATAAGACTAACAAGCCAAGGGAAAAAATATCACAGCAGTCCTTGAAAGAACCACCAATCTTATAACGGTTTTCTAAATTCTACGAGCTACCAGTGAGTCATTAGGAACCCACAAACCCGAGTGGTAAATAAACGTGGCCATATTCATGAAGAGTCTCGCCAGAATTTCTCTTTGTCAGTCTTTTCAAAGGAAACGGCTATAAAGAGGGAGGACTGATTACTGATAATAAACAGCTTAGCGTGATATTTATTCAAAATTTTATAGATCGCTTTAAGACAATTTACAAATACACACACACACATTTACACACACACGTGTATATATATATATATATATATATATATATATATATATATATATATATATATATATATATATATATATATATATCATTAATAAGTCACAGAACTGCATGTGACAAATATATACAAAGAAAGCCATTAAAAAAGTGAAAATTAAAGACGAGGTTAAGTTTAAGTATACCTTAGTTTTACCAGACCACTGAGCTGATTGACAGCTCTCCTAGGGTTGGCCCAAAGGATTAGACTTATTTTACTTGGCTAAGAACCAACTGGTTACCTAGCAACGGGACCTACAGCTTATTGTGGAATCCGAAACACATTATAGCGAGAAATTAATTTCTATCACCAGAAATAAATTCCTCTAACTCTTCATCAGCCGGCCGGAGACTCGAACTCCGGCCTACCAAGTGATAGGCCACACCTCTACCGACTCGCCCAGCGAAGAGCTGTAAAGATGTACTATAGTATACACTTGCAACCATATATTTCGGGTGCTCCTGTATCTCTGCTCACTGGTGAAATATGGACAAATGATATTTAACAGGATTATTATATGGCATATGCAGGTGTGATGATATTACCTGGTGGTAAGCAGATGACCGTTGACCAGGGATGGATGGAAAATAGGTTATTTCTTTGTGTTCTGGGCCTCGTTATTCTGCTTTCGCTTCCTAAGCTACCACGCTGTCTCCAGGAAGATCATGGTGGCTGCAATCTATTTCTCAAAGGGCTTAGGATAATATGCACACGGGCATCTACAAAAGGAATTTGATACGATCAGTGAAATTCTAATGCAAATGCTCTACCGAACCATGCATTATCGAGAAGGCTATCAAGAAAGCGTCCACAATATCATTTTTCTAAGTCCTACTAACGGGTACCTGAGATTTGTAATATAGACAGAAGATTTGAGCGAGGAAATGATTGGATTCGGGCAGCTAAGCGGGGAAGACACAAGAGGGACACAAGGAACGCTTCAAAGAACTATTGGTAGGTTGGGTGAAATTTCAACTTGACTTGTTTGAAATGTAAAAAATCTCTGATAACTTGCTAAATGGAATTGTCAATGCATTTTCGTATAGAAACCGGTAATAGCTAGCCTTGACAACAGCCTTAGGACTTTTTATGGCCACCATAAACTTCCAACTTTTCAACTATCTGCCACAGTATACGATGGCTGATAGGCATTTAAATAAATGGATGCATTTATAATTACGTGCTTTCGTACGCAAAGATTTTATCAAATTACAATAATAAATAAATGTAAGATATTATATTGCTCACACGACACATGGACAATTTTTACAAATATGACAATGCAAATTGCATGAAGGGTTCAATAGTGGATTGGCTGCAGATAGTTACAGAATATTAACAATCATTTTGAACGAAGGCGGTTCACATCTACAATTATTAGTTCTGGCATCATCTGGCTGCCTCCAGCAATGTATTCCACCAAGGAATGTTCTGACTCCTTAGTTCCTTACGAGCTCTTAATGTGCTGTGTAGGGCAGACCATGCCTATGGTATGCGATATAGCTGTCTCCCTTTCATATTTTCTTGCCCAATTCTCACGTGAGCTGCCATGTGACCTTTCGTAAAGAAGCATCTGTGCTATTGGTGGGGGTTAGAGATTGGCTCACAAATGCTTATATATTCTCGAAGAAAGTTGTTTAATAATTCTCTCAGACGGTTAGGTGGCGTTTCATCCAGTATCAGCATGGAATAATGGAAACCCTTTGTCTTTCCCTTCTCCTGGGAAAGTTCCAAGGTCATGAACAAATATTATCCTGTAGTTTATTTTTTATTTTGTATGCAGTTCACGTATCGTTCAAATACAGTGAGCAGATATTGGCAATCGCAAGGATGATAACAGGCAATATCAGCCAAACTCCTACTATTTTGTGAGAAACAGAAAGCATTCAAGATGAGCATAGTATCAGCCTCTTCATGGCCAGAAGTCATTTCAGGCCCTATGTCACGATCAAGTAAAGACGTGCCATTCCTGGTTTCTGTGTTACACACCTCGTTTCCATCAGTGGGTAATTTGGCTATGCCCTTAACAGCTGTGGATACACCTCGTGTTTATTTTCGCCATTAGTAGAGGTTGTCAGTACTTCAAAGAGTACTGTGGAGCTTCTGACAATCATGGAGTTGCGTGATTCTCTTTTCTAACTTGCTGATCTTTGGGTTTTGTGCTTTCCTAGGTTCTGATCAGGTAAGCTGGTGATTCTGCAGTCAGCAAAAGTTGTCCTCTCTCTCTCTCTCTCTCTCTCTCTCTCTCTCTCTCTCTCTCTCTCTCTCTCTATATATATATATATATATGTATGTGTGTTTGTCTGTGTTTATGTGTATGTATATATATATATATATATATATATATATATATATATATATATATATATATATATATATATATATATATATATATATATATATATATATATATATATATATATATAAAGACAAAATCCACGAAGGAAAGAGAAACAATGGAGTGCTGTGACGCCTTTTGACTGTCGTCCTTTACTTAGCAGACTGCTAGAGTAAAATACGATAGTCGAAAGGCCTCACAGCACTCCATTGTTTCTGTTTCCTTCGTGGATTTTGTCTTTATTTATATATTCGTCACGTTCCATATTTTCGTGATCCAGTTATATATATATATATATATATATATATATATATATATATATATATATATATATATATATATATATATATATTTTTTTTTTATATGTTTCCTGGTGCAGGTGGATCTTATGACTCCACAATTATTACTTTACTCGAAAATGGCCTTGTAAGATACCCAGGACATATAAAACACAAACAAAAAGAAGTACACGGAGCGGAGGGCTCTTCACTAGGGAAGTGCGTGAAACACGTGGATATAAAAATAGTTATATTTGATAGCACACAAGGTCAAAGGGAAAATTAACTGAAAACACGGTAAATTACTGCCGTAGAAGTCCTCCCGAAGAGGGTTGAGCTTAGAATGCCAGGAACATGGACCAAGGATAATTCTGCTACATGCGTCTTCCTGAAACGATATTAGGATCCCGTTACACATCTAATGCTGGAATTTGGGGATTGAATTACTCAGGGTGCACTGAAGGCGCCAAAGGACTCCCCCGAGGCGTTACTTGTGACTCAGAGGAAAGGAGCTGTGAACACGTGGGCCTGGCTTGACCAAGGAATATCAGGGAACACAAAGTTATAGGCCCAGAAATTAATAAATGCAAAGGGCTAAGTAATCGTGACTAGCAACTCGTTTTGGGTACATTACCACATTTGTAGGGGCGTAGGGATGAAGACGTCTTCTGCCGAGAACCACGTGTGGGAGCGTGGACAACAGGGCCTCCTCCAAAGTATTTCTTCTATTCGTAGATTGGGGCGGAAAAGGGCGCCCTTTGGATGGTGAAAAGGCCGCCGTTTAATGTCAGCTCACGTTTGGAGACTTGCAATCCCCCTTGCAGTCTTCTAAGGCCACGTGGAATGGAACACGGGGGGCACAAAGGGCGGCGATGGGCTCCACGTGGCGGCGAGCGGAAAGCGGAGGGCAGGGGCAAGACCGCCGAGACTTGACTTGTTCTCGGCAAACTAGCGACCGCGTGTGAGAGAGAGCTGTCCTGGCCTGACCTTTTATTGCTTCTGGACAGGGGTAGGGGGCGATGTCTGACCCAGGTCGCCGACACGGCTATATCATAGAAAACGATCTTACTTCCCTGTACCAAAGAAAACAGTGCAAAGCCAAATTACTGTCCCCCAACTATTATAATCTCTGAGCCCCTATACCCCGGATTCACTGGTTCAAACCAACCCAAAGCATGAAAGGAGAACAGTTTCATAGCGTATTTTGGCGCTAATCTTTACAATATATATATACATATACTGGTTACTCTTTTTACATATATGTTGGACACGTTTGCAACTACAAAGTCTCAGATCCAAACCCATGCATATGAGGTAATTGTAATGACCTGATAGAAATTCATTTCTCGCTATAATGTGGTTCGGATTCCACAATAAGCTGTAGGTCCCGTTGCTAGGTAACCAATTGGTTCTTAGCCACGTAAAATAAGTCTAATCCTTCGGGCCAGCCCTAGGAGAGCTGTTAATCAGCTCAGTGGTCTGGTAAAACTAAGGTATACTTAACTTTTTTAACTTGCTGCAGGATTCGAAACCGAATCCAGAGCATCAAAACGACAAAGGTCACGTTACCGACATGACCACGAGAAAGATAAAGGTCTATTGCAATTCTTGCACACATATACTTCTCGAACTCGGATACATTAAAGGAGCTGGAATAGACCCATCCTCACCATCGTAGCCAGGTGGTAGAAATTCACTGCTTATATATGCTACGGGTACAGTACAAACGAACATACAGACCGTTGGAAATAAAAAAAAAATCCACTTCTGACAAATGCCAGATGGTTGAGCTGTATGTTCGATTGTACTTCCCCGTAGCGTAGATGCTGTGAATTTCTACCACTGTTTATCAGTCCTTCGTCATTGCGTGCGTGTGTGTGTGTGTGTGAGTGTGTGTGTGTTTGTATTTGTGTATGTAAACAATTCACTCTTTTTTTTAACATAAATAACATATTTATATAAGGCTACTCAAATACATACATACTATCACTTTTCTTCCACTCTCTCTCTGAGAAGCCAATATGTCCAGGTCCGTCCGATGGACGAAAATAAACGCTGTCGAAGTTCAGCCCACTCACTGAAAATCACAACTCACTCTAAGTCTGCGTCATCTTTTGATTTATGGCGATGGCGGGAGATGGGCTATCTGAAGAAAAGCTTTCATCTAACGCAAAAAATGGAATACATAAAAAAATATATGTCCGTAATGGAGATCATTTTTGGATCAAGCTTTCAAAGCTCCTCTGAATCAAAGGAGAGCTTTTTTGAAAAGCCGGCTTCTCGTGAGGCCTTCTGTCTTTAATGGTAAGGAAACTGAGGCTTCTATTTGGAATGAGAATCATCAGATGTTTTCGTAGATTGAGCTCTTTTTATTCAGAAAAGTTTTCCGTGGATGTTTAGTGGAAGAAAAATAAGAAAGAGAGAGAAAGCGAGGGGAACTATTTTTTATTTAAGAGTCACATATAAGAGAGGAAGCTCAAATTCTACCTTTTAAAGAAAATGTCAATCTTTTGTACCATTCCACCCAGCTCAGATCAAAGCAACCAATTCCACGTTCTAGATTATTTCCAAGGTAACTTGCGCAATAACTACTGCTTATTCCATAAAATATGTGGACTGGAAGTCTTGAAAAGTTTGAAAAGTCTGCGGCTGTAAAAAATAAGAGGTTTGCAACTGAAAAAAATTTTCGTGCGTTATTCACAAAGTTTTTCGTAGTATGGAAAAGAAAGACGAAATTTTATGTCCTGTATCTTGGGGTAATTAAAGAAAACGGATGTTTCTTTCTGAATACAAAACTTATGATGCAAATTTTTGTACGTTTAAAAGTCATTACTGATTCGAATTTTTTTCTGACAGTGTTTATCTCATCAAAATTTTTCACTGATCAAATTTCATCTCAGATCTACGAAAGTAAATTTTGGCCACTATTGAAGGGAGAATTTCCTCAACATCCAGTTTTGGACATCAACGTTGCCTTTCGATTCTCTGGAGAGAGTTCCGATGTTTTTCGTCCTCATTAAGATTCTTAGTCTGATTGGAATAACAATTTCTCCCACGTGTTGGGGACAAAGGGGAAGAGACAGAGCGGGGTCAGAGGGAGATCTGAGCACATCCTACTCGGAGGATATTTGCGTTGAGAATCACGATGTGTGGGTGGCTTTCGGCTGCTTGCTTCAGACTCCTCCCACCAAGCCGATTTTAGGCTTGGATGCGGATCTGGTCTGAAAAGGACAATAAAATCACCAGTACACAGGTCAAAGGAGACAAAGCTGTAGGAACAGTATTTCTAAAGTCTGTCCTTTCAAAACCTGTAGCCTATTTATGGCCCTCTGAGCTAAAATTCTCACCCATCGGCCAGTTGTCGACTCTAGTTTGAAAACAACACCTGGGTGTCCCGCCTAACTCCCTCTCATTCAAGTAGCCTACACTACCTCCCCTTACTTTAATAAAACTTAATTCATTGTTCTACTAAGAGGCAAGGGAGGGAGGTAGATGGCAAATATTTATAATAATAATAATATATATATATATATATATAAATATATATATATATATATATATATATATATATATATATATATATATATATATATATATATATATATATATATATATATATATATACAAAGAAGAAGCGCGTCCATCGAAAATGAAAAGAACAAATGGTACTTGTAAAGAAAATTATTTTAAGTCATCGCAATATCTTTAACCAATTTGAAACAGGTCATCTTTGAATATTTATAATAATAAAAGAAATGAAAACAAAAAATATATATAATAATTCATAGAAAGAAAACAATAATCTATCCAAATTAGATAGAGACAAGTGTGGAATGTACTGGCAACTAATTCGGAAAAAAATATGATTAATTCTCTAAGTTAGTAACTTTATTCAGTGGAGACAGGAGTTCCTTTCTTTGGTTAACTAGCCTTCAGGTCTAGTGCTTATTTAGCAAGGCTGTAATTTCCATTAATTGTTCATAACATCGATTACTTGATTGCTGAGAGTTGTATTAAATATATATATATATATATATATATATATATATATATATATATATATATATATATATATATATATATATATATATGCATATATGAATGTCTTTTCCTGTAATACTACAGTGTAATATGAGTATAAGAAGGCCCATAAATGCGACCTCCAGATCCATGGCCAAACAGGAGCTAATGAGGCCAAAAACCAGTAGGGAATTGGTCTTTCTCCTCCTTCTTAGGAAACGGTCACCGTCATACCATCAGAGCCTTAAGGCCACACCTTTATGTTTTGTATACATTATATAGTGTAGTTCACACACATCTAAGCCCCTACGGACTGATCATTCTAGTTCATAGAACAACTCCAACTTCACGCTACAGCCGGCATGTCCTAGTGACAAAATCCAACTACGCTCCTCCGAGACTATTAGACTTCTGTTCGCAAGAACAACCACGTCTTTCCAAGACACATCCAATTTTAACAAAGAGTCTTTTCAGACATATCTAAAATTCATTATTCTAAGCATGGCTAATGAGAGCCCAACAAACGTGAGATTTAAATTCACATGTCCGCTGGGAAGGACATGGGACTATCGGGGCAAGATCTGAGAGCATAATTCAAGAGCGAGGGGTGGACGATGCAGGCTGGGAGAGAGCAAGAGAACGTGAAGAGAGGAGAGAGAGAATGTGAGGAGAGAGAGAGGGTAAGAATTGCCCAAGAGCAGGAGAAGGGATAAAGAACGTGAGGAGAGAGAGAGGGCAAGAATTGCTCAAGAGCAGGAGAAGGATAAAGAACGTGGTAGAGAGAGAGAGGGAATGAATTGCCCAAGAACAACGAGAGGAGAGAGAACGAATCACCAAGAGCAGGAGAAGGAAAAGAACGCAGAGAGGGAGAGAGAACGGAGGAGAGGGGAGAGAGACAGAATCGCCAAGAGAAAGGGAGGAATGGTGAATGGAAGATCGAGCTTAACAGCGCGCCCACGAGCTCCAGATGCTAGAACGATGCCTGCCACCCTCGCCCCTGCCGCGGGATGAGTGCCCTCAGCCGCTCACTGCTCATGCCAAATGACTGAGTCCGAACCCGAAGTGGCGGCTTGAAAGCGCCGAACGAGTCCTGGAGTGCTGGCGATTCCTCCCCGCTGAACTCTCTCGTTCTCACTTCTAAATTCCTGGGCGGAAAGTCCTCACAGCTTACCACGCTCTTCCCAAGACGCATCGGGAATTAAAGCCGTGACACCAAGCAGTTACGCATGGCGACGAGATTACCTCCTTGAGCGGAGGAGACGTTGGAGAGAGCAGCCTGTAGAGAAGCAGGTTGGTGACTTCTGGTCCGATTGGGCGTACCATTCGGAGCGGGCACAACAAATGGCTCGATTCAAGGAGCCACTAACGCCGGTAGTACTCGAGTGGTTTAAATTCGAAGACTTACGCCACGCCTCTCCTGCCTCGCCACTCATACAGTGGAAGCCCAGCAACACCTCACCAAGTGTTGGTTAATATAGATATGGGAAACTCACCACCCTCAAGAAGGATCCATGGGGCTGAAAATAAATCCCGCCCCTCCCCTCGAGGTCTGCACCCCTACAAAAATGGGAACTCGGCAAGCCCTAACTTGCCATTATTGCAGAAAATGGGCATTCCTTTCTTCGGAACAGTGCCGGAACAAGAAACCGCCCTCTCTCCCGGAAAACCGACAAATAACCGCCTGCGCCCTCCACAGGCAGCGCGAAAGATTTTAGCCAGACCTTTTTGCACGTGCGTGCAAGGTCTGGCGGTTATTCTCCGCATGGGCGAAATGCCCACGCAATAATAAATCAACTACCCCCACCGTCGCCTTGGCCGCCACAGATCCTTGCCATTAGGCTCCCCTCCTTACCGGCGGGCCTGTATAATGCGGGGCCCTCCACGAGGTAAGATGGTTCGGCCACGAGTCACTGCTTTCGGTGACTCGGCGCAAATCTTCCTCATCCGGCGACAGAGTTCTCACGGAGCTATCGTCGTCAATAGACGGCAACCGCTACGATCGGAAAGGGAATAAATCAATTTAAATGATACTTCCCTTTACGGTCCAATTGAGAGTCAGCAAGACCTCACCAATCCAAAATTCTGTAATCTGCAGTAAAGCCATCTCCCGGAGGCTATGACGTCATCTCGGGACAGGACTTTCAGTCCCCACCGAAATCACGAGACACCCAGGGTCCTCATTCCCTCGAATCATCTCCGCTGGCGCGGTAATCCTCCCCGCTTCTCCTCGCCAAGACTGGCGCCCCTGGGTACCAGGAGGATGCATCCCACCAGTGCCACCTGAGTACGATGGTTAGTGGTTCTCGATCGAAGGTTCCTGATCCAATTTGTGCGCCTGGCCCTGCTCTCTCAGTGCAAAGCTAGGGTTCCCAATCAATCTCCTTCAGGAGATGCCACCCTGTTGGTGCCACTTGCATGCCCCGAGCAGGCCGTTAAGCGCTTCGTCCGCCCTGACC